>NC_139223.1:171974050-172351550 GCF_055691185.1 Crinia signifera | reverse complement strand
TGCTGGTAGTACCTGCTTTCAATATGGATTTGTATTTGGTCTCCGATATGATTACATTAACCCAGTGGTTCCAAAACTGTGTGCCGTGGCACCCTGGGGTGCCTCAATGGACTTTCAAGGGTGTATTGGAAAAAAGGGGTGAAAAAGTCACACAGGGATATATAAAGTTTTGTTATTGGACCCTCATATATTATTTTCTGAAATAATTCTTAGATGAGAGAGGGTGTGCTATCACTGGACACCAAAAGACACAAATTTACAAAAAAAGAGAGAAGTGTGTGTCGCTGGGTGATGCACCTGAAGAATGATTCATTTAAAATGTAACCTTTATTAGTTATATTGTTAAAAAATTTAGCGAAGTATTAGACACACAAATCACACAACACAAAGTGAATTAAAAGGGATAATATACCCCAACTCTGTATTCTCCCCTTTCTGATCTCCCACTAATATCAGTATGGTGTGTTTTATTGTGTCCTGCACCCACTGGTATATGTAATAATAATTGTTAGTGACAGGTGTGGGAGCAGACTCTGATGAAGCTCTCTAAGCGAAGCATACGCAGACTCTGTCAGCAACTGTTGTGACTCCCCTATTCCCCTCCCCACATACCAATGTGTAAATATTTGTAAAACTGTAATTCAGCCTGAGCCACAGTACAACACGTGCGCCAGTCTCCACTGGGCACGCGTCAGAGGTCACGGCGTGTGGCGTCCACACCGAGATACACTGATCCTTGTGACAGATTTGAGACTGCTGGCGCTCATCTCATTTGCCTCAGCCCAGTCTGTCATACAGCGGGCGGCAGCAGGAACCATGTGCACCTAGGAAGTAGCGGTAAGGCGAACTGACTGTGAAGTGAGATATCACGTCAGAAGCCTGATACCGCACCCGGGCACAGGTTTGAACTACGCACCCACCTGCTACCCGCCATTGTTATATTTGCGGATTATTAAAATATCCAATACCCCACTAATAAGGGTATAATCCCTACATTGGATATACACGGCCAGGCTGACAGCTGAGTCTGCTCCCACACCTGTCACTAACAATTATTATTACATATACCAGTGGGTGCATGACACAATAAAACACCATACTGATATTAGTGGGAGATCAGAAAGGGGAGAATACAGAGTTTTGGTATATTATCCCTTTTAATTCACTTTGTGTTGTGTGATTTGTGTGTCTAATACTTCGCTACATTTTAACAATATAATGAATAAAGGTTACATTTTAAATGAATCATTCTTCAGGTGCATCACCCAGCGACACACCTTTCTCTCTTTTTTGTGACTTTCAGGTGTGCCCTAGATTGGTGTTCCATGACCAATTCAATTAAATTTATGACCAATGTAATTGGCAATTTGTGAATCCTGTTCATTACCAAATAACTGACCCTAAGGCCAGAGCTGGATTAAGGGAGGGGCGGCAGGGGAAGTAATTTAGGGCCCCCACACACAGGGTAATCTGAACTTGTAATTCGGACTGCAGCTGCCTCCCTCCCCCTGACTATACATGCAGCGCCGAGTGGCTCCCAAATCCCATCAGCGGCACATGACTCATCTCGTCCGTACCCCTGATGAAAGGACTTGGGGGCCGCACTGCGCTGTAGACAGAGTGAGCACTGGCAGCCACTATTTCAAATGGCAGGACAGTCAGCAGGGGATGCCAAGGTGGAGCGGTTGGGGGGGGGGGGGGGGCAGTGTGGACAAGGCAGGGGATCATTTTATTGGAGGGGCCCCCACAATGTCATTGTCTCGGGACACCCTCAAAGAGAGACTTTTGGCCTAGGGATGCTGTGAGAGATAATTCTGGTACTCAAGGGCACCGTAATTCAAAAAAGTTTGGGAACTGCGTTACCCTGCACCATCAGTAACCGTAGAGGTAGGCTAGTCGCTTCTCCGTAACGTTAGCCTAATAGTGTGTACACACTATCAGTGTGCGTGCTGTTGTGTCACATGACCAAGAACTGCTCTGATCAGCAACGCGCTGGCAGTACATAGGAATAATGACAAGAATGTAGTGTCCGACCCTAACAGTGCTGTGCTTTGATTACAGTCCCGGGTGGGCCTTCCCGAGGTTCTTATTGGCATTTTACCAGCAGCCGGAGGAACGCAGCGCCTGCCTCGGCTAATTGGCGTCCCTGCGGCTCTAGATGTCATTCTGCAAGGTGATTTATCGCTTTTTCATTTATAAAGGATTGTAGCTGACAAAACCGAAATCGTCACACGAAAATGTGGCATAGAAATACTTGTCCCAATGAAAGATGAAGATTAAATCATCTCAGTCCACTAATACTAGAAGTGTAAATGGAATAAAGTTGGGGAAACAATGGGAGAGATTTATCAAAGGTTGGAGAGATTCCAACCAATCCTCTCCTATTTAAAACACACCCTGGGGAAGATGCATCAAGCTATAAAAAGTGATAAAATGGAGATCGAGAGCCAGCCAAATTGGCTCCTAACTGTCCCGCTACAGACTGGGTTTGCAAAATGACAAGTAGGAGCTAATTGGCTGGTTGTTTATCACTCTCCACTTGATCACTTGTTGACGCTTGATGCTTTTGCCATTTAGTCAGAAGCCGATTGGTTGGGACCTTGTTCATTTTGCTCGCCTGTTATTCGGTAGATGGGATTCAATGTTCCGCCTGCCGATCGGCAAAAAGGGTGTGTGTCCGCAGAAACGGCTGTGGATTGTTGAGGTACAGCTGTTATCTCAACAATCTACTGCCACTCCCAGCAAAACAGGCCCGGCTGCTTTTAAAGTCGCGTCCGTTCTTTCGAGATGCCGCTTCAATGTCCGATGCTGTAGAGAAAGACAACACTGAATAGGCGCCTGCCGCTATTTTACCCGTCGGACAAAGCGGCAGAGATTAAAAATCCCCCTCAATCTCTCTCCAAGCTTTGATACATCTGCGCAATGTTTGATATGAACATTATCCTGGTTCACTAGCAAAGGCAAATTCCTTCTCTAATGGACAAAACCATGTGCACTGCAGGTGGGGCAGATGTAACTTGTGTAGAGAGATTTAGATGTGGGTGAGTTATTTTGTTTCTGTGCAGGGAAAATACTGACTGGTTTATTTTTACACTGCAATATAGATCTCACTTTGCAGTAAATCCCCACCCAAATCTAAATTTCTGTGCACATGTTACATCTGCCCCACCTGCAGAAGGAATTTGCCTTTGTGAGTGAACCACAATAAGGGTCATTATGTAAAGTGGTGAGATAACTGCTAGTGGAGCAGACTATTAAGTTTGGTGAAGAGATAAAGTGGAGATAAAGTAGAAGGAGATAATGCACCAGCCAATCAACTGAGTTTGAAAAATGACAGTTAGGAGTTGATTGGCTGGTGCGTTATCTTCTTCTACTTTATCTCTTCACCAGGCTTAATAAATCTGCCCCATAGTAATTATTTCTTGTAGCCTGGCTTTTATCTAATCTTTCTTATTGTTCCATCTGATACCTGACATGTACAGAAAATCAGATTATATTACTTTTTCATGTTCTTTATTTATGTCCCCACAATGCATCAAACAGCACAGGAGCATTGCAGCTTTAAAGCATTTCATTAAGACCCTGAGATTTTGCGAGTTTTAAAATGCATCACCTAGTAAAGGATGCTAGAAAGTCCAATAGACTAGTATCTAAAACCAAATAAAGTTCTATAGCGGATGAAGAACACATAGAAAGCATACTGTAGGTGTCATTATCAACCCTGTGTTCTCCTCATACAGGTAGACATGTTCCTGCCACAGAGGCCTTACAGCTGGGTATTGTGGATGAAGTTGTGCAAGGTAACACTGTGAATGAAGCCATACGGCTGGCCCGGAAACTTGTAGGTAAGTAGCCTGTAGCTAAAATATTCTAACATCCCGTACCCCTTCATTAGACTGGCTTCAGATGTATACATGCTGAGACACCACCTCTCTACAGCAGCCTACCCTACTCACACCTACCCTCATGGCCAGATCCAAGGAGAGGCAACACCTCCCCTACTCCCACCTGTACTACTCACACTGGTACACCCTCACACCTCCCCTACTCCCACCTGTACTACTCACACTGGTACACCCTCACACCTCCCCTACTCCCACCTGTACTGCTCACACTGGTACACCCTCACACCTCCCCTACTCCCACCTGTACTACTCACACTGGTACACCCTCACACCTCCCCTACTCCCCCCTGTACTACTCACACTGGTACACCCTCACACCTCCCCTACTCCTACCTGTACTACTCACACTGGTACACCCTCACACCTGCCCTACTCCCACCTGTACTACTCCCACTGGTACACCCTCACACCTCCCCTACTCCCACCTGTACTGCTCACACTGGTACACCCTCACACCTCCCCTACTCCCACCTGTACTGCTTACACTGGTACACCCTCACACCTCCCCTACTCCCACCTGTACTGCTCACACTGGTACACCCTCACACCTCCCCTACTCCCACCTGTACTGCTCACACTGGTACACCCTCACACCTCCCCTACTCCCACCTGTACTGCTCACACTGGTACACCCTCACACCTCCCCTACTCCCACCTGTACTACTCACACTGGTACACCCTCACACCGCCCCTACTCCCACCTGTACTAATCACACTGGTACACCCTCACATCTCCCCTACTCCCACCTGTACTGCTCACACTGGTACATCCTCACACCTCCCCTACTCCCACCTGTACTACTCACACTGGTACACCCTCACACCTCCCCTACTCCCACCTGTACTACTCACACTGGTACACCCTCACACCGCCCCTACTCCCACCTGTACTACTCACACTGGTACACCCTCACACCTCCCCTACTCCCACCTGTACTACTCACACTGATACACCCTCACACCTCCCCTACTCCACCTGTACTACTCACACTGGTACACCCTCACACCTCCCCTTCTCCCACCTGTAGCACTCACACTGGTACACCCTCACACCTCCCCTACTCCCACCTGTACTACTCACACTGGTACACCCTCACACCTCCCCTACTCCCACCTGTACTACTCACACTGGTACACCCTCACACCTCCCCTACTCCCTCCTGTACGACTCACACCGGTACACCCTCACACCTCCCCTACTCCCACCTGTACTACTCCCACCGGGACACCCACATACATTCTCTACTGCCACCTGTACTACCCATACTAATACACCCTCACACCTCCCCTACTACCCTGTAGAAGAGGTATTTGGGGTTTGTTTCCAATGCATTTCATCCTTTAAATAAAGTATTAAGCTTCCTCATTATAAATAAAACAGGCTGTTTCAAATAAATGTTGCACGCATCTTATCAATGTCAACCGATTAGCGGTAAAAATCTGCAGATTTTCTGGCCGATCAGTCAGAAATCGGCCAATCATCAAGAAAATCATTCTAGTGTGTGGGCAACTTTACACCAAGGATGAGATTGATACAAGCGTGCTCTGAAAATAATTTCATAGGGACAATGCTGCCACAATTCAGCATTCAGTGCTGTGCCAGCAGCTGTGGCCGTCTTGCCTGCACACTGTAGCTTTATCTTACACATCCTGTCTTGAAGTCGCTTCTTCCCCTCGGGTACAATGAACTGTACCTTACTGTACATCAGCCTCGTTAATACATGTCCAGTCAGGCAGACTACTGCTCCCACTGGTACACCCTCACACCTCCCCTACTCCCACCTGTACTGCTCCCACTGGTACACCCTCACACCTCCCCTACTCCCACCTGTACTACTCACACTGGTACACCCTCACACCTCCCCTACTCCCACCTGTACTACTCACACTGGTACACCCTCACACCTCCCCTACTCCCACCTCTACTACTCACACTGGTACACCCTCACACCTCCCCTACTCCCACCTGTACTACTCACACTGGTACACCCTCACACCTCCCCTACTCCCACCTGTACTGCTCACACTGGTACACCCTCACACCTCCCCTACTCCCACCTGTACTGCTCCCACTGGTACACCCTCACACCTCCGCTACTCCCACCTGTACTACTCACACTGGTACACCCTCACACCTCCCCTACTCCCACCTGTACTACTCACACTGGTACACCCTCACACCTCCCCTACTCCCACCTGTACTACTCACACTGGTACACCCTCACACCTCCCCTACTCCCACCTGTACTACTAACACTGGTACACCCTCACACCTCCCCTACTCCCACCTGTACTACTCACACTGGTACACCCTCACACCTCCCCTACTCCCACCTGTACTGCTCACACTGGTACACACTCACACCTCCCCTACTCCCACCTGTACTGCTCCCACTGGTACACCCTCACACCTCCCCTACTCCCACCTGTACTGCTCCCACTGGTACACCCTCACACCTCCGCTACTCCCACCTGTACTACTCACACTGGTACACCCTCACACCTCCCCTACTCCCACCTGTACTGCTCCCACTAGTACACCCTCACACCTCCCCTACTCCCACCTGTACTGCTCCCACTGGTACACCCTCACACCTCCCCTACTCACACCTGTACTACTCACACTGGTACACCCTCACACCTCCCCTACTCCCACCTGTACTACTCACACTGGTACACCCTCACACCTCCCCTACTCCCACCTGTACTACTCACACTGGTACATCCTCACACCTCCCCTACTCCCACCTGTACTACTCACACTGGTACACCCTCACACCTCCCCTACTCCCACCTGTACTACTCACACTGGTACACCCACACACCTCCCCTACTCCCACCTCTACTACTCACACTGGTACACCCTCACACCTCCCCTACTCCCACCTGTACTACTCACACTGGTACATCCTCACACCTCCCCTACTCCCACCTGTACTACTCACACTGGTACATCCTCACACCTCCCCTACTCCCACCTGTACTGCTCCCACTGGTACACCCTCACACCTCCCCTACTCCCACCTGTACTACTCACACTGGTACACCCACACACCTCCCCTACTCCCACCTCTACTACTCACACTGGTACACCCTCACACCTCCCCTACTCCCACCTGTACTACTCACACTGGTACATCCTCACACCTCCCCTACTCCCACCTGTACTGCTCACACTGGTACATCCTCACACCTCCCCTACTCCCACCTGTACTGCTCACACTGGTACACCCTCACACCTGCCCTACTCCCACCTGTACTGCTCACACTGGTACACCCTCACATCTGCCCTACTCCCACCTGTACTAATCACACTGGTACACCCTCACACCTCCCCTACTCCCACCTCTACTACTCACACTGGTACACCCTCACACCTCCCCTACTCCCACCTGTACTACTCACACTGGTACACCCTCACACCTCCCCTACTCCCACCTGTACTGCTCACACTGGTACACCCTCACATCTGCCCTACTCCCACCTGTACTGCTCACACTGGTACACCCTCACATCTGCCCTACTCCCACCTGTACTGCTCACACTGGTACACCCTCACACCTCCCCTACTCCTACCTGTACTACTCACACTGGTACATCCTCACACCTCCCCTACTCCCACCTGTACTGCTCACACTGGTACACCCTCACATCTGCCCTACTCCCACCTGTACTACTCACACTGGTACACCCTCACACCTCCCCTACTCCCACCTGTACTGCTCACACTGGTACACCCTCACATCTGCCCTACTCCCACCTGTACTGCTCACACTGGTGCACCCTCACACCTCCCCTACTACCACCTGTACTGCTCACACTGGTACACCCTCACACCTCCCCTACTACCACCACCTGTACTACTCACACTGGTACACCCTCACACCTCCCCTTCTCCCACCTGTAGCACTCACACTGGTACACCCTCACACCTCCCCTACTCCCACCTGTACTACTCACACTGGTACACCCTCACACCTCCCCTACTCCCACCTGTACTAATCACACTGGTACACCCTCACACCTCCCCTTCTCCCACCTGTAGCACTCACCCTGGTACACCCTCACACCTCCCCTACTCCCACCTGTACTACTCACACTGGTACACCCTCACACCTCCCCATCTCCCACCTGTACTGCTCCCACTGGTACACCCTCACACCTCCCCTTCTCCCACCTGTACTGCTCACACTGGTACATCCTCACACCTCCCCTACTCCCACCTGTACTACTCACACTGGTACACCCTCACACCTCCCCTACTCCCACCTGTACTACTCACACCGGTACACCCTCACACCTCCCCTACTCCTACCTGTACTACTCACACTGGTACACCCTCACACCTCCCCTACTACCACCTGTACTACTCACATTGGTACACCCTCACACCTCCCCTTCTCCCACCTGTAGCACTCACACTGGTACACCCTCCCACCTCCCCTACTCCCACCTTTACTACTCACACTGGTACACCCTCACACCTCCCCTACTCCCACCTGTACTACTCACACTGGTACACCCTCACACCTCCCCTACTCCTACCTGTACTACTCACACTGGTACACCCTCACACCTCCCCTACTCCCACCTGTACTACTCACACTGGTACACCCTCACACCTCCCCTACTCCCACCTGTACTGCTCCCACTGGTACACCCTCACACCTCCCCTACTCCCACCTGTACTACTCACACTGGTACACCCTCACACCTCCCCTACTCCCACCTGTACTACTCACACTGGTACACCCTCACACCTCCCCTACTCCCACCTGTACTACTCACACTGGTACACCCTCACACCTCCCCTACTCCCACCTGTACTACTCACACTGGTACACCCTCACACCTCCCCTACTCCCACCTGTACTACTCACACTGGTACACCCTCACACCTCCCCTGCTCCCACCTGTACTACTCCCACCGGTACACCCTCACACCTCCCCTACTCCCACCTGTACTACTCACACTGGTACACCCTCACACCTCCCCTGCTCCCACCTGTACTACTCACACTGGTACACCCTCACACATCCCCTACTCCCACCTGTACTACTCACACTGGTACACCCTCACACCTCCCCTACTCCCACCTGTACTACTCACACTGGTACACCCTCACACCTCCCCTACTCCCACCTGTACTACTCACACTGGTACACCCTCACACCTGCCCTACTCCCACCTGTACTGCTCACACTGGTACACCCTCACACCTCCCCTACTCCCACCTGTACTACTCACACTGGTACACCCTCACACCTGCCCTACTCCCACCTGTACTACTCCCACCGGTACACCCACATACATTCTCTACTGCCACCTGTACTACCCATACTAATACACCCTCACAACTACCCTACTACCCTGTAGAAGAGGTTTTTGGGGTTTGTTTCCAATGCATTTCATCCTTTAAATAAAGTATTAAGCTTCCTCAGGCTGTTTCAAATAAATGTTGCACGCATCTTATCGATATCAACCGATTAGCGGTAAAAAGCGGCCGATTTTCTGGCCGATCAGTCAGAAATCGGCCAATCATCAAAAAAATCATTCTTTACACCAAGGATGAGATTGATACAAGCGTGCTCCGAAAATAATTTCATAGGGACAATGCTGCCACAATACAGCATTCAGTGCTGTGCCAGCAGCTGTGGCCGTCTTGCCTGCACACTGTAGCTTTATCTTACACAGCCTGTCTTGAAGTCGCTCCTTCCCCTCGGGTACAATGAACTGTACATCAGCCTCGTTAATACATGTCCAATCAGGCAGACTTTGAAATTGTGTCCTTTAAGTTTCAAAGTGCAGAGATTGCAGTGACATTGTTGATGTCACGTGGGTCAATATGTGTTGTGTGGCCTGCGGTCATTTGTTAAAAATTTTGCTTGGAAAACGCAGTGTGTCCTTCGTGCCCGATTACCAAATAGGCAGAGTAGGGGGGAATTCTCAAAAGTAGAATTGTTTTCTAATGGGCAAAACCATGCTGCACTGCAGGTGGGGCAGATGTAACATGTGCAGAGAGAGTGTTAGATTTGGGTGAGTTATTTTGTTTCTGTGCAGTGTAAATACTGGCTGCTTTATTCTAACGCTGCAACTTAGATTTCAGTTTGAGCACTCCTCCACCCAAATCTAACTCTCTCTGCACAAGTTACATCTGCCCCACCTGCAGTGCAGCATGATTTTGCTTATTTATGAAAAATTTTGCTTTGTGGTCCTTACGGATTACCCTCTTGATACGCACTGCTGACAGCCTCCGCACATGCAGTCTTGCTTCTGGGTGGCCAGCTCCTCCCAAACAGGAATAACAATCACATTGGCTCCCCATAGCACAAATGTCAGTATTAATGGGTAACACAGCCGGTCTATGGTGTTGTAGATGGTCCAATTCTCCATCCTAGGACACAGCTGGGATGGTACTTGTTTTCTAGCACGGCGCCCAATTAACATGCGTACGGTAGCGTAGTGAAATCGCATCGCATGGCCCTTTTGTGCCTCAGTTACTTTAGTTCATTTCTTCTCTGCACCCTGACTGAAACTGCATTGCACATCTGACCACATGGGCCTTTTTTGTGGCATGCGATGCGATGTGCGATGCGTTCTCAGTAGTTAATATGGTAAAACACCTAAAACAGCACCACTATCCACGTCACCCCAAAGCTTGGCGAGAGCACACGTTAGGCGTCCTCCCGACCTTTTCGTACCCCCACTATACACGTCGGCGTGGAGTTGATTTTATATAGTGTGGCGAGCGCAGGGAGCCACTAAGCCCGAAGTGTGGCGAGCGGACGCGAAATACATGTAAAGTAATCCTCCAAGTTCAACTCCACGCTGACATGGATAGTGGGGGATATGAAAAGGTCGGAGGACGCGTTCCGCTGCGCTCGCCACGCTTGGGGTGACGTGGATAGTGGGGGTGTTTTACCATATTAACTACTGAGATCGCATTGCAAGGCACAGAAAGCCATGCGATGCGATGCAATTTCAGTACGCAGAATAGCCCACTAAGCCAATAACTGTGCGCCGTGCTAGGAAACAAGTACCGCTGGGATCAGTAATCCAGCGAAAGGTGCAACGCAGCAATTCCCATGTACACACAAACTAATTACACACCAGCTTGCCCTTCCCCAGGAATACACAACACTTCGGAACCACATCACCTACACAACATCTATAAAGATACAGGTAAAACTGCAACCAATTTACCAGCTGCAAGTATAAAACGTCAGCGTGTCTGTGCATCCAGAATTTATACGGTCGGATTTTTCTAGATATCTCGTTATGGCTGTTAATGATTTAAAGTATGCGCTCTCCTCTGTCCATGTGTATCTCGTTATTGCTGATCTGTGGTACGGGATGAGTCCTTGACCTTTATGTAATGATAGAAGTAAGATTATTAAGTAGCCAGTGTAACGGCAGCGGTACTGCAGGTAAGAATCAGCCAGATATCGCCCACGTAAGGACACGAGGGCATCGGTGGGCATGCGATTCCTCTAGTAACGGGAAGCAACCAGTTTTTTTTCCAGCTGTAAATCGGAAATATATATATTGTCTGATCTATGTTTATATAATGCCCTTCAGGACGCTCTTCAAGGGGGCAGGAAGAGGCTACGTTGTGGGGGCGGGGTGAGGCTGATATCACTAAGCCCCGCCCCTATGACCTGCAGCCGCATCAATTTGCAGGTATGTATATGGTGGTCGGGCTTCTCCCAGAGAGGAGTGAAAAGGGGGTGGGAAGAGGCTACGTTGTGGGGGCAGGGCGATGCTAATGTCACTAAGCTAAAATGACACCAAATGACGCGAATCTCGTCATTTCAGCCCCTCCCCGCGGATCTGCAAATTTTGGAGCTTTAAACTGCAGGGAAGGGGGAAATGGAAAATGAGGGAGACTTGCCCACCTTACCGGGGGGGCCGGAAGGGGGACCCGATTTGCGGGACCCTCCCGGCCATTCCGGGAGGCTAGGCAAGTCTGGTCGGTATCCCGACTGTCGGAACCCTGTACCACACCCCTTCATTCTGCCATAATGTGGTTTATGGCACTTTCTCTTTACTGCAGTTCCACTGTGTACCAGAAGAGGGGGATGTTGCACTATCTTTGTATGATTGGACCAAGTGTTTGAATATAAAGTTTGTCCTATTGTAGCCTATTTCTGCAACAGACAAGGTTTATGATCAATCATAAGTAAATCAATCTAATATCTTAATTATTAAGAACAATTTTTAGTTGTTTTAAAAATAACAATCCTGTCTGTACCATACTTGCTTTCCCTTACAGAAGCTGCAAGAGGCTCCCAATATTTGGGGTAGTCCCCATCAGCCCCGGAAGAGCAGGTGGCTCTCCTGCATCAATCCTGCTACCTAGTGACATTGGCAGGATTGTATGTTACTCACTGGCAATCACAGGAGATGTGGGAAGGGGGCAGGGCTAAATGGCTGGATCATGCCATTTCGCTCCACCCCCTTACTGCAGACCTACGAATCGTGGATGTTTTCTATAATGGGGGCAGGGCCTAATAAGACCATTCTGCCCCGCCCCCTGAAGTGTCCTGCAGTGACTGCTGTCCAGGCTACTAGCAGAGAGCAGACGTATAACTTCTAGCCTGCAACATGTATGGGAAGTAAAGGTGCCCATACATGGTGCAAATTGCGGGTGCGATGCACGCTCCTGCGCACATCCCATCGCACAGATCAAAAAGTATCTGCTGTACATACTTTTTGAATTAGCTCCCGATCGCATTGCAAATCGCATGCCATGCGATCTAGACCAAAACATATGCAATAATCGTACCGTGTATGGGCACCTATAGAGTCGGGGCACGCCCTCCTCTGGCTCTCGTTGGTGGGGAGATCACCATCATTCACAATTTATAGTTTCCCGGATTTATTGTTCCCCCCAATTCATCTAAAAGTTCCATACCTCAGCGGTGTATTTGGGCAACCCCCCGATCACCTGACGGTCACCTCAGAAAATCAGGGATAGTAAACATGTCTAAAAATCCTGATCCTCAGATCCTGGCAGGGATCGGGGAATTGGGCATATTTTTTTTTTACATGCATCAGCAAAATTGTGGGGGTTCCCCGTATTTAATGAACAGCGTCCGGTTCTTGGGCCCAGCACTGGAACTAAAGTTACGGGTAGAAAAGAAGTAGGGATCGCCCGTATTTTTAGAACCAGTTGGGGGTAATGCATGCTAGCCTATAGTAGTATGTGTCTGTCTGGGGAAGGGGGGGGGGGGTTATGGGTGCGACATCCAGAGGAGGGTGATTTCATTGTGGCCCTAACCCCGTCACACAATGCCAAGATTACATGTATTGTGAGGCAGGGGGGCGGAGCCATAACAATGCGATACCCAATTGCCCGTCACTGCTGTAGACCATGTTATTTATCTGCAAGTAGAACAGCGGCGTGACAATGCCACCGCAACCCAAGCACTGTCGGGGGGCAGCTAGCGCTGCGAGAGAGCAGAGTCTCTATAGGCAGATTCCATGAGGTCTGGCTGTCTGCATAGAATCAGAAAATGGCCCATAAAAATGTCCGCCACCTTCGATGAGGCAGATGTGTTTGGGGAGCACAGAGCGTACAGCGTTACCCAGAAGTGCTGGGTTCCTGGCTCGCTGTGAGCACCCATCCCTGGCAATGACCATGAAACCCCTACCAATAAGCATGTTATTCCTGGCAATGAGCATGTAACCCCTGGCATCGAGCACGTAACCCCTGGCAATGAGCAAGAGCACTAGTTGGGATAGGGCAGGAGAACATGTGACAGCTGCTTGGAGGACCAAGGCCATATCTGTAGAACAGCTATATCTTCTTAGGACGGAAAGACTGAGCAGATCTGCTTAGCGCCGCGCGTTCTATTCCCAACACATTAGAAGACGCTGCCACTCGGTCGCCTTTCCCCAAATTGCAGTAGATAAAAGAGACGTTTCCATCTGTCACCTCGCTGCTGGAGGGGGTGCGGGGCGTCTGATGTGTGTGTATGTGCACCACTACAAGAGTGGCGAGAGGAGAGGAACGAGCAGAGAAGAGAAACAATCTCTGGCCAGCTTCCTGTAACTCTCATTATAGGCAAAACTTTATAATGGTCATAGCGGGAATGCAAACTGCCCGTTTCTGTGCTGCTTCACAGCTAGGAGTCATATGATTGCCTACCAGGCATGTCTAAACGATAGCCCTCCAGCTGTTGTGAAACTACACATCCCAGCATGCCTTGCCATATTTTTAGCGGGATGCGGTCATTTGGTCTACAGCATGGTGGTTCACAGTCAATAGGTCGACATGGGAAAAGGTCGACATGGTTCTAGGTCGACAGGTCATTAGTTCGACAGTATCTAGGTCGACAGTCAAAAGGTCGACATGGGGATTTTCACTGTTTTCTTAGCCGACATGTGCCGACAGGCGGTATTTCATGTCTTACCATCCACTAGGGCGTGGTGGGAGAATAAAATAGTATGCCGAGCGCAGCGAGGGGATGCGGTGCACTTTAAACTGTGTCCATGTCGACTGTGTTGACATTCAGGTCAAAAACCAGTAAAAAACACCATGTCAACCTTTTGACTGTCGACCCACAAATTGTCGAACTAATGACCTGTTGAACTAATGACCTTTCGACCTTTAACCATGTCAACCTTTTCCCACGTCGACCTAGACCCATGTCGACCTTTTCCCATGTCGATGTCAACCTATTGATTGTAATGGTGTCAACCTAATGGTTGTCGACCATCATGCTTTAGACCCAATGATCCCAACCCATTTTTAGCATTCCCCAATAGCAAAACTGTTGCAAGGCATGATGGGATTTGTAGTTTGGAGGGTCATAGTTAGGACATGCCTGGCTAAGCCAATCATTGCTTATACATTAAACAGGCGCAGCAAAAGGGACTCCACTAAAAAAGGACTGGATTATCATGCCAATATAATGTTTTTTTTTTTTTTTTTTACCTCTAGATTGTAAGCTCTCGTGACCAGGGCCCTCTCTGCTCTACACACCTGGTGCAGCGTTGTGCACGATATTTACGGAGTTGCGTGATTATTAGCCGACTGCGCAGGTATCGCTGTCACACTGGGCAGGCACGGTGCCTTAACAATCACAATTTACGCACAATATGGTTGACAGTCAGGGGGCGGTAACGGCGGAGAGCGGTGATCATTTTCGGACTTTGTCTACGATTACAACTGCGCAGAAAACGTGGTGCCTGTGTGTCTGTTACTGCGGCCATACTATGTGATCACACAGGGCATCAATTATTAAAGGATCGGCTTGAAATCTCCTTCATTTATATGGCGCCACAAGGGTTCTGCAGCGCCTAACAAAGGGCCTGATTCAGACCCGCTCACAAGGCAGCGAATATTCACTGTCTAACGAGCGTGTAAGCTCTGCCCGCCACCCCAATGAATGCACGCTTTTTGGGAGTGTCAGGAAAAATGCAGGCACGCCCGGACATTTTTGGGGGAGGGCTGTGACATCCGCTCCGGCCTTGATACGCCTGTGGAAATCATTCGATGGTTCTGAACTACAAATCTCAGAATGCGCTGTCACAATTTTGGTATTAAATTGGGCATGCTAAAACTGTGGTGGGGCATGCTGGGATGTGTAGTTCGGCAGCATCTGAATACACAATACACAATTACCTTAAAAATTAAAATAATTGCATATATTATTTAGCCAAAGAATAAATAATGACATAAAAAATATTTATTTTATTAAAAGTGCTACCTTCTAAATAACAGGTTTGCAGGCAACACAAATGCTTTCTACATATACGATATGCTATGCTTTATCATTTCAGCTTTTTGTCCTTTTTTTTTTTTTTTTTTTTTTAGAACGCCTCTACCCAGTCTCCACGCTGTGGGATGTGTCCATATTATCTACTCCATATATTACCAGTTACTTTTTTCTATATTCAATGGTTTACGCTAAATGTATGTGTAAAAATAAATTTTGCATGCAGTATTGTCCTCTACACACATACATATTTATTAACAGTTTCTTATATAGCGCACACATATTCCGTAGCGCTTTACAGATAACATTTGAACACTCACATCAGTCCCTGCCCCAGTGGAGCTTACAATCTATATTCCCTACCACATGTACACGCACACAGACATTCTAGGGTTAATCTTTGTTGGGAGCCAATTAGCCTACCAGTATATTTTGGATTGTGGGAGGAAACCGGAGTATCCGGAGGAAACCCACACAAGTACAGGGAGAACATACAAACTCCGCACAGTTAGGGCCATGGTGGGAATAAAACCCATGACCTCAGTGCTGTGAGGCTGTAATATAACCATTACACCATCCGTACTGCCCGGTATATATAACACATGGTGGGGATAGAACCCATGACCTCAGCGCTGTGAGGCAGTAATGGTATAACCATTACACCATCCGTACTGCCCCGTTTATATAACACATGGTGGGGATAGAATCCATGACCTCGGTGATGTGAGGCAGTAATGTACACCGTCCGTACTGCCCCGTATATATAACACATGGTGGGGATAGAACCCATGACCTCAGTTCTGTGAGGCAGTAATGTAACCATTACACCATCCGTACTGCCCCTGTATATATAACACATGGTGGGGATAGAACCCATGGCCTCAGCGCTGTGAGGCAGTAATGCTAACCATTACACCGTCTGTACTGCCCCGTATATATAATACATGGTGGGAATGGAACCCATGACCTCAGCGCTATGAGGTCATAATGCTAACCATTACACCGTCCGTACTGCCCCGTATATATAACACATGGTGGGGATAGAACCCATGACCTCAGCACTGTGAGGCAGTAATGCAGTAACCATTACACCATCCGTACTGCCCCGTATATATAACACATGGTGGGGATAGAACCCATGACCTCAGCGCTGTGAGGCTGTAATGTAACCATTACACCGTCCGTACTGCCTTGTATATATAACACATGGTGGGAATAGAACCCATGACCTCAGCACTGTGAGGCAGTAATGCTAACCATTACACCATCCGTACTGCCCCGTATATATAACACATGGTGGGGATAGAACCCATGACCTCGGTGATGTGAGGCAGTAATGCTAACCATTACACCATCTATACTACCCCGTATATATAACACATGGTAGGGATAGAACCCATGACCTCAGTGCTGTGAGGCAGTAATGCTAACCATTACACCATCGGTAATGCCCCGTATATATAACACATGGTGGGGATAGAACCCATGACCTCAGCGCTGTGAGGCAGTAATGCTAACCATTACACCATCCGTACTGCCCCGTATATATACCACATGGTGGGGATAGAACCCATGACCTCGGTGATGTGAGGCAGTAATGCTAACCATTACACCATCCGTACTGCCCCGTATATATAACACATGGTGGGGATAGAACCCATGACCTCGGTGATGTGAGGCAGTAATGTACACCGTCCGTACTGCCCCGTATATATAACACATGGTGGGGATAGAACCCATGACCTCAGTTCTGTGAGGCAGTAATGTAACCATTACACCATCCGTACTGCCCCCGTATATATAACACATGGTGGGGATAGAACCCATGATCTCAGCGCTGTGAGGCAGTAATGTAACCATTACACCATCCATACTGCCCCGTATATATAACACATGGTGGGGATATAACCCATGACCTCAGCACTGTGAGGCAGTAATGCAGTAACCATTACACCATCCGTACTGCCCCGTATATATAACACATGGTGGGGATATAACCCATGACCTCAGTGCTGTGAGGCAGTAATACTAACCATTACACCATCCGTACTGCCCTGTATATATAACACATGGTGGGGATAGAACCCATGACCTCAGCGCTGTGAGGCTGTAATGTAACCATTACACCGTCCGTACTGCCCCGTGTATATATATAACACATGGTGGGGATAGAACCCATGACCTCAGTGCTGTGAGAAGTAATGCTAACCATTACACCATCCGTACTGCCCCGTATATATAACACATGGTGGGGATAGAACCCATGACCTCAGAGCTGTGAGGCAGTAATGCTAACCATTACACCATCCGTACTGCCCCGTATATATAACACATGGTGGGGATAGAACCCATGACAATGCTTCTTTATTGAAGATTGCAACCTTTTGTACAAAAATATATACCATTTCATATACAGTATAAAATATAATTTCACATAAATTTACAAACATCAATTTGATCCATATCCCCATACCTTCCCACCATCCCCCCACCCTTTTTTTTTTTTTTTTTTTTATTTCCCACCTTCACCACCTAACAATCTTATACAAAATAAACTTTCCTATTCTGTACTTTCTCCTGATCCTGAGCTCCACCATTTCTCCTTCTCCAAAACATCCACCCTGACCCATACCCTCTCATACTCATACCTTCCCATACATCTCTCCTTCCACTCCACTTTTAAACTTACCATCATTTTTACCTTATCCTCCCGTCCTTCCATCTTCATTCATTCTCACTACATTCATTCCTATCATACCTCTCCTCTACCTTCACCACTATACCCATCACCTTTAATACAGAACACATTCATTACCCTTACCCACAAGACGCCTTTCATCTCTTCATTTACTCCCCCCAACCATTTTCTCCACCTACATATATTTTTTAAGTGAAGGATCTGGTACTAGCAAAACATGTATGTAAAACATTCTTTTATTTCATATTCCATATTCCCCCTATTTTGTGTGAAAAATAAAAAGAACAGAGTCCCAGTATGTTCCAGGTTCTACTATTTGCCACCTACTAAGGAGGTTTGGTGGGGATAGAACCCATGACCTCAGTGCTGTGAGGCAGTAATGCTAACCATTACACCGTCCGTACTACCCCGTATATATAACACATGGTGGGGATAGAACCCATGACCTCAGCATTGTGATGCAGTAATGTAACCACTACACCATCTGTACTGCCCCGTATATATAACACATGGTGGGAATAGAACCCATGACCTCAGTGCTGTGAGGCAGTAATGCTAACCATTACACCATCCGTACTGCCCCGTATATATAACACATGGTGGGGTTAGAACCCATGACCTCAGTGCTGTAAGGCAGTAATGCTAACCATTACACCATCCGTACTGCCCTGTATATATAACACATGGTGGGGATACAACCCATGACCTCAGTGCTGTGAGGCAGTAATACTAACCATTACACCATCCGTACTGCCCCGTATATATAACACATGGTGGGGATAGAACCCATGACCTCAGTGCTGTGAGGCAGTAATGCTAACCATTACACCATCCGTACTGCCCCGTATATATAACACATGGTGGGGATAGAACCCATGACCTCAGCGCTGTGAGGCAGTAATGCTAACCATTACACCATCCGTACTGCCCTGTATATATAACACATGGTGGGGATAGAACCCATGACCTCAGTGCTGTGAGGCAGTAATGTAACCATTACACCATCCGTACTGCCCCGTATATATAACACATGGTGGGGATAGAACCCATGACGTCAGCGCTGTGAGGCAGTAATGTAACCATTACACCGTCCGTGCTGCCCCGTATATATAACACATGGTGGGGATAGAACCCATGACCCCAGCGCTGTGATGCAGTAATGCTAACCATTACACCATCTGTACTGAACATATATTGTTCAATAAAAAACTCTCTAACCAACCATTTTTTGTTGTATATTTCAGGATCTCCTTTGGACAAACGGAGGCTAAGCACCAAGAATGTCTCATCCAATCCAAACCTGGAAGACTTCCTGGACACTGCCGTGGAGAAGGCCAAGAAGCAGTTCCGCGGGGCCCAAGCTCCCTTAGCCTGTATTGAAGCCGTCAGGGCGTCGGTCCACCTACCGTACCACCGCGGTGTGGAGAAAGAGGGGCAGCTGTTCGCCTCCCTCTTTGCCACTGGCCAGCCTCAGGCACAGCAGTACGCCTTCTTCTCAGAGAGGAATGTTGGGAAGTGGACGCACCCCTCAGGCGGCCGATGGGACACCGTGCCACCGAAACCTGTCCGTACAGCAGCTGTCATAGGTAGGTTATGCCCCAGTGGCTCTATCTTGTACTTTACCATTACTTGGGCTATGGAGACTTTGGGGGTGATTCAATTATCTGTGGTAAAATAGCACGGGTGCAGACTGGAAGTCTATTCATACATCATGAAAGGTTCAACGCGTTAACAGGGGTTAACACACGGAATCTGAAAAATTCACGGATTCGGGCATTAACCCAATAGCGGCACCAGTTAACCACTAAGTTTTTGGGGGATTTCATTTTGACCTTCTGGCTTTGACGCTAATTGGATACCTCAGCGGGATCTACTACTAGGCGGTAATCTGCCGTGGCTAACTAAATTCCCCCTTTTTGTGTGTCGTTCTAGACATTGTCTGCCATTTATTATCCCAGAACCGCCTCACTGGGAGGAGCTACTTATTATACTCCTCCCAGTATAACACTTCTTCTCTGGCGTTGGCGGATGTGTCAGTAAAAGCTCAATAATGCAATCACAATGAATCCTATGGTGCGGTCTTCCTTCAGTCCTCCATACTGAGCTATGTCTATAATGCGGGAATGTCTATTCCATACAGATAATAATAGTGGTTGTATTCGAAAATACCAAACGTAAAACATCTCCGTGTCACGGCGTTATTATTACCCCTATTATTAGACAACTGAATACTTCTAATATAATCCATAGTACGGTAACAGTCCACTTCCAAATATCAGTAGAACTATATGGCAATGTATTAAAAAGAACAAATATATATAAATGAAATAAATGTAAAAAATGATCCGCAATAAGATAAAAAAAAAAAAAAACGGAAAAAGTTGTCTTAGTGGCAAAACGCGTTGCACAGGGATATATCGTGCGCCAGCTTCATCAGATCAGAATGGATGCAGGCTTCACCCTGCCTGCGTTCGCATGGGAACGGGCAGCGTTTTTCTGGGCACATCCACTGTTTTTGTCGGCACGCCCACGAAACACTGGTCATCCCTATGTGCCAGCCTTCTGTCTGCCCACTGACCACCACCACCCCCCTTGTTTGAACGCCTAACTGAAGGCATTTGCACAGTGGCCCTGCACATGCTTATAATTGCTGATAGCAAAGCCGCACTATCATACTCCCTGCGGGCCGATTGCTACTGAATCAGACCCAAAGTCTACTCCAGCTGCAGGCTGTGGGGCAAATGTTTCAGCACAGTCTCCTGTCGCATTGCGTTTTGAGTGAGTCGTAATTTCGGCTGAAAAACATGGTCGCGCAGGCTGTGTCGCTCCAGACCTGTCAGTTCCCTTCTCCCGCCAGGCATCTAGCTGTATAAGAACACATCTGTAGGTAAGATGGTGAGATGGTAAGATGGTGTCCCCGTATGCCTGGAGGCTCTAAAAAATCCAGTGGCTCTCCTCCTTTCCCAAAACTGCCAACATGTGCCAACAGATGGTATTTGCTGCCATTAACAAAAGCATTGAAGGGTATCGGATCCGACTTTTTTTCTGTTTTTGTTGGAAACCGTCGCAGCTTTGTCGAATTCACGGCCATTTTTCGACAATCCGTGACCATTTTTGCCGATTCATGGAATTCTGACTGCTGTGTTACTGTCGGATGAAACAAAAATGGCCGGGATTCCGACTGCCGTGACGTTCCAACAGTTGGAATCCCAGTTTGAATACCCCCCTAAGACTCTTTGAATGAAGAAATGTCACGGGTACAGTTAAAGGTTATATTCCAGCATTTATAGTCTGAGATACTTGATTGCGATCAGCTTCCTCTTACAGATTGCAGCATGGAGCTGGTTAATCCTATATATACCTCCCCACTTACTGTATACTCTCAGGATAAATGATGACAGCCGTGTAATTGTTATCTCCTCACACAGAAGGGCCACGCACAGAAGGATTGTTGGTTCACACCTGGATTTTCATGAAAAGCTTCAAGGCGGCTGCTCCCAGCTGTAATAGTTATTCATTTTTCATATACTGCCATAATGAGATCTCGCTGTAATGCAGCTGGTCTCAGAGAGCCGTTATGTATATTAATGCAATTAATCACCAGGCACCCCCCCCCCCCCCACATACAACTGCCCTGTGTATGGGTAGATGATATCACTAGGAAGTCGGGGGAAGCGGTCATCTATTAGAATGAACTTAGGTCTACAGTCATTAGGTCGACCCCACTAGGTCGACTGGCAGGAAGGTCGACCTGACTTAAGGTCGACATGGGCCAAGGTCGACATGACTTAAGGTCGAATTTGCATAAAGGTCGACATGAGGAAGGTCGACTGGTCATAAGGTCGACATGGGTTTTTCACTGTTTTTTGAGCCGACATGTGCCGACAGGCGGTATTTCATGCCCTACCATCCACTAGGGCGTGGTGGGAGAATAAAATAGTGTGCGGAGCGCAGCGAGGCACCGTGCCCGAAGCATTGCGAGCGATGCGAGGGTCCGATTCTCATTGCCAACTGTGTCCATGTCGACTGTGTCGACATTCGGATCAAAAACAGTGAAAAACCCATGTCGACCTTATGACCAGTCGACCTTCCTCATGTCGACCTTTATGCAAATTCGACCTTAAGTCATGTCGACCTTGGCCCATGTCGACCTTAAGTCAGGTCGACCTTCCTGCCAGTCGACCTAGTGGGGTCGACCTAATGACTGTAGACCTAAGTTCATTCTGACAGATGTACCGCTTCCGAAGTCGGGATACCCAATGGGGTTTCCCAATAAGGCAGGAATATTCTCTGTACTGGACACTGCCAGTGATACTGAGCCCATGTCAGGCTGGTAATCAGTGATGTGGTCTCACAAACATTCAGATCATATTTACCTCCCCTCCTGCATTCTGCAGGAGACTCCCTGACATAGCAGCAATCTCCCTCTCTCCCTCATTAGTCTAGCATTCTCCCCCATGTCACCTAGCCCACACTACACTGTTACATCATAGTTACCTCCCCTCCTGCATTCTGCAGGATACTCCCTGACATAGCAGCAATCTCCCTCCATCCCTCATTAGTCTAGCAATCTCCCTCATGTCACCTAGCCCACATTATACTAACAGCATAGTTACCTCCCCTCCTGCATTCTGCAGGAAACTCCCTGACATAGAAGCAATCTCCCTCCATCCCTCATTAGTCTAGCAATCTCCCTCATGTCACCTAGCCCACATTACACTGTTACATCATAGTTACCTCCCCTCCTGCATTCTGCAGGAAACTCCCTGACATAGCAGCAATCTCCCTCCATCCCTCATTAGTCTAGCAATCTCCCTCATGTCACCTAGCCCACATTACACTGTTACAGCATAGTTACCTCCCCTCCTGCATTCTGCAAGAAACTCCCTGACATAGTAGCAATCTGCCTCTCTCCCTCATTAGTCTAGCAATCTCCCTCATGTCACCTAGCCCACATTACACTGTTACATCATAGTTACCTGCCCTCCTGCATTCTGCAGGAGACTCCCTGACATAGCAGCAATCTCCCTCTCTCCCTCATTAGTCTAGCAATCTCCCTCATGTCACCTAGCCCACATTACACTGTTACAGCATAGTTACCTCCCCTCCTGCATTCTGCAAGAAACTCCCTGACATAGTAGCAATCTGCCTCTCTCCCTCATTAGTCTAGCAATCTCCCTCATGTCACCTAGCCCACATTACACTGTTACATCATAGTTACCTGCCCTCCTGCATTCTGCAGGAGACTCCCTGACATAGCAGCAATCTCCCTCTCTCCCTCATTAGTCTAGCAATCTCCCTCATGTCACCTAGCCCACATTACACTGTTACATGTTTGGGAAAAAAGAAATGAGACACAGATACATTTACACCAGCACCATTTCCCAGCACTTTACCAAGTATAGTAGCTCTTACTAACTGCTTTGGGACTCATCTACATTTGGATATAAGTCATTTTAAAAGATTCCTCTCACATTTACCAGTACACATCCACATTCACAATCTCTTTTCACAATCTCTCCACATATGGAACTAGACACGCCCTTTGGGTGGAGCATGACACGCCCCCTCAATGGGGCGATGTGCAAAATTCTGCTACCAACTATAATTTCCCTAAATCTAGTTTTCAAAAGTAGGCAAGTATGATTCAAATATAATTCATTCCTAGAGTTCCAACAATAACGTGGTGTGGCATGGGAATACAGTAAGTCTCAGGTTCCAAATCCACTGATTACAACAATCACAAAAATATAAGGACACAATGGGGCAGATTCAATTGTTTTGGGCATACATTTTTTTCCATCTTAACTGGACTAGTTAAACACCCAAACAATTATCGCAATTCAATTATGTTTGGACGCCCATGCATGGAGTTCATGTTGTGATGGGGATTAGGCAGATAAAACCTTTTTACGTGTATGTCTACAAATGTGAAAAGTAAAAAAAAAAAAAAAAATTTCAGAGCCCCTCCAACTACCATTAATGACATTGTGTCTACTCTTTGTGTTTAGCCTAGGTCAGAGGTGGCAAACCAGCCCTCGAGTTCTACCAACGGTCCACGTTTTCCAAATCACCTAGCTGGTGCACAGCTGTAGTCATTACTAACTGCCACATTTCCCAGATTACCTAGCTGGTGCACAGCTGTAGTCATTACTAACGGTCACATTTCCCAAATCACCTAGCTGGTGCACAGCTGTAGTCATTACTAACTGTCACATTTCCCAAATCACCTAGCTGGTGCACAGCTGTAGTCATTACTAACTGTCACATTCCCCAGGTCACCTAGCTGGTGCACAGCTGTAGTCATTACTAACTGACACATTTTCCAGACCCCCTAGCTGGTGCACATGTGCAGTCATTACTAACTGTCACATTCCCAGATCACCTAGCTGGTGCACAGCTGTAGTCATTACTAACTGTCACATTCCCCAGGTTACCTAGCTGATGCACAGCTGTAGACATTACTAACTGTCACATTTTCAAACCTGCTGCATTCACATGCACATGAACTGTTGGTAGATCTTGAGGACAGGTTTGACCACCCCTGGCCTAGATGCTCTAAGAAATGATGGGAGCAGCAGATTTTACACATTGATACAAATCGTATAATATTCATGTTTATTAGAATTCTAATTCATGCTTTCCATTTACCAGGACTGGGGACAATGGGAAGAGGGATAGTCACCTCACTAGCCAAGGCAAATATTCCGGTGATAGCCCTAGAGCAGGATGCCCAGCAGCTGGAGCTGGGGAAGAAAGCTGTGGGCGCTTTACTGGAACGTGAAGCTGAGAAGTTAAAGAAGCAAGGATCTGCTCCAGGGACCGGGATGGGTTCTGTTCGCTTCACCTTGGACTTTGGAGAACTTCGAGACGTAGACCTGGTCATTGAGGCGGTGTATGAGAACATGGAACTGAAGAAGCAAATATTTACTAAGTTGTCGGCAATCTGTAGACCCGATGCCTTCCTCTGCACTAACACATCCGGACTTAATATCGATGAAATTGCATCTGTCACAGACCGGCCTCAACAAGTCATTGGCACACACTTCTTCTCCCCTGCCAACATCATGAGGCTCCTTGAGGTGGTGAGAGGTCATCACACCTCGCTGCCTACCATTGCAACAGCTATGCACCTGGGAAAGACACTGGGCAAAGTGGCAGTATTGGTAGGCAACTGCCCCTTATTTGTTGGGAATCGTTTGCTGGGCCCATACACAGAGCAAGCGGCTTACCTCTTAGAAGAGGGATGCTACCCAGAAGAAGTGGACAAAGCTCTCGAAGATTTTGGCCTTGCCATGGGTCCTTTTCGCATGATGGACCTGGCTGGTCTGGATGTTGGCTGGAGGTCAAGAACAGAGAAGGGGCTCACTGGTGCCAAGCTGCCCCTTGGTACTCCCGCAAGGGAACGCCAAGGTAGAAGGTACAGCCCTCTTGCCGACATGCTTTGTGAAATGGGAAGATTTGGGCAGAAGTCTGGCAAAGGCTGGTACCAGTATGAGAAACCATGGGGCAGAAATGCCAAGCCTGATCCTTGGTTGAAAGATTTCCTGGAGAACTATAGACGCACTCACCAAATAAAGCAGCACCGTTTAAGTCCCGAGCAGATTCTGGAACGATGCCTCTATGCACTCATCAATGAAGGATTCCGGGTCTTGGAAGATGGAATAGCCTCTGGTCCTGAAGATATTGATGTCATCTACACCAATGGTTATGGCTGGCGTAAGTACAGGGGAGGTCCGATGTATTACGCCTCCACCGTTGGCTTGCCTAAAGTGCTGGATATGCTGGAGAATTATCACAAGGCCAACCCGGATGTCCCAAGTATGAAGCCGGCCTTTCTACTTAAAAAGCTTGCAGCCGTTGGAGGTCCTCCGATCAAAGAGTGGAGAACCCAGGTTGGAACGCCAACTCACAGGCTCTGAACGTAACCCTGGGAGATTTCCACTCCGAACATTTCAGATCACTGCCATACAATTATTATTAATGGAATATTTTCATCAATATAATGGAATATAATCCTACTGACATATAAGTGAATCACTCAGAATGACTGAAAACATGAAACATTAGATATTTTTTTTATAAATTTTAATAAATTTAATACGATTTGTTAAAAAAAATATATGATTTATTTATTTAAGCTTCTATGGCAACTTGCAGATATAAGGGTCAACATTTTCTAGGTCAGGGATGGGGGAACCTTCGGCCCTCCAGCTGTTGTTGAACTACATATCCCATCATGCACTGCAACAGTTTTAGCATGGGCAACTAGCAAAACTGTAGCAGGGCATGCTGAGATGCGTAGTTCAACAACAGCTAGAGGGCCAAAGGTTCCCCATCTAGGTTGACATCCTGGTCTAGGTTGACGGTCAATAGGTCAACACCAAAAGGTCAACATGCATAAGGTCCACCCAAGCCAGAGGTCGACACATGGAAAGTTTTACTTGAGTTTTTCACATTTTTTTTCATGCCAGTGTTGACACCGCAGCACCTGGACCCCCAGTTAGTGTAAGGTGTACCCTCGCATGGCTAGTTTTGCCTGCATGGATGTTTAATTATGTTTAATTTATGAAAAATCCCCAAAAATGGAAAAAACTCATGTCAAGATTTTCATGTTTTGACCATTGCCATGTGGACCTTTTTTTTTTACCATTTTGATCTAGTGTATGTCAACCTTTGTTCAACTTTGACCTAGTGCCGGTTGACCTTTTGTCAATGTGGACCTTTTGGGGTCAACCTATTGACTGCCTACATAGGTCAACTCAATCCTCCAGACACCCTCTGAACGGGGAGGCATGGTCTGCACAAAACCTCTGCAGGTGTCCTGTGGTATCTGGCACCAAGACATTAGCAGAAGATGCTTTTAAGTCCTGTAATTTGTGAGGTGGAGCCTCCATGGCTTGGACTTCTTGGACACAGATGCTTGGTCAGATAGAGATCTGGGGAATCTGGAGGACAAGTCAGGGTACTTGTGTAGTATCACGGCTCCCATCGCATGCCATATGTTGTGGCATGAGATGGCATGCGATCCGATGCGATTTTTCCAGTTTTTGATGCAATTTTTTAAAAAATCGCATGCAATCGCAGCGCATGCAATCGCATCGCATGTGATCCGATCGCATGCGATTTTGATCACAAATGCATCCAAATGCATTTAAATTAGTAGGAAACATGTTAAATGCACCCCAAATGCCATTTTTCACACTGTACCACCCCCACTATCAACGCCAACCCAAAGCGTGGCGAGCGCAGCGAGCCCACGAGGGATGGCGGTACGCGTCCTACGACCTTTTCATACCCCCACTATCCACATCGGCGTGGAGTTGAGAATAGAAAGTGTGGCGAGCGCAGCGAGCCACCGAGCCCGAAGCGTGGCGAAGGGACGCGGATACCTTTCCAGGTATCCGCGTCCCCTCGCGTGCTTCACAGGTGTCCGCGTCCCCTCGCGTGCTTCACAGGTGTCCGCGTCCCCTCGCCACGCTTCGGGCTCGCCACGCTTCGGGCTCGCCACACTTTCTATTCTCAACTCCATGCCGACGTGGATAGTGGGGGTATGAAAAGGTCGTAGGACGCGTACCGCTGCGTTCGCCACGCTTCGGGTTGGCGTTGATAGTGGGGGTGGTACAGTGTGAAAAATGGCATTTGAGGTGCATTTAACATGTTTCCTACTAATTTAAATGCATTTGGATGCATTTGTGATCAAAATCGCATGCAATGCGATTTTTTACTATACGATGCCCATCGTGGGAGCCGTGATACTACACAAGTACCCGTCAGTACCATGAGCTCTTTATCATGTTCCTCAATCCGTTCCTGAGCCATGTATGCAGTGTGGCCAGAGGAATCCTCCACCTGAGAGAGGCCGCAGCCATCAGGCCATTGTCATGAATGTACGTGGTCTGCAACAATAAGTAACAATGTCATAGTATCATCCACATGAATGCCAGGATCCAAGGTTCCACAGCAGAACATTGCCCTAGAGCATAACACTGCCTCCAACAGCTTGCCTTCTTCCCATAGTGCATCCTGGTGACTTCTCTTCTCCAGGTAAAGGAGGTAAATGATGAACAGGCATTCTACCACATACTGTAAAAGAAGATGTGATTCTTTAGACCAGGAGACCTTCTTCCAATGCTCTATGGTCCAGTTGTGTCGCTCCATGCCCATTGTGGGAGCTTTTGGTGATAGGACAGTAGTCAGTATGGGCAGGGCAGCTTTAAGCATTTGCCTAGGGCGCAGGCCACCGGAAGGTTGGAGCAGGTCCCCCCCCCTGGATGGAGGTGAGCGGCGCTGACTTTCCAAACCCCCCCCCCTGAGCAACACGCTACGGCCGCATCGCTCCTCCCCCGTGGATTGACTTGGCGGCCCTCGCCGCATCACCCGCCACCCCCACCCTCCCTTGCACCGGCCCCGAGTATGGGCACTCTAACTGGTATGTTGTCACACAGCAACATATGGAGCAAGCTGCGATGCTCAAGTTATGCCTCATCTAGAGTATTGTGCCCAGTTCTGTATAGGTCACTGGTGCGGTCTCATCTAGTTACTGTGCACAGTTCTGTATAGGTCACTGGTGCAGCCTCATCTAGATACTGTGCACAGTTCTGTATAGGTCACTGGTGCGGCCTCATCTAGATACTGTGCCCGGTTCTGTATAGGTCACTGGTGTGGCCTCATCTAGAATACTGTGCCCAGTTCTGTATAGGTCACTGGTACGTCCTTATCTAGATACTGCGCCCAGTTCTGTATAGGTCACTGGTACGTCCTTATCTAGATACTGCGCCCAGTTCTGTATAGGTCACTGGTACGTCCTTATCTAGATACTGCGCCCAGTTCTGTATAGGTCACTGGTGCGGCCTCATCTATGGCACTGTGCCCAGTTCTGTATAGGCCACTGGTGCGGCCTCATCTAGATACCGTGCCCAGTTCTGTATAGGTCACTGATGCGGCCTCATCTAGATACTGTGCCCAGTTCTGTATAGGTCACTGGTGCAGCCTCATCTAGATACTGTGCACAGTTCTGTATAGGTCACTGGTGCGGCCTCATCTAGAGTATTGTGCCCAGTTCT
The DNA here is from genome assembly GCF_055691185.1 of Crinia signifera. Lineage (NCBI taxonomy): Eukaryota > Metazoa > Chordata > Amphibia > Anura > Myobatrachidae > Crinia > Crinia signifera. Next base: position 172,322,157 of record NC_139223.1, on the reverse strand, counting down.
GTATAGGTCACTGGTGCGGTCTCATCTAGTTACTGTGCACAGTTCTGTATAGGTCACTGGTGCGGCCTCATCTAGTTACTGTGCACAGTTCTGTATAGGTCACTGGTGCGGCCTCATCTAGATACTGTGCTAAGTTCTGTATAGGTCACTGGTGCGGACTCATCTAGATACTGTGCCCAGTTCTGTATAGGTCACTGGTGCAGCCTCATCTAGATACTGTGCACAGTTCTGTATAGGTCACTGGTACGTCCTTATCTAGATACTGCGCCCAGTTCTGTATAGGTCACTGATGCGGCCTCATCTAGATACTGTGCCCAGTTCTGTATAGGTCACTGGTACGGCCTCATCTAGATACTGTGCCCAGTTCTGTATAGGTCACTGCTGAGGCCTCATCTAGATACTGTACCCAGTTCTGTATAGGTCACTGGTTCGGCCTCATCTAGATACTGTGCCCAGTTCTGTATAGGTCACTGGTGCGGCCTCATCTAGATACTGTGCCCAGTTCTGTACAGGTCACTGGTGAGGCCTCATTTAGATACTGTGTGCAGTTCTGTATAGGGCACTGGTGCGGCCTCATCTAGATACTGTGCTAAGTTCTGTATAGGTCACTGGTGCGGCCTCATCTAGATACTGTGCCCAGTTCTGTATAGGTCACTGGTGCGGCCTCATCTAGATACTGTGCCCAGTTCTGTACAGATCATTGGTACGACCTCATCTAGATACTGTGTCCAGTTCTGTATAGGTCACTGGTACGGCCTCATCTAGATACTGTGTCCAGTTCTGTATAGGTCACTGGTACAACTTCATCTAGAATACTGTGCCCAGTTCTGTATAGGTCACTGGTACAACTTCATCTAGAATACTGTGCCCAGTTCTGTGTAGGTCATTGGTACATCCTCATCTAGTTACTGTGTCCAGTTCTGGAGGCCACATCTCTAGAAGGATATAAATACATTAGAGATGGTACAAAGAAGGGCAACTAAAATGGTTCATGGCCTACATCACAAAATGTACCAGGAAAGACTAAAACATCTCATTATGTATAGTGAAACAGAGAAGGGAAAGGGGGGACATGATAGGGACTGTCACGTATATCAGGGGTATATCAGGGGTATTACCAAGGTCCAGGAGGAAAACATTCTTCACAGGAAGAGAAGTATTAGAACACGAGGACATGCACTGACATTGGGGGGAGGGAGGTTCAGGAGAAATCTGAGGAAACATTACCTCACATAAAAGGTAGGGGACAAGTGGAATAGCCTCCCATCAGAGGTGGTAGAGGCTAAGACAGTAGGCCATGCATGGAATCAACGTAAGGACATCCTTAAAAATAAATGAGGATCAAACAGGGTTTGAGGTATCAATATGGTTCTTTTTTTTTTTGCAAATGTGCTCCTATATGTGTATAATGATATGGAGATTCTATTCGAACTGATATATTTTTTAATAATATAAATCCTAGATATATGATGACATTCACCTCTACTTGCAGAATACATAAAGGTTATACCACTGCCTAGGGTGGCCAATCCTGGGATCAGGATCGGTGGGATCCTGGGATTTGGCCCCTAAAAGTTTCCAATTTCAGGATTAGACTGTGCATGCTCAGACGCTGCCCCACTTCTTCCACCCCAAGCTGTATGGCTCTGCGCAGTGTAAAGTGGTCAGAGGTCACGCTCCGCCCACACTGCCCCCCCCAAACTGCTCCCGGGCCGCACTCGCACCGCCCACCCTGCTCCCCGCCGCACCGCCCGGCTCCCAGCCGCACCGCCCGCCTGGCTCCCGGCTACACTGCCAATGTAATTAAATATGTGGGTGGTCCGGGAGTTTTTTTTTTTAGGGAAGCCAACATCCCATCTGAAATAGAACTCCCATCTTCATAAATTTTAATGCTGATCATTAAAACATGTACAGTATAATGTTGGAGAATAAGTAAAGTTCCTGGCATGTGTATGGCCACAAATGTACACTCACCTGCCACGTAAAGGTGACCTCAGCAGGTGGGTCCCTAACATCCCCTACATATTGGGCCAGATGCACTAAGCTTCAAAATTGATAAAAGGGAGAGTGATAAACAGCCAGCCAATCAGCTCCGGTCTGACATGTCACAGACTGTGTTTGAAAAATGTGAGGCAGGAGCTGATTGGCTGGCTGTTTATCACTCTCCAGTTTATCATTTTTGAAGCTTAGTGCATCTGGCCCACTGTGAGATGTGTCACTATTAGAGATACTAGGGACCCACCTGATTATGTTCATTGTAGAAGCATACCTCCCAACAGTCCCGATTTTATCGGGACAGTCCCGATTGTCAGGGCCTGTCCCGCTGTCCCACCCGTGGGCGGCAATGTCCTGCAGTGTGGGGGGGGCTGTTGGGAGTCCCCCCTGTCAGCTGCTAAGCAGCGGGGAATAAACGCTGTGCGCATGCGCACAGCGTCTATTCCCACAGCCAGGGGGCTGGGAGCATGGCTAGAGGCTCACAGAGCCTCTGGGTCATGCCCCCATAGCGGCAAAATGGGGGCGTGGCCTCGCGGAAGAGCCGCGAGTATAGACCACGCCCCCAAATTAGGCCACGCCCCGAAAATTTCGACGCGACTCCGGCGGGAGGTATGTAGAAGTCATTATTAAGTTGTTAGAAATGTTTTTATTATCTGCTATTGCTTAACCCTAACCCCCGTACCCCGCCGCCTAACCTAACCCACCCGCACTGCAGCTGAACCCTAACCACCCCCCTTCTAAGTGCTAATCCTAGTCCCGCTCTACTGCTTAGATTGATTGCGATCAGCTTCCTCTTACAGATTGCAGCATGTAGCTGGTTAATCCTATATATACCTCCCCACTTACTGTATACTCTCAGGATAAATGACGACAGCCGTGTAATTGTTATCTCCTCCTGCTATAAATAGGGCCACACACAGAAGAATTGTTTGTTGACACCTGGATTTTTATGAAAAGCTTCAAGGCGGCTGCTCCCGGCTGTAATAGAGATATTAATTTTTAATACACTGCCATAATGAGATCTCGCTGTAATGCAGCTGGTCTCAGAGAGCCGTTATGTATATTAATGCAATTAATCAGCAGATCCCCTCCCAGGACTTACCCTGCACACAGTATGGGTATATAGTACCCAGTGTGGAATGCAATTTCTCTGGAAGGCAGGAATGTGCATGCACTGGGCACTGCCAGTCAGTGGCAGAAATTGTGGGGGGTGAGACCATGTGCAGCCCTTATCCTTCATCCCAGTGGGTGGCAGGGGGACTCAGAGGGTGACAGAGAGAGGCAGCAGTGGAACCCTTAGTCCTCAGGGGCCCTGATGCACTGCACCTGCTGTACCAATGGTAATTCCTGCTCTGCTGCCAGTAATACTGTGCCCATGTTGTGCTGGTAATCAGAGATGGGTCTCTCTACGCAAAGTGCACATTCATTCACAGTTACAGAATGTACGTATGTGAGAATTCTAATTTATATGTTTTGTTTCTCAGGACTGGGGACAATGGGAAGAGGGATAGTCACCTCTTTGGCCAAGGCAAATATTCCGGTGGTTGCCCTAGAGCAGGATGCCAAGCAGCTGGAGCTGGGGAAGAAAGCTGTGGGCGCTTTACTGGAACGTGAAGCTGAGAAGTTAAAGAAGCAAGGATCTGCTCCAGGGACTGGACTGGGTTCTGTTTGCTTCACCTTGGACTTTGGGGAACTTCGAGACGTAGACCTGGTCATTGAGGCGGTGTATGAGAACATGGAACTGAAGAAGCAAATATTTACTAAGTTGTCGGCAATCTGTAGACCGGATGCCTTCCTCTGCACTAACACATCCGGACTCAATATCGATGAAATTGCATCTGTCACGAACCGGCCTCAACAAGTCATTGGCACACACTTCTTCTCCCCTGCCAACATCATGAGGCTCCTTGAGGTGGTGGGCGGCCATGACACCTCACTAACTACCATTGCAACAGCTATGCACCTGGGGAAGACACTGGGGAAAGTGGCAGTTTTGGTAGGCAATAGCCCCTTATTTGTTGGGAATCGAATGGTGGAGTCATTCTATGAGCAAGCGTCTTACCTCTTAGAAGAAGGATGTTACCCAGAAGAAGTGGACCAAGTTCTTGAAGATTTTGGCATTACCATGGGTCCTTTCCGCATGATGGACCTGGCTGGTCTGGATGTTTTCTGGAGGATAAGAATGGAGAAGGGGCTCACCGGTGCCAAGCTGCCCCGTGGTACTCCCACAAGGGAACGGCAAGGTAGTAGATACAGCCCTCTTGTGGACCTTTTGTGTGAAATGGGAAGATATGGACAGAAGTCTGGCAAAGGCTGGTACCAGTATGAGAAACCCTGGGGCAGAAATGCCAAGCCTGACCCTTGGGTGAAAGATTTCCTTGATAAATATAGAAGCACACATCAAATAAAGCAACATCGCTCAAGTCCCGAGCAGATTCTGGAACGATGCCTCTATGCACTCATCAATGAAGGATTCCGGGTCTTGGAAGATGGAATAGCCACCGGTCCAGAGGATATTGATGTCATTTACAACAATGGTTATGGCTGGCATAAGTACAGAGGAGGGCCGATGTATTACGCCTCCACCGTTGGCTTGCCTAAAGTGCTGGATATGCTGGAGAATTATCACAAGGCCAACCCAGATGTCCCAAGTATGAAGCCGGCCTTTCTACTTAAAAAGCTTGCAGCCGTTGGAGGTCCTCCGATCAAAGAGTGGAGAACCCTGGTTGGAACGCCAACTCACAGGCTCTGATTGTAACAGTTGTAGATTTCCATTCTGAACATTTCCAGATTACAGCCAGACAATTATTCTTAATGTTGTTTCCAATTGTAAAGTGCAACGGAATATGCTGCGCTTTATAAGAAACTGTAAATAATAATAATAATAATAATAATAAATAGTGGAATATTTTCATCAATATATTGGAAATCATGTAATCCTACTGACATAAATGAATCACTCAGAATGACTGAATAATTGTATTAAATGTTTTTTTATCACTAATAAATTGAATAAGATTCATTAAAAAAACATATATTGAAACTTGGACAGTATTATTAATATATTCTAAAATGAAAATATTCAGTTTTAATCTAGGTAAAAAGAGATCTTTGTTAAAAGCTGTTTATATATTACAGGCAATCTTAAAAGTAATGTCCCTATAATTAAGTGTTTGACACCAACAAAACTGTCTACAATCCCCCACAACGCGGCAATTGGCTTAACACTGTAATCACCTCTCTAGTGACTGGTCATCCTTATATTTCAGCATTGGTTGACCTGCCCCAACACAAAATCAGCTATTTATGCTTCCTCCTAAGTACTACTACTACCTAAACCAGTGATGTCCAAACTTTTTGGTTTCATCATGGTACCCCAACGTATCAGAAATCTTTTTCACGACGCCCCTAGACCAAAGGTTTCTCATTGAGCAAGACATTAAAAATATTAAATTAAGTAAATTGTGTTTATATCTCATCGTCCGGGTCAATTATGTGATAATGGACAGAAAAATGTTTTGTGCATGGCAGTGGGGTAGTGCTGCAGCTTCACCTATCTGCTGATGTGACAATGATTAACCACCGACCAGCAAGGCTTGTGCTAGGCTCTGATTGGTGGAGCTCATCACATGCTTCTTAGGCCCACGGAGGACAGCAGCAGCGGCCTCGTCATGGGGGAGTTTTTAATCAGAGGCAGCTCTGAACCTGTGAGGTCTCCTACATAGTAAGGTACAGGTGGACAAACAGACTTTTCATGTGGTATATATATAATTATATATTAATCCCCCCCCCCCCCCCAAACACACACACATCCCCGCAGTTACCCATTGACCAAGTTTATACTGCCATTACTCTGCATTTTGACAGTGTAATATTCTCCCGTGCAGTTTGTGGGCAGTAATGACAAGTGGGAGGGGGGCCTGCATGCACTTACTAAAATAAAACACAACCGGAATACAAGTACCTCACATGTATGATCCAACCCAAGACATCAGTGCTGTGTAATGCTAACCACACAGCTAACCCTGCTGCCACCAGAAGAGAAGGTGAACTAACACATAGTTTTCTATAGACAATCTGTAGTCGTGTTGTATACAATTGTGCTCACTCCATTAATCCGCAGCATATGTATAACTGCTTTGCTTACTGAACGGAGAATCCTGTGTTTGGACCGCAAATGGTGTCAGGTGAACCAGTGGGAATGCAAGTCTGATTCCTGGACTCCGCTAACACTGCCTCCTGCATACGGGGGAATGGTGCAATAGATGGTGAGCTCCTGGGACTAAATACACATGTATGCTAAAGAAAAATACTATTGTGTCATCACGGCTCATGTGTTCTCCCACCGTCACTGTATATGGCTTTACGGTCTGTAGCATGATCCATGTTTTGAGCTGTGTCCCATCTGTGCTTACCCATAGAACCTTTGGGGGTAATTCAGGTCGGCTTGCTAAGAAAATTCACTGCTTAGCGAGCCTTTTAGTGCCGCACGCCATGCGTTCGAATGCCGCCAACCGCCACGGTCCGCAGATCCTTGCCGCTTTGCGAATGGATGCGGAGGCAAAATCCTTCAATGTTTTTGTTCCCCTGCTCGCAAATCTAAGTCAGTCCGGTCCCAGAACGGGCAAGTGGTTGACGTTCTGTGACATCAGCCACCCACCCCCTGCAATTGCAATGGGACGCTCAGTGTTTTCATGGGTACGCCCAGGAAATGCTGTCCGCCCCCAGTGCGAGCGCCACGGCGACTATGCAAGATGCCAAAGTTGCCCGCACAGCAGCCTTGCACATGCCAATATGCGCAGTGCTAAAACTTCGGTCCCGGTTCGAACAAACTAGGGACCGAGAGAATTAGAATCAGGCCCTTATTCAGGTAGCCAGATACAGGACCCCAGTCCCAGTCTATGGCGGCCTCTGCATCTTTAACACAAGTCTTTCAACAAACCATAAAAGCTTACTGTAGCCTGCGCTGGCGAAATATTCCATTGTGCTCGTGTCCCCCGGAGAACGGGTAAGATGAAGGAGCATGTCACTTTGTGACAGTGCTTATTGCTCATCTCACAGCCCAAGAGACGTTCTATCACTAAAAGGCCAGAGACATCACACGGATGCCGCTAGGACAGGATGTGTGTATCAACAGGGCAGCCATGCTGCAATTATATGCAAGATCATTTCCTGATGCGGTTCCCTCCCCAAAGATGATTGGTAGCCACAGGATTTTCAGGAGTGCTCCCGAGTTCCGTAGTCGACCAGTAACCCAAGTGCAGCACTTATAAGTTGCATTTATGAGTTGCACTTTGGCATCGGCTCCATTACATCGCAAGCTAATGTCAGCGGTGTCTGGATGACCTGATTTAATTCACTTCTACTGGTAATTAGAGGCTTCTTATCAATCCGCAGTGAATGGGGGTTTTCAGGAGAATTCATGTTTGCAAACATTTCCCACTATCCGAGTCCTTTATACCTGACAATGGGAGAGTGAGTCCATTCAGATTCCTGCTGGCCTTTGTTGGGAGACATTATCCAGTTACAGTGGCAATGGAGTAGCTTGGTTTAATTGTTGAAGCCCCCAATCAATCCTCGTTAGCCCCGGATTCAGGAGGGGTTGGTAGCAGCAGCATGTAAACAGATGTAAGGCTGAGCTGAGAGACATTAGTGGTGCCGCCACACAGGCACAATATAAGACTGTAAATCACTCTCTGTGACAGGACCGTTCTTGTGCTGCGTTCTCTGCTACCAGACTTCCACCAACATTAAAACAAAGATGTCTTCCCATGAAATAGTGCATTTTGGGGCAAGAACCGTGTAGCGAGCAAGTCATAAGGGTGTGTATTTGGCGTGTATAAAAAGCTCTGTGCTATTCTGGGGGCTGGCAGTTGGCAGCAGAGGTGGAACTACCTTTGGTGCAGCTAGTGCATTGCACCGGGCTGCCCCCACTGCTGTGTGATATATTGTGAACTTGGGTTAGAGTGAAGGAGGGGGGGCTCCAATTATATAATTACAAGTTCCACCACTGGTTTGCAGGTTACTTGAGCCACAGGTGGTGGGGGGCATATCTGTGCCACTGGTGGCTGGCGCTTTATGGTAACTGCAACAGGTGGCTCACAGGGTTTTCCTGTGCAAATGGTTGTGGGCGGTTTGAGTTCTATTTGTGCTACAGTCGACTGGCGAGGGTCCATCTGTGAAACAAGGAGCTAGAAGTGCAACAGGTAGATGACATTAGTGGAGATCTGCCTAACAGGAGGTTGTTCTGTTGGGTGTTTTTCCAGCATCTGACTGGTAAATGGTATATTTATGTGTCATACTTGCCTAGCAGACCGGTCAGAGTGCCACCTTCTTCTATTGTTCCATGGTCCACGCTACTGATGGTCTTGTGGTCATTGTAGGCACTTCTGGCGGTGGACAGGATGTACAACATGGGAACATGACAAAGAGTTCAAGATGGGGACTTGGCCCCCTAGTCCCCAGATCTCAGTCCAATTAAGCATCTGTGGGGTGTGCTGGATCCACGAAGGTCCCACCTTACGGGACATAAAGGATCTTCTACTAACGTCTTGGTGCGAGTCCACAGGACACAGTCAGAGGTCTTCTGGAGTCCATGCCTATACACACTCTGGCCTGATCATAAGAATTATCTTAAGAGAGTCAGACTTAGACCCGGAGTAACCGTCGTGGACGTAGGGTAACAACAAGTCATTACTTTCCTTCAGATATAAATAATGACTTCTGGTATCAGGCCCAGATTAAAGTATCTACAGATACAAAGCCTGGATCCCGTAGTTTCATGCTCGGTAATCGCTTGTGACACTAGTAATTGTAGCGTTTGGTGTGATGAGGTAACGGATTAGTTCCAGGTTGGAATGAAGGAATCTGCTTCAGTTCTCTGACCATAGATAGACTTAGAAGCGACAAATCCTGATCTTTAGTTTCCTTTCTTTAGGGGGAACGACTTTTTTCTTCAGATTCCATTTCTATGGAAACGATTTCCTATTTCTATGGAATCCCTCTTCGCATGTATTTATATGACCCTATAATCAGTTATCCATTTATATTTCACCAAAAGGTAAATAGGACAGGAATAAATAATAATAAATCTTTTATTGTTCACGGTGCTGAACCAGGTTGTGATATTAGTATGGCTAGGTATTTTATCATAATGGAGAATCTACAGAATGCCACGGATGCTTCTCTGTAAGGAATCATCTGCTCTCAAAAATGGCCGCCTCCTTAACAACTTCCTGCTATGAGAGCGGCAGCCATTTTGGGAGGAATGTTTTCATTGTTGGCAGTTATGATGGCACCGAAGACAAGTTGATCTGCAGGTCCCAGCAGCAGTGCAGCAATAGCACCTGCAGAGCCCCAGTGCCCGCACATACCCTGCACTTTTACCCGGGGACTGGTGGGCTATTGCTTATGCCACTGGCGTACACACACTCTCTGCGTGGTGTGGGTTATCATCCGGTGACTGTACGAGGGTAGCCGTGCAGGATGCAAGTTGCACCGGTGGCTCTAGCAGGATGGATCTAGCGGTAATAGCATTTCTTCTCCTGAACTACTGTTAGTGGCTCACTGGGTAATATTTCTATCCTAATTGGCTATGGTAAAACCCGGGGCCGTCTCTACCATTAGACATATTTAGGCATCTGCCTAGGGTACCAGGATCTGAGTTTTCCTATGACAAAAGTAAGGATGTTGATGAGGAAGACAACCTTTTTATACTTAATGCAGGAGTGGGCTTCCATCTATGCTATTTGCATGCAGGCGGAATTCTTTTTTTGGTGATGCGCTGTATGCGCAAATCTGTACTGAGGATTGTACGGCGGAGGATCGGCCCTGTAGATTGTCCCATACATGCATGCAAGGGTGTAGTTACCATAGGTGCAGGGAGTGCAGGTGCTATGGGCCCAGAGCTGAGAGAGGCCACCTTCCCTGTCACAGTTACATGTGTTATGTACAGGGGGTGTAGCTACCATAGGTGCAGGCGGTGCAACTGCTATGGGGCCCAGAGCTGAGAGGGGCCACCTTCCCTATCACAGTTACATGTGTTATATACAGGGTGTAACTACCATAGTTGCAGGGGGTGCAACTGCTATGTGGCCCAGAGCTGAGAGGGGCCACCTTCCCTGTCACAGTTACATGTGTTATATACAGGGTGTAGCTACCATAGGTGCAGGGAGTGCAGCTGCTATGGGGCCCAGAGCTGAGAGGGGCCACCTTCCCTGTCACAGTTATATGTGTTCTATACAGGGGTGTAACTACCATAGGTGCAGGGAGTACAGCTGCTATGGGGCCAGAGCTGAGAGGGGCCACCTTCCCAGTCACAGTTACATGTGTTATATATAGGGTGTAGCTACCATAGGTGCAGGGAGTGCAGCTGCTATGGGGACCAGAGCTGAGAGGGGCCACCTTCCCTGTCACAGTTACATGTGTTATATACAGGGGTGTAGCTACCATAGGTGCAGGTGGTGCAGCTGCTATGGGGACCAGAGCTGAGAGGGGCCACCTTCCCTGTCACAGTTACATGTGTTATATACAGGGGTGTAACTACCATAGGTGCAGGGAGTGCAGCTGCTATGCGCTCAGAGCTGAGAGGAGCCACCTTCCCTGTCACAGTTACATGTGTTATATACAGGGATGTAGCTACCATAGGTGCAGGGGGTGCAGCTGCTATGGGGCCCAGAGCTGAGAGGGGCCACCTTCCCTGTCACAGTTACATGTGTTATATACAGGGGTGTAGCTACCATAGGTGCAGGTGGTGCAGCTGCTATGGGGCCCAGAGCTGAGAGGGGCCACCTTCCCTGTCACAGTTACATGTGTTATATACAGGGGTGTAGCTACCATAGGTGCAGGGGGTGCAGCTGCTATGGGGACCAGAGCTGAGAGGGCCAACCTTCCCTGTCACAGTTACATGTGTTATATACAGGGGTGTAGCTACCATAGGTGCAGGTGGTGCAGCTGCTATGGGGACCAGAGCTGAGAGGGGCCACCTTCCCTTTCACAGTTACCAGGGCCGTAACTAGGGGGTCACGCACCAGGTGCTGGAGGGGGCGCTAGTGTGAGGTCCCGGCAGCGTGGTCCCGGGGATGGGCAGCGGGGGTCCGGGGACTGGTGGGTTAACTCCGGCTCCTAGCGGGGTCCCGGGGACGGGCAGCGGGGGTCCCGGGGACTGGTGGGTTATCTCCGGCTCCTAGCGCTGCCGGACAGTGGGCGGGAAGCAGGTTTTGAAAAGACTTGCCGGACGCTGATTGGCTGGATTCAGCCAATCAGCGTCCGGCAAGTCTTTTCAAAGTCATCGGCGCTTCCCGCCGCCAGGCAGATAGCGCTAGGAGACGGAGTGAGTGAAGGCTGCCGCTACACCAGTCCCTGGACCCCTGGACGCTGCCTACCCCTGCTGGCTGCACACAGGTATGTTGGCAGCGGGGGTCCAGGAACTGGTGTAGCGGCAGCTTTCACATACACAGCCGCTCGCTATTTGCCTGGCGGCGGGAAGCACTGATGATTTTGAAAAGACTTGCCGGACGCTGATTGGCCGCAAGGGGGGGCGATCCACTCCCCCCCCCCTTGTCGGGATTCTGGCGTCGGGATTTTGAACGCCGGGATTCCGACCACCGGGATTTCATATCAATCCCCTCAGAAGATAGAACAGTCTGACCAGCGGGATAAAGGATTATCCATCAAATGCTTGACGTACAGCTATTGTACCAGCAAGACAGCTACAGTATGTCTTACAGGGAAACACCATTATTTTTATACAATAAATGTTATACCATAACGACAAAAACTATATAAGTTTGTGATTGTACAGGAATTGGAGGTGGCAATTGTGATGCCAAGGTCATACAGCAGTTACAAGGTTAATGAGTCCCCATTCCAAAGTCAGAAAAACAAGACCTCTTATCCTTTATCTCCAGCCTGAAAGGACTTGGTATGTCTGGCAGAGGAGCCAGAATCCTCCAGGATAATTAGATAACCCGCCAGGACTGTGTGAAGCCACTGATCATGTTACCGCTGTATTCCAGGACCCGCTGGCTCTGGGAAATGAAATTAATTACATTTATTTAAAGGAGTCATTTAATCCATTCCTTTTCTTCTTTTCTATCCACTCAATTGCATTTTAGAAGCCTCTTCTCCATTCAGTGTTTCGGAAAGGACATCGTGTTCAGAAGGCAACGCTACTAAGGCTTAATGGGCGGTTTGGGACAGTTTCAGCAATGATGCCCAGTCTAGGGCGAAGGAGCAGAGTGGGCAACTTGCCCAGAACTGTTGGTAGAAAATAATAGGAATGGCCATTGGAGGGTTAACTATTCATGGCACGATCTTTGATCGACATTTATGGCATAAAACCATTGATGGGTAGCTTGCACCCATCGATGATCAAACTTGCTGAGGTGAATGGCCATTGGACACTGCAAAAAAGTTGGCCGGCCGCCACCATCGCTGCATGTCCCGCTCATTGTCAGGGGCCGACACCACTGCTGCATGTCCCGCTCATTGTCAGGGGCCAACACCACCGCTGCATGTCCCGCTCACTGTCAGGGGCCGACACCACTGCTGCATATCCCGCTCATTGTCAGGGGCTGACACCACTGCTGCATGTCCTGCTTATTGTCAGGGGCCAACACCACCGCTGCATGTCCCGCTCACTGTCAGGGGCCGACACCACTGCTGCATGTCCTGCTTATTGTCAGGGGCCAACACCACCGCTGCATGTCCCGCTCACTGTCAGGGGCCGACACCACTGCTGCATGTCCCGCTCATTGTCAGGGCCGACACCACTGCTGCATGTCCCACTCATTGTTGGGCCGACACCACCGCTGCATGTCCCACTCATTGTCGGGCCGACACCACCGCTGCATGTCCCGCTCATTGGGGGGTATTCAATGCTGTGGGCGAGCGGCTACAGCGAGCAGGACTTCCTGCTCGCTGTCACCACTCACCCTGTCAGTATTCAACGCACCCCCCCTCATACGCCAATTCCCCCTCGCTCCATTTTTTGAGCGAGGGGGAATTGGCGTATGCGGCTCCTGAACCAGCGAGACTCGCGGCTAAATACAGCGGGTTTTCTGCATTAGCCGCAGGTCTCGCTGTTTTGGGGAATTCTCGCCGTCCTGTGACAGCGAGGATTTCCCCAGAACATTGAATAGTCAGCGGCCGGCGCGGGGGTTAAACAGCGAGGATCGCTGGTTTTCTGCAATCCTCGCTATTTAACCCCCTCGCCGGCCGCATTGAATACCTGCCATTGTCAGGGGATGACACCAGCACTGCAGGTCCCGCTCATTGTCAGGGACCAACACTACCGCTGCATGTCCCACTCATTGTCAGGGGCCGACACTACCGCTGCATGTCCAGCTCGTTGTCAGGGGCCGGCACTACCGCTGCATGTCCCGCTCATTGTCAGGGGCCAACACCACCACTGCATGTCCCGCTCATTGTCAGGGGCCAACACCACCGCTGCATGTCCCGTTCACTGTCAGGGGCCGACACCGTCGCTGCATGTCCCGCTCATTGTCAGGGTCCGCCACCACCGCTGCATGTCCCGCTCATTGTCAGGGGCCGCCACCACCGCTGCATGTCCCGCTCATTGTCAGGGGCTGCCACCACCACTGCATGTCCCGATTATAGTCTGGGGCTGACATCATGGCATCTGCATGTCCCACTCTTTGTCAGGGGCCCACAACCACCGCTGCATATCCTGCTCATTGTCAGGGGCAACCACCACTGCTGCATGTCTGCTCATTGTCAGGGGCCAACATCACCACCACTGCATGTCCTGCTCATTGTCAGAGGCCAACACCGTTGCTGCATGTTCCGCCCATTGTCCGGGGCCGACACCACTGCTGCATGTCCCGCTCATTCACAGGGGCCGCCACCACCGCTGCATGTCCCGGTCATTGTCAGGGGCCAACACCGTCGCTGCATGTCCGGCCCATTGTCAGGGGCCGACACTACCGCTGCATGTCCCGCTCATTGTCAGGCGGCGGACACCTTTACTGCTGAATGTCCCGCTCATTGTTAGGGGCCGTCGCCACCTCTGCATGTCCTGCACATTGTTAGGGGCTGACAACGTCGCTGCATGTCCCGCCCATTGTCCGGGGCCGACACCACTGCTGCATGTCCCGCTCATTCACAGGGGCCGCCACCACCGCTGCATGTCCCGGTCATTGTCAGGGGCCAACACCGTCGCTGCATGTCCGGCCCATTGTCAGGGGCCGACACTACCTCTGCATATCCCGCTCATTGTCAGGCGGTGGACACCTTTACTGCTGAATGTCCCGCTCATTGTTAGGGGCCGTCGCCACCTCTGCATGTCCTGCACATTGTTAGGGGCTGACAACGTCGCTGCATGTGCCGCCCATTGTAAGGGGCCGACACCACCGCTGCATGTCCCGATTATTGTCAGGGGCTGACACCGTGGCTGCTGCATGTCCCACTCATTGTCAGTGGCCCACAACCACCGCTGCATATCCCGGTCATTGTCAGGGGCCAACACCACCTCAGCATATCCCGCTCATTGTCAGGGGCCGACACCACCGCTGCATGTCCTGCTCATTGTCAGGGGCCACCACCACCACCACTGCATGTCCTGCTCATTGTCAGAGGCCGACACCGTTGCTGCATGTCCTGCTCATTGTCTTGGGCTGTCACAGCCGTTGCATGTCCTGCTCATTGTCAGGGGCTGTCACAGCCGCTGCATGTCCCGCTCATTGTCAGGGGCCGTCACCACCGCTGCATGTCCCGCTCATTGTCAGGGGACCGCTGCATGTCCCGCTCATTGTCCGGGGCCGTCACCATTGCTGCATGTCCCGCTCATTGTCAGGAGCCGACACCACCGCTGCATGTCCCGCTCATTGTCAGGGGCCGACACCACCGCTGCATGTCCCGCTCATTGTCAGGGGCCGACACCACCGCTGCATGTCCCGCTCATTGTCAGAGGCCGACACCACCTCTGCATGTCCCGCTCATTGTCAGAGGCCGACACCACCGCTGCATGTCCCGCTCATTGTCACGGGCCAACACCACCGTTGCATGTCCCGCTTATTGTCAGGGGCTGACTCCACCGCTGCATGTCCCGCTTATAGTCAGGGGCTGACACCACTGCTGTATGTCCTGCTTGTTATCATGGAATTTCCTCCTGGCCACCATCATCACCGCCAGTGGGTCTAACATTTTTGCTTCCATTAAAATGGCCACCATCATCTCCTCTAGCATCTTATATAAATATATATAGTGTAGTGTCTGTGTGAAACCGAAAAACTGCCATCTGTTAGCAGTGAGTGAAGCTACATCTCTATCTCTTTCACACATACAGAAACACAGAGGCAATCACAAGGTAGCTGAAGCTTTTGCATCGAGTGGGCTTAGCCAGTCCTTAATAACTGTCTTCAGGAAGGCAGCAGCCATTTTGGGAGGGACATTTTTAATGGGAGCAGGAGCAGTGGGACTGCAGTCTCTAGCAATAGCCCCATAGACCACCAGCACCTCCAAGCCCCCGCGGGGTCTGCGTGGGCTATTGCTATGCCACTGAGCTTACACGTGTACAGGTAATGTGCATGTCTGCTAATTATTTCATAGGGGTTGTTGTAAACGGGACCAGTTGCAATACAAATATATTAAGGAGCGGGCCACAGTGATGAACGCAGGCAAATTAGGCAGATAGAGCCCACTTCACGCCTGATTACTGCACGTCACGCTGTTCAGCCATTTGTTAACCTATTACACGCTCTGCTGGGAATTGTGCCGCGCAGTAATCCCTCATCAATACGTGTCACAGGCGGCAGAGCTTCTGGTAACCCAAGTGCTGCCCTCTCCATCATAGAAAAAAAAGAAGTATCGATCCAGGGATCACGCTGAAGATTTAAGTCCGACATTACTCAGTCGCAGAGAGCCGACGTCTTAGGGCAACGAGGAGTTAATTCTGAGACAAGCGCACGCCGCCACATTCACACCTCGCAGCTCTGCCCGCTGTGTGTGAGCCTCTGGAGCGATTTGCTGTGTATTAGACACTATAACTGTGCAGAGAGGAAGCCGTCACACGTTCCCTGCAAATCTCTCCTCCATAGATCAGAGAAAACGATTCCACCTCCGCCGTAGCCTTTTGTAGAGCTGAGACATCCGACATGTTCTCACCCTGGGGGTCGTGTCGGGAAAACACTTCAGAGGTGGTTCTCATTTTAACGTAACGGAGGCAACGTGCAAATAGTAATGATACGACATCGCAGGGCAGTCTGCGGTACCATGGAGGTGTATATATGTGTTAGTCTCCGTATATAGAATATAGGGAGCATATCATATAAGATATTATTTATTAACAGTTTCTTATATAGCGCACACATATTCCGCAGCGCTGTACAGAGAATATTATTACCAGTTATTATATAGCGCACACATATTCCGCAGCGCTGTACAGAGAATATTTGAACATTCACATCAGTCCCTGCCCCAGTGGAGCTTACAATCTAGATTCCCTACCACATGTACACGCACACACAGACACTCTAGGGTTAATTTTGTTGGGAGCCAATTAGCCTACCTGTATATTTTTGGATTGTGGGAGAAAACCGGAGTACCCGGAGGGAACCCACGCAAGCACGGGGAGAATATATAAACTCTGCACAGTTAGAGCCATGGTAGGGATTGAACCCATGACCTCAGTGCTGTGAGGCAGTAATGCTAACCATTACACATCCGTACTGCCCCTTATATATAACACATGGTGGGAATAGAACCCATGACCTCAGCGCTGTAAGGCAGTAATGCTATAACCATTACACCATCCATACTGCCCCGTATATATAACACATGGTGGGGATAGAACCCATGACCTCAGCGCTGTGAGGCAGTCATGCTAACCATTACACCGTCCGTACTGCCCCGTATATATAACACATGGTGGGGATAGAACCCATGATCTCAGTGCTGTGAGGCAGTAATGCTAAATATTCCACCATCCATGCTGTCCTGTATATATAACACATGGTGGGGATAGAACCCATGACCTCAGTGCTGTGAGGCAGTAATACTAACCATTACACCATCCGTACTGCCCTGTATATATAACACATGGTGGGGATAGAACCCATGACCTCAGTGCTGTGAGGCAGTAATGCTAACCATTACACCATCCGTACTGCCCAATATATATGTCATACCTCCGAAAAGTCCAGATTGGGTGCCGGACGCGTTCCCGACATTCGGGATCCCGACAGTCATTTACCCGACGTCGGGATCCCAACTGTCAAAACGCAGACAACCGGGTGCCCGACGGCCACCCCCTATTTTCCCTTGTGTGGGTCCACGACCCTCATAGAGGGAGAATAGAATAGGTGGAACGAGCTACCGTGCCCGCAGCGTGGCGGGTCTTTTTTGCTCTCGCCATGCTGTCTGAGTCCGGGCAGTTGGGATCCCGACGTCGGGCTAATGACTGTCGGAACCCCATACCACACCCGTCTGGATTAGAGTGGGACAGTCCCATAATTTGGAGACTGTCCTGCTGTCCGTCCTGTTGGTGGGGCAGTTGGGGGGAGCCAGAGATCACTGCATGCGCACGGTAACACTTCAGTACAGGGAGGGAGGGAGGGAGGGCAGGGAGGAGGCCTGGGGCTGCCTAGCTGCTAGGGGAGCCATATCACCCCTGAAAATCACGAAAACAGGGTCTGCAGTCCCAGGCCCCTCTACCTGAGACCATACCCACTCACCCGGTAGCTCTTCCCATTTTTAGACCGTTCACGAATTTGGCGTGGCCTAGCAAAAGGGGTGTTTCCTATAAGCGAGACGTTCCTGTGAAACCACGCCCCCATTTTTGCAGATGTGGTGCATGAATAGATGCTGTGCGCATATGCACAGCGTCTATTTACAGGTGACGGGGGGACTCCCAACAGCCCCCCCACTGCGGGATACTGCCGGCCCCGGGGGGGCAGGCAGCGGGAACATCCACCAAATAACGGGATGTTCCCACGGTAACTGGGACAGTTGGAAAGAATGGGGAGGAATGTATAGGTATGTACACACATGTATGTGTATACTAGTTAAAAGGCGGTCAAAATTACGGCTTCTTCAATGTACTTTCACTTTGAGCTGTGACAGATTTTACTTCCACTATGAGCTGTGACAGTTTTATCCCACAAACTCTCCACCCCACCCCCAGTCTCTACCTCCAATCTCTGTATTCACAACTCCCTCTCTCCATATCCAGAAAGTTTAAAACAGATCAGTGTCCCTGCAAAAAAATTGTCTCCACTTTCTGTTATGACATCTTTTAGCACACAGAGGAGTAATTTGATCTGTCAAGTGGAATCTAGTGGTCACTGGGGGTACTTCACCTCATAGAGCTGAGGAGGACTTTATTAGTAAACTAGAAGGAGTAGGCTTTTTTTATATAGATATACAGTGGCGTAACTATAAATCAAGCACCCTGCTGCCCCAAACAATGTCAGCCTAAATCTCATGGCACCCACTCATTGTCAAGGGATCGCCCTTCACCCACCGCTACAGGTCTGTGCTCTGGTTGTGCCTGCCTCCCATTTAAAATGTCCTGCAATGCGTGTCCCCATTAAAAATGTCCCTCCCAAGATGGCCACCCCCTCCTCTGGCAGCCTTAATAAATTTCTCCTCTAAGATAGCAGCCATTTTGGGAGGGACAATTTCAATGGGGGCACGCGCGATAAGATCGCAGACAAGTATCTGCAAGTCCAGGCAGTGGTGTAGCAATAGTACCCACAGACACCCCCCCCCCCCCCCCCCCCCAATGCCCATAAACCACCCAGTGCCTCCGAGGCACCGCACAATCTCTCCACATGAAGAAGTTTGGCACTGCAGCCTATAGGTAAAACCCGCCACTGTCTAGGGTATATTTGCAATACTGTAGGTGGCATGTTCCTTATTTCCTACCCCAGATATCTCCAAGTATGACTGTTAGGAATTGCTGAGGTATCATAACCGTTAACCACAGACGGAATGAAGCCATTTGCTGTGCAGTTTGTCATTGTCGGCTATCTGACATGACTGAGTACTGCCCTTGTCTGCACTTGTACGAGACTTGACAGAACTTTATTATAATGATCCATATAGCTGGAGAGATCATTTATCACCGCGCCAGCCGCCTAATGCAAGAAATGAGCTTGATTTGAGTTACTGTCGGTAATAAACCCACTTATACTCAGGAAAAACAGGACCTTTGTTTGTGCGTGCCGCTAAATTATTAATCCGCCATTAATAGCTGTTTGGGAGGAAGTAGTGGACTCGCCAGCACTTTGCTGAAATGTTATGTAGATTTATGCAGCTAATACAACGGCAGAGACACCCTAATGGGCAAAGCCTGCTAAATGCAGATAGATCACCCATCATATCAGTCATTTTACTCAGCCTGTAACGACTGTGCAGTATGTCATTGTTCTAGCAGAAGTTATTTTACCAACCATATAGTTGGTAAAATAACTGGACAGCCAGCTAGCCGAAGAAGGGGGCGGAGCTGGTGGACACGCCGTGAAGGGGGCATGGCTGAAACCCTGTGCTGTATTTTTGGACGTGACCGTTGCGATCTCATTGTTGTGGCCACGCCCCCCACATGGCAATGCCGGTATTTCAGCCATTGCAGAGCCAGGGGCACAATGACACAATTTGCGTCATTAGGTCCCTGCGGATCCCCGCCAAGTTGAAATTTGCGGGAGTCTAGGGGGGATGCCAAGGAGTCTTGCCCGCCTTCCCAATTTCCGGGAGCCTCCCAGTCATTCCGGGAGGGTAGGCAACGCTGGGTAGATGTTTGAAGCAGCGATAAGGGTCGAGAGGAGGAGTAAGCCTTAGGAGGAGTGTCCAATGGCAACCAATCAGCTGCTATACTATGCAAATTATAAATGTTAGTGCTGATTGGTTGCCATGGGCCACTCCTCCTCTGGCTCACGTCTCCTCCCTCATCAATGCTTCATACTGTGCATCTACCCCACGAAAAAGTATTTTAGAGGCCAATGTGTACTATGTGGTAAATTTACTAAGATTTCTAATGAAGATGCCCATAGCAACCAACCAGATTCTATCTATTATCCTCTAGAAGGTACTAAACAAATAAGAAGTAGAATCTGATTGGTTGCTATGGGTAACGACCATGCTACAATGCAAACTTTGGGGGATAATTGTACTAGCCGCACAAAAATGGTAGATCGCAATTTTTAGGAAAGTGCGCAAGCATGCACATGCCAGTGTGCGAACACGTACATTGTGGACACATCATGACCTGTAGTTTAAGTAGCGACCTTCCACGGAGGGCGACAGGTGATGTGACAGGCAGCAAACGAGCATTGGGGATACCAATCTCTTGTGGGAGCGTTACTGACATCAAATGCGTTTCTGGACAGTTTGGGGGAAAAGGGTCTGCGGCACCTTGTGTTGATCACTTGGGGGGGGGGGGGATGATAACTACCCCGGCAATAGTGGGGGTTTGCACATGCATCCTCATGCATGCGTTAGTGTATTCGCTCAGCAGGGGGCGTGTGTCCGGCTGGGCGAGCAGGTCTGAATTAGATCCTATAAGCTGCTCTTTTCCTGCGATTGATCACCACAATCACCAAATTGCTGCTGAATCGTCCAGTGTATGGGGGGCCGTGAATTCCAGTCTCATTTAGCATGAGTGAGAATCGTATTTGTCAATATTTAAAGTGGATAGTATAGTATAGAGTTCCGCTCAATTTCCCAGCCTGTGTAGGTCCATCCAACGACGTATGAAATTAGCAATGTGTCCTCGCAAGGGTATATGGCATTCCTAGATGTGGGGCTGTGACCTCCTCCGTCGGTGGGCTGTTATCGCTGGTCCGGACCCAGATGATAGATGCAATGTGGCAAGCAAGGCAAGCTCTATGCGTTTCGGTGTGGGAACCACACACCTTCCTCAGGAGCTGTCCCCACATCTCTGCTGGCTACACAGGACATTACAAACCATTGTGACTTTCTGAAGACTACAGAGACCATTCTACTGTCCCCTATAGATGGTTTATAGATAATGTTTAGGTAGAGGGGGCATGACCACATGCTACAGGGGAGAGGCCATATATACAGGGCATGGCCATGCATCACAGGACATGTAATGGTTAGTGTTACTGGCTCACAGTACTGAGGTCAGGGGTTCCATTCCTACCATGGAGTTTGTATATTCTCCCCGTGCTTGTGAGGGTTTCCTTCGGGTGCTCTGGTTTCCTCCCACAATTCAGAAGACAGTATGTATATAATGTGCATGTACATGGGCAGACTAGATGTGACAAGTGGTTTTCATCTGAGGTCAAATTCTTCATTTCCAACTGATGCCTCAGGTTTGACTCTAAACGAAACCGTCTTTCTTTGGCTCGTCTTTTTGCCAAAACCTCTTTTTTGTCTGAGGAGTCAGAGCCAGTGCCCGACACCCACTGAAAACTATAAATTGGTGCCCTACTTTCCATACTATATAAAGGGGCGTGGTCTCACAAGGAAGAGGTGTGGTCACACAGTTGTACACTCAGTTCAAGCTATGCCACACAATAGCACAAGCCTATTCTCATTACACCGCATATAGAACCCCTGACTCATATTACACCACATAGTAGTGCCCATTATTCACATTATGTCACTTAACAGTGCCCCTTACTGACATTACGCTACTTAGTACATGTTATGCCACACAGTAGTGTCCCTTATACACAATACCCACAGTAGTGCCCCTTACATATAATGCCCACAGTAGTTGTGCAGATTATACACATAGGCCCTTATTCTGCTCGCTACGGTGGGACCGTAAACGGGTGGATCGTTTTTTTTTTTTATCTGCGCATGGGAAGCTATCGCAATGCGCATGTGCGGCGACCGCACACCGTTAACGGACGGGTCTATCGAAA
Organism: Crinia signifera; assembly: GCF_055691185.1. Lineage (NCBI taxonomy): Eukaryota > Metazoa > Chordata > Amphibia > Anura > Myobatrachidae > Crinia > Crinia signifera. The sequence goes on along the minus strand of NC_139223.1, from coordinate 172,300,312 downwards.
AAACCTGTCCGCAAGAACACGGTCATTGTGGGCGGCATTTTTAGGGGAGCGGCCGGAGTAATGAGGAAAACTAGGCGTAAACATGGGCGTACACGGGGTGTGCACACAAAATGTACGGTGCTACAACCGCCTCGATCGGCGAACGCACCGTGCATTTTGGGCCAAAAACAGACGAACGCCAAAGATAGCTCCAGACCACCCCTAGAGATACCGCATGAGAGCGGACGCCTGTGTCTGCTAATTAACGCTGATTACTACTCAAACACATACACCTGAATGTAATAAGCAATGCTGCAGGCTATTAAGTGAAAACCATTATTTCACTACCTGCAAGCCACACACAGCCCTCAAACACATTGGAAGCTTATCTTTCTATACTTCTCTACATGTAAAGGTTGGTTTAATTGTAGGTAAGATTCATTCTAAGACCTGCTTATATATGTCAAGGTAGTTATTTTATAACCATCTACACCCATTCAGTAAGTGTTTTTGTATACTTTAAAAAGCAGGACACTCATTTCACAGAAGTCGACATGTGTCAACTTTTTCACTGTAACACCAACATAACTTTATTTAAAAAGTAAACCAATCTGGGGACACATAAATAGTGAGTAAAATGCAACATTAGAACATAATAAATATACATGTAATGAGGATTAAAATGTTGTTTTATTAGGGTGTTTATTAAGGTAGACAATTGAGGTAATAGAAAACAATAATTGAATAACAGTTAGAATAATTAATTAATTAATTAATTGTCTTAATCATAGTTGAAAGGCTAGATTAGCAGTGCCATATATGTGAAGGGTATGCCACCCTGCACGGACGTACGCTCACTCTCACGATCGGTGACACACGCTGAGGTTTCCATTGAAAAAAGGCGAGACCCGTCCGTGCACTGTGGCTTACGCTCAGATATACGGAAGATGTTGGTGTGAAAACGGACGAGACCCGTCCGTACACGGTGGCATACGCTCTGTTGTACGCCAGGTATCGGTAGCTAAGAGGTAGATCCGTCCGTGCACGGTGGCATACGCTCAAGTGTACGCCACTCCCCATTGTCGGTGTTTGTGACCGTCCATGTGCGGCTGTTCTGTGGGCGGACTTTCGCTCACCGCGAACGTACGGTGAAATGGACTGTACGTACGTTTCATCGACCTAACTAGAATAAGGCCCATAATGCCCACAGAAGAGCTGCTTGTACACATAATGACACACCCCCTTCCGCCTACCATTACAGGACGTGAACCCCCCCCTCAACACACACACACACTTTAACTCTTGTATCTGCTTTATGTCTCAAAGAGTCTGATTTTTTTCTCTCCATTCTTTTCTTACCCCTTATAGTTACAGGTTTTTACTTTGAATATTGTAAAAAAAAAATTGTTGGGCTCTAACGAGAATTTAAGCTTTTTCAATTTCCTCTGCCATCCGTTTCTCTGTATAATAATACGTTTCATAACTAAAATAGATCGCTGATCCAAAGTCTGATTCCGATCTTCTACTGACTTCAACCATCTGAGAAATAATAGATTTTTTCAATTTCATTTAAATACTTAACCCTCTCTGGATAGTTCGCCGTAAGGTTGTAGCATCCCACCGGCAGCACTTCAGCCGTATGTAAATCTTCTCATTTATTCAAATTCTTATTAATTTCAATATTAGTTCCTTGTGACATTTCTGCGCCAAATCCCCCTGATAAGCTGCGTAGCATTATCTCCTATTGTGCCTATCGCTGTAACACATAAATCCCATCATTATTCTGAGCCGCCAGGAGTGGGCCGAGACATCAGTACAAAGCTTCGCTAGACGTGCGCTCTCTCGATAGCAAATCTGGGGATTCATGGAACTATTATATTAATGGCGGCCTCTATAAATCCTGGATCACCAACGTATCCATAGAAGAAGAGACTCAAGCGCAGGCAAATAGTATGAAATGTATGCAAAGAGTTTATAACACCGAGGCCTATTCAGACCTGACGATTACCAGAGGGCTTACTTTTCATTTGAGCGCTGTCCTCTGAATTCGGGACGGGTGCTGACGTCATGTGACATAAGCAGCCCGCCCCCAAGCAGACATCGACACGCTTGCATCTACAGCGTAGGGATGGCCATCGTTGCCATTGCCATCGATGGTTGTCATCGATAGTGTTAAAATATGCAATGAATGACCATCGATATTTTTAACTACCGATGGTCATCCATTGTGTTTGACTGATTGGCCTGGGGGCCAATCAAAACATGGGGGCGGGGCATTGCGGATGTCGGGGCGGGGCTATGCTGTGTCCGGCACTGTGAAAAAAAAAAAACATTGTTTGTTTTGCTGTGCCATCGATGGAGGGAAACCATGTGGTTCTCCCCCATCGATGGCAAACATATTCGACATCGGCCATAAACCGTCGATGATTTTGGCCCTCTCTACTGCAGCGCTGCGCCCAGCGTATTTGGTAAGTGATTACAGATAGCTTTCTTTAACATATTCATGCAAACGCCAAGCTCTCACTGCGTATGAGCGTAATCTGGCTCAGGCGAGGATTATTGGACTGGAACTTATTAAAATTATTGATTGTGGTGAAGATCGATATTGAATGTTATGACACAGAGAGGCCCCGCTGGCGGTACGGACTTGGAATTGTTCATCCAGAAGGGCTCGATAACTCCGTTCAGAGAATTTTTAATGACATTATATACCCCTGAGTATATTCGCCATTATTCTATTCGTGGGACTTTTCCCGTCTTTTCTCCTTGTATAGTATATTGTTTAATGGTGTGATTATGTACGAATAAATATTATAACAAATTATAACATATTATAACAAATAATGTCTCCCATTTACTTTGTATCCTATCCATGTTTGCCGTATAATAAATATATCAATAAATAAACAGATAGATAAATAATACATTGCTGATCCTATTTATTATCTATTTGTAACTGCGTTGCTATGAAATCTGTGAGATAACATGGGGAGGAAACTTCATTGTGACAGCTGATAGGTCCACGCTGAAAGGTCAACAGTCAATCGGTCGATATTGACAAAAGGTCGTTACAAGCAAAATGTCGGCATTGGTCGCCGTGTGAAAAGGGGGTTTTCACAATACTTTTTACGATCCCCGCCGACTCTGATTGAGAACAGTAAAGTATGCCGAGTCTAGTACCGAATACAGCGGTAGTGGAGCAAGGGTACCCGCTATACTAATTGGGTGTCCACGTCCTCAGGTGTTGACCTTAACACAAAAGATCGTGAAAAACTCATGTCCACTTTGTTATCGCAGTCCTAAATCTCATGTTCACCTATTGACTACCTTCCCTAATAACTGTGACCCCCCCCCCAGGGATTTCCCCTGTGTACCGGCGGGCCAATCCAACCCCGTTCCTCTACACTATTTCCCTCAGATGATTAAGGATGTCTTTCACCATGAAATATAATTTTTGCCTGTTGACGCATTCAATCTGAATTTGGCGATGACTGTATCTGATCTACCCAGGTCCTCCCATCATACAGTGCACTCCATCTTGTCTCATAAACCTGTTCGTTTCCCAGGGTGCAACTGTGCAAAATGAGCACAACACAGCATTTAGCCCGAGTTTATTTCCTTTTGGGCATTTGTAAATAATTTGTAATTGGCCCGAATGTGGTAACGTAAATCGGGGGCGGCTTCTTCTGTTCCTCCGCCGCACCAGCATTTATATTCTTGCGCTGCAGCAGGTAAGTATTTAATTTGAAACATACTTGTCTACTTTTGAAAACTAGTTTCAGGGAGATTATAGTTGGCAGTAGAATTTTGCAAAGCGCCCCATTGAGGGGGTGTGTCATGCTCATCCCAAAGGGCGTGTCTAGCTCCATATATGGAGAGATTGTGAGAAGAGATTGTGAACGTGGCACCTAGAAGCCTGGGTGTGTACTGCTACATCTGAGAGGAATCTTTTAAAATTACTTCTATCCAAATGTAGATGAGCCCCAAAGTGCTGGGAAATGGTGCTGATGATTCAGCTCCCTGAAATAGCAGCAATCTAACGTGTAAAAATGTAACAGTGTAATGTGGGCTAGGTGACATGAGGGAGATTGCTAGACTAATGAGGGAGAGAGGGAGATTGCTGTTATGTCAGGGAGTCTCCTGCAGAATGCAGGAGGGGAGGTAACTATGGTGCAACAGTGTAATGTGGGCTAGGTGAAATGAGGGAGATTGCTAGACTAATGAGGGAGAGAGGGAGATTGCTGCTGTGTCAGGGAGTCTCCTGCAGAATGCAGGAGGGGAGGTAACTATGATGTAACAGTGTAATGTGGGCTAGGTGACATGAGGGAGATTGCTAGACTAATGAGGGAGAGAGGGAGATTGCTGCTATGTCAGGGAGTCTCCTGCAGAATGCAGGAGGGGAGGCAGCTATGATTTGAAATGAAACTCCCACCTTATGCTGCAAATATATGTTGTATTTCCGTCCCCAATTATTAATAACCTGCACTGTAGAGATATTACTGCTGCAAGCTCCCTTATGATCCTTTTTTGTGCTCACATTAATCAAACATGCCCATCAAGGAGTGGACTCCGAAAGGCACGTCCAGTTCTATCAGCAGACAAGACAGGGATCCTGTGTATGACTGAGGGTCTGTTATTTATAGGTTAAAGTTGGAAACACAGCTCAAGGCGGGTGAGGAAGATGAAAGGGCGATGCAGACTGTGCCTGTCACACTCGCACAGGAACAGACCAGCTGCCCCAGGGTTTGTCAGATCAGACCTTTCCTAAGCTCCGCGCTTGTTGCCATGGTCTTCCATCTTTATCTGCCCGCCGTACGCTTACCCCCGGGCTCCCAGACATTTGTGTCTGCAGCTGGATACGGCCTAGTACAATATGAGACAGATTAATGGTTCCACATAAGAAAATGGAACCTGCGGTCATTATTTCATCTGATGTAAAGTAGGTTACTCAGTCAGAGAAGCAGCTGAGGCCTAGTGGGGGTCTGTCTGCAGAAATACCAGCAGTTAAAGTAAAACTGGGAGGAAAAATAAAATAATAATAATAAAAAAAGTTTTGTTGAATATTAGACACCTGCAGAAAGTAAAATGGGGTCTGTTTCTGGTCGCATCGGTCACCGGCTTATTCGCACTGGGGACCGATGTTTTGGCTCTGCACCAATGTTTTGGCTATGCACATGTGCATATTTGCATATACCCATGTGCAGGGCCACCGAGCGGACGCCGTGGGCGACTTGCACAATCGCCATGGCGTTCACACAGGGGGAGGGGTGTGTGTGTGTGATGGAGACAGACAAGGAGTTTTCGCATGGAGCCTTTCCTGAGTGTACCCACAAAAACGGTTGGTACGCCCAGGAAAAGGCTGGGTGTCCCCATGCGAACGCGGGTAGGCCAACGGCTACTCGGGGTGGGTGGCGGTATATACCCTTGTGGACCTAGACGCCGCAAGGGTATATTTTTAGCCTTGTGAGCAGGGTAAAAATAATTTTTCCTCCGTACGCTCCTTGGGAATGGATGTTTATTCAAAACATTGCTGCGGGGATATTTGCATTTCGACGGGTGCAGGCATTAGGTCGCCCAGCGGGTGGCGTTAGATGGCTCGCTAAGCAGCGATTTATGCTGCTTAGCGAGTCAACCAGAATTACCCCCATAGTGACATAGTCATTGAGGTCCATCAAACTGAACCTGTTGGCCTAGAAAGAGGTTTGGTAAACCCGCTATGTGGACAGACGTAACCAGGAGCGTGTACTTATTGTACTGCGTCTCACCTTCCTATGCTTGGCATTCTTCGCTTGGGAGAGGGGGCTTGACATTGAATAGAGTGAGGCGTGGCCTTGCCCAGGTGGGTGTGGCCTCACCACATAACCCACACAGCACCTATTCAGGATCCACTTCCTAGAGCTGGCCATGAGTGCATCTATGGCTGAGATTGATGGCGATACTACAACCAGCCATAGATAGTACCAAACTATGTGTTGGATAACCATCAATAGTGTTACCTATCGATGGGCATATATTTTCTTTGACTGATTGGCCAATCAGAATGTGGAGACAGGGCTTCAGGGTTGATAAGGGTGGCACCTCCCCCATGCTCCGTGTCCCGGCACCTTGTGCCATCGATGGAGAGTGTGTTATTATATGGTGCATATCCATGTAGGAGGGATGGAGTAGAGCATACCGTAGGCCAGCCACTCTGCATACAGGCAGGTTTTAGAATATTACACAGGAATCCCACATCTGTGTACCATGGGAGCGCACAAACACAGTGCTAGGAGGACAACGTACATGCACAGAATGGCTGCCATCTTGGTACAGAGTCAGATGCAGCATAATATAAGCAGTACAGTAGCACACTCCATATTCCAACACAATTAACAGATAGAAACCCCATAAAATGCCCGGTAACATTGAATATAGGTAATGCATACGATTGAGAGACGTAGATCTTGGGAGGAGCGGAAAGGTTGGGAGATAATAGGATATAAGGATTATATATATACGTATCAATGTAGTTTGGTTAATGGCCAAAGCAAAAGCTTCGAAAGATAGTCTGCTACCTTCTGTGTTTGTGCATGTGTGAGAAAGAGATGTAGTTTCACCCTCTGACAGCAGATGGCAGTGTTTAGGAAACTCATGGACACTAGATATATATATTTATATAGAAAAAGGGGGTTATCGGAGTGCGCTATAATGAGTACCACCTAGCCAGTTCACAATAAGTCCATTTCACTGGTATTCTTATCAGAAAGTTCTTTCATCCGTTTTTTCAAAATAAGGAGACTACTTTTAGGATTAGTGATCCTTTATTCATAAAACCCAACGCGTTTCGTCGCACAGGACTTCGTCAGAGGTATAGCTACAAGTGGTACAGATAAAACAGAATATAAGTTTATATGTAAAAACACCAAACCGGTATATTTGTTATGAAAATGGGTATGGAGTATACATACCGAAAAAAAGGGGTTATTTTAAAAGATTAGGTATAAGGAAAGTGTCTTCATACTATATAAAGGACCTAAAAATATTAAAAAAAAAAACATATTTGTATTTGAGATCAGAGGGTGAGCAAGCGATAGAAAAGGACAATGGAGAATGTACATCGATGTGTATAATGAATTCTGGGGTTCCTCAGGTTTTTTAAATCCCAAATCAACAGTCTACCCTTCAGAGGGGTTGCTTTAGTAATGGCAGATCTTTTTCATATTATAAAAAAGCCTAAAGAAAAGTGGGATAATTCAATGGGTAGCTGTGAATTTAGGTTGGTTATAGAATGGGGGGGGGGGTGGAGGGGTAATACATTTACCTACTATGACCTTGAAGGTTTGTGTGTTTGCTCCTCCCACTTGGAGAAAAGGTGGGATACAATATTAATCAACACCACCTCAAACTTCGCCTCAACAGATTCTATACATTCTATAACCAATCTAGATTCACAGCTACCCATTGAATTATCCCACTTTTCTTTAGGCTTTTTTATAATATGAAAAAGATCTGCCATTACTAAAGGAACCCCTACTGGGCGAGTTTTTTATGGGGAGCGCTCCCTAAAAAAAAACACCTCCCTTGGTCCGGGCAGCGCCGCCGAACTGTGAATCAGCCGCTGCCCGGCCCTGCTTCCCACCGCCCCGTCCCTGCTCCCGGCAGCCGGCTTGTCATAAGCCGGCGCCGGACAGGACAATGCAAAAGCCGGAGGGGAGGAGGAGGGAGGAGGAGGCGCCGCAGAGGGGAGGGAGCCGGGCAGCACCGAAGCTGCCTGAGATCAGTGAGTGAACTTCAGCGATTGCCCAACTCTAAACAGTGGCAATCCCGAGAATTTTCTGGGATTGCCAGACTGGGCACTGAGGCACAGCCCGGAAAATTTTCGGGATTGCCACTGAAGGGGTTAAAGAGACTATTGCAATGTTTAATAAGGACAATAATGAGAGTTTTTGTAGCGTCTGATGTAAAATGTGGCCATATTCTAGATTTTTTTATGAAATTTATGTCACAGGATTCGGAGACAGATTGAATGTGGTGAACAAAGGACAGGTCAGAGTACAGGATGACACCTGGGCAGCGAGCTTGTAGGGTCGGGTTGATTGTCAAGTAATCAATAATGATATAGATATGAGCTTGGTTCAGTAGCTACTATTGGCTGGTGGAAATATTATTCATTATGATTTGGAAAGATGAAATCTAAGACAAAACGGCAGACAGCAACATGGCCCAGTACAGCTGGGGCCAGGTCCGGGGAGGATAGGTAGAGCTGAGTATCATCCACATACAGCTGGGGCCAGGTCCGGGGAGGATAGGTAGAGCTGAGTATCATCCACATACAGCTGGGGCCAGGTCCGGGGAGGATAGGTAGAGCTGAGTATCATCCGCATACAGCTGGGGCCAGGCCCGGGGAGGATAGGTAGAGCTGAGTATCATCCGCATACAGATGGGGATAGGTAGAGCTGAGTATCATCCGCATACAGATGGGGACAGGTTCGGGGAGGATAGGTAGAGCTGAGAATCATCCGCATACAGATGGGGACAGGTCCGGGGACGATAGGTAGAGCTGAGTATCATCCGCATACAGATGGGGACAGGTCTGAGGAGCATAGGTAGAGCTGAGTATCATCCGCATACAGATGGGGACAGGTCCGGGGACGATAGGTAGAGCTGAGTATCATCCGCCTACAGCTGGGGCCAGGCCCGGGGAGGATAGGTAGAGCTGAGTATCATCCGCATACAGATGGGGACAGGTCCGGGGACGATAGGTAGAGCTGAGTATCATCCGCATACAGCTGGGGCCAGGCCCGGGGAGGATAGGTAGAGCTGAGTATCATCCGCATACAGATGGGGACAGTTCCGGGGACGATAGGTAGAGCTGAGTATCATCCGCATACAGATGGGGACAGGTGCGGGGAGGATAGGTAGAGCTGAGAATCATCCGCATACAGATGGGGACAGGTCCGGGGATGATAGGTAGAGCTGAGTATTATCCGCATACAGATGGGGACAGGTCTGGGGAGGATAGATAGAGCTGAGTATCATCCGCATACAGATGGGGACAGGTCCGGGGAGGATAGGTAGAGCTGAGTATCATCCGCATACAGCTGGGGACAGGTCTGGGGAGGATAGGTAGAGCGGAGTACCATCCGCATACAGATGGGGACAGGTCCGGGGAGGATAGGTAGAGCTGAGTATCATCCGCATACAGATGGGGACAGGTCCGGGGAGAATAGGTAGAGCGGAGTACCATCCGCATACAGATGGGGACAGGTGCGGGGAGGATAGGTAGAGCTGAGTATCATCCGCATACAGATGGGGACAGGTCCGGGGAGGATAGGTAGAGCTGAGTATCATCCGCATACAGCTGGGGACAGGTCTGGGGAGGATAGGTAGAGCTGAGTATCATCCGCATACAGCTGGGGACAGGTCTGGGGAGGATAGGTAGAGCTGAGTATTATCCGCATACAGCTGGGGACAGGTGCGGGGGAGGATAGGTAGAGCTGAGTATCATCCGCATACAGCTGGGGACAGGTCTGGGGAGGATAGGTAGAGCTGAGTATCATCCGCATACAGATGGGGACAGGTCTGGGGAGGATAGGTAGAGCTGAGTATCATCCGCATACAGATGGGGACAGGTCCGGGGAGGATAAGTAGAGCTGAGTATCATCCGCATACAGATGGGGACAGGTCCGGGGAGAATAGGTAGAGCGGAGTACCATCCGCATACAGATGGGGACAGGTCCGGGGAGAATAGGTAGAGCGGAGTACCATCCGCATACAGATGGGGACAGGTGCGGGGAGGATAGGTAGAGCTGAGTATCATCCGCATACAGATGGGGACAGGTCCGGGGAGGATAGGTAGAGCTGAGTATCATCCGCATACAGCTGGGGACAGGTCTGGGGAGGATAGGTAGAGCTGAGTATCATCCGCATACAGCTGGGGACAGGTCCGGGGAGGATAGGTAGAGCTGAGTATCATCCACATACAGCTGGGGCCAGGTCCGGGGAGGATAGGTAGAGCTGAGTATCATCCGCATACAGCTGGGGCCAGGCCCGGGGAGGATAGGTAGAGCTGAGTATCATCCGCATACAGATGGGGACAGGTCCGGGGACGATAGGTAGAGCTGAGTATCATCCGCATACAGATGGGGACAGGTCCGGGGACGATAGGTAGAGCTGAGTATCATCCGCATACAGATGGGGACAGGTTCGGGGAGGATAGGTAGAGCTGAGAATCATCCGCATACAGATGGGGACAGGTCCGGGGATGATAGGTAGAGCTGAGTATTATCCGCATACAGATGGGGACAGGTCTGGGGAGGATAGATAGAGCTGAGTATCATCCGCATACAGATGGGGACAGGTCCGGGGAGGATAGGTAGAGCTGAGTATCATCCGCATACAGATGGGGACAGGTCCGGGGAGAATAGGTAGAGCAGAGTACCATCCGCATACAGATGGGGACAGGTGCGGGGAGGATAGGTAGAGCTGAGTATCATCCGCATACAGATGGGGACAGGTCCGGGGAGGATAGGTAGAGCTGAGTATCATCCGCATACAGCTGGGGACAGGTCTGGGGAGGATAGGTAGAGCTGAGTATCATCCGCATACAGCTGGGGACAGGTCTGGGGAGGATAGGTAGAGCTGAGTATTATCCGCATACAGCTGGGGACAGGTGCGGGGGAGGATAGGTAGAGCTGAGTATCATCCGCATACAGCTGGGGACAGGTCTAGGGAGGATAGGTAGAGCTGAGTATCATCCGCATACAGATGGGGACAGGTCTGGGGAGGATAGGTAGAGCTGAGTATCATCCGCATACAGATGGGGACAGGTCCGGGGAGGATAGGTAGAGCTGAGTATCATCTGCATACAGATGGGGACAGGTCCGGGGAGAATAGGTAGAGCGGAGTACCATCCGCATACAGATGGGGACGGGTCCGGGGAGAATAGGTAGAGCGGAGTACCATCCGCATACAGATGGGGACAGGTGCGGGGAGGATAGGTAGAGCTGAGTATCATCCGCATACAGATGGGGACAGGTCCGGGGAGGATAGGTAGAGCTGAGTATCATCCGCATACAGCTGGGGACAGGTCTGGGGAGGATAGGTAGAGCTGAGTATCATCCGCATACAGCTGGGGACAGGTCTGGGGAGGATAGGTAGAGCTGAGTATCATCCGCATACAGCTGGGGACAGGTGCGGGGAGGATAGGTAGAGCTGAGTATCATCCGCTTACAGCTGGGGACATGTCTGGGGAGGATAGGTAGAGCTGAGTATCATCCACATACAGCTGGGGCCAGGTGCGGGGAGGATAGGTAGAGCTGAGTATCATCCGCATACAGCTGGGGCCAGGCCCAGGGAGGATAGGTAGAGCTGAGTATCATCCGCATACAGATGGGGACAGGTCCGAGGACGATAGGTAGAGCTGAGTATCATCCGCATACAGATAGGGACAGGTTCGGGGAGGATAGGTAGAGCTGAGAATCATCCGTATACAGATGGGGACAGGTCCGGGGACGATAGGTAGAGCTGAGTATCATCCGCATACAGATGGGGACAGGTCTGGGGAGGATAGGTAGAGCTGAGTATCATCCGCATACAGATGGGGACAGGTCCGGGGAGGATAGGTAGAGCTGAGTATCATCCGCATACAGATGGGGACAGGTCCGGGGAGGATAGGTAGAGCGGAGTATCATCCGCATACAGATGGGGACAGGTGCGGGGAGGAAAGGTAGAGCTGAGTATCATCCGCATACAGATGGGGACAGGTCCGGGGAGGATAGGTAGAGCTGAGTATCATCCGCATACAGCTGGGGACAGGTCTGGGGGAGGATAGGTAGAGCTGAGTATCATCCGCATACAGCTGGGGACAGGTGTGGGGAGGATAGGTAGAGCTGAGTATCATCCGCATACAGCTGGGGCCAGGTCCGGGGAGGATAGGTAGAGCTGAGTATCATCCGCATACAGCTGGGGACAGGTGCGGGGAGGATAGGTAGAGCTGAGTATCATCCGCATACAGCTGGGGACAGGTCTGGGGAGGATAGGTAGAGCTGAGTATCATCCGCATACAGCTGGGGACAGGTGCGGGGAGGATAGGTAGAGCTGAGTATCATCCGCTTACAGATGGGGACAGGTCTGGGGAGGATAGGTAGAGCTGAGTATCATCCGCATACAGATGATACTGAAATCCAAAAGAGCTGATTAGTTTGCCAAGAGATGAGGTATAGATAGAGGAGAGCAGAGGACCTAAATCCTGAGGTCTCCAACTGATACTGTAGAGCAGGGTGGGGAACCTCAGGCCCGGGGTCCTTATGCGGCCCCCATAGCCGGTCTGAGTGACCTGCCCACTCAACCCGCGGCTTTGCCGGGAGTCAAGTACAGGGGAATTCTCGCGAAAAGATGGTAGTTCTCGCGAGATTCCTCTTAATTAACAGCAGCCGGAGACTGTCAGTCCTATTCAGCTGCAGCCGCAGGAGCGTGGGACAGCTGCAGCAGGACAATTTTTAAGAGAAATGTTTACATATGGCCCCTGAAGGATTTTTTCCCCATACAAGCGGCCCTTGGCACAAAAAAGGTTCCCCAATCACTGCTGTAGAGGCAGCGAAGAGGAGGTGGATTCAGAGAAACGAACAGTGACAGAGCGATTACATAAGTAGGATGAGGCCCAGGATAAATTTGCTCTGAACAAGATATGTAAATGTTTTAATTCTTTTAAATTTGACTAGTTTGATTTGGAAACTCAAACCAAAGCCAATACAGCGCAATAGCTTCCTACCTCCGGATGCGACGTGTACCGTGACATGGGGCCTAATTCAGGGCAATTTGTTTCAAAATGGGCAAAACCATGCTGCACTGCAGTTGCGGCAGATGTAACATGTGCAGAGAGAATCAGCTCACCCAAATCTAACTCTATCTGCCCCACCTGCGGTGCAGCATGATTTTATCCATTTTGAGAACAGATTTGTCCTGCGATTAGGTCTGAATTAGGCCCATGATACATTTTAGACCAGTGGCAAAGGAAAACATTTCTACGCTTGAAGTGATGTCACAGGGACAGGATGCTACTCTGCGTTCCATTCTAAATATAAAACCCATTTGTGAATAGATGTAACTAATCTCTGGTTATATATAGGACTGATAACATACATGTCTATCCCCCCCAGCTTAACGTCACACTTCTTATATTCGCTGCATGTGTGAATGTGGCAGATTGTCACCAGACACAAGTGATGGAGACTGGCAGAATATTACAGGGAGGGTGATCACCTGCGTTTCATATTATCCCCAGATGTACTCAGAGATCTATCAGTCATGATGAGCTGTCTGACCAAGGCCGGCGGTCGCAGATTACTGAATATGCAGCTTTATGGCATAGATAGAGGTCATTTATATATCCATGAGGAATCCAACCCATATAAAGAAATGTGATACACCGCAAAACCTGCTTACACCAGGTATTTAAAACGTTTTTTTAAAACGGGTCAGAGCAAGTTTAACCCCTTTCACATTGCATGTAAATACCTGGTCTAAAGCAGGTTTGCGGTGTGAAAGCAGCTGAGACATCCCGGAGATGCGCTGGCAGTGACCTCTTGGAGCGTATAGAGAGAGGGGATCAGGCACCAGAGCCCGCACCTAGACTGCCAGCAGGAGCTGCCGCACTGCAGGCAGCGAGGAGAGCTGCAGGACACTGGAAGGCTAAAGGGCCCCACACACAGCACGATATTCAGGCATTTTCTGAGCGATTCTAACAAATCGCTCAGAAAATGCATGTAAATCGCTGTGTATATAGCCCACACAGCGATTTACATGCGCGCCCCCGCCGTTCTGAATCTGTCCAAGATTCAGAAAGTACAGCTGTACAATTCAGAGCAGTCGCTCAGAAAGCTCCTGCTCATCTCCCGCATGTGTGGCTGCAGGCAGATGAGCAGGGCGAGCGACTGCAGACCACGCCGCAGAACCCCCCGCCGCCGCCACCACCCCTGACCCCCCTCCCCCACCAGCAGTAGCACCCATCTCCACCCCCACCTCACCTCTCCTCTCGGCGGCAGCGGGGCGGCAGCGCGGCGGCATCGGTATGGAAATGTAAAAAAAAAAAAATTCAAATTTCAAAATGGCCGCGGCCAGCCAATCACGGCTCGCCGCGTCATTGCCCCGCCCCCTAGAGCTTCTATATTAGCCAGCTCGAGACAGGGTAGGGGCAGTTCAGTCCGACGGCGGAGGAGGAGAGAAGAGCTCCTGAAGTCCTGGGAGGCGCGGCCAATGCAAAAGAGCTTAAAAGGCCGTCGCCCCCAGGTGAAGAACACAGATGAAGAAGCAGAAGCCCTGGGAGGCGGCGGCCATGCAAAAGAGCTTAGGGGGCCGCTGCCCCCAGGTGAAGACACCGCAGAAGCCCTGGGGGTGAAGACCAGATGCAGTTAATAAAATACTAAAACATCTGTGTTTGTGTTTTATTTTAATATTTCCTTTACAGGGGGGCTATAGGTACCGACGGGCCTTTAATGCCCCACATGCTGGTACCTGTGGTTCTCCCAAGTGCCAGCATGTGGGGCAGGCTTGCTGGGACCTGTAGTCCTACTGTAAAAGACAATATTACTGTTAAACAAGCTATCAACCCTGCACCCACCGCCCAGGGGTGCAGGGGATAGCCCCGGGCTGCAGCCCAGGCCTGGGGTGCCCTGGAGAGGGGGGACCCCCTTATTTGGGGGGTCCCCACCTCCCCAAAAACTCCCGGCCTGGGCTGACTAGTTAGGGTGGGTAATGCTTTGGCCACGGGACACCATCAAGCGTGTCCCCTGGCTATGGCATTACACCCCCTGCTAGTGGAGCCTGGTGCTAGTCTCCAAAATACGGGGGACCCCCTATTTTGTCCCCCGTATTTTGGAAACCAGGGCCAACTCAAGAGCCTGGTGCTGGTCCCCAAAATCCGGGGGACCCCACGCACTTTGTCCTCTGGATTTTGGGAACCAGGACCCCCTCAAAAAAGCCCGGGGCTGGTCATGCCTGGGGGGGGGACCCCATGCCATTTTTTTATTTTACAAAATTATTGTCTGTATGACAGGACGAGACGCTGGACCCCGGACTTGGTAAGTATTTTTTTTATGTCCATTCCCACTGTACCACCAACGTTTAAAAGTTTGTGATGAAGATTTGAAATCTCCCGTGCTGAATCTCCCAATTTGAATCTCTGACACAAATCTCTCTGTATGTGGCTCATTGTCTGAAATGAGCCACAAGAGTGAAATCTCTTGTGCTGAATCTCCCGTTATGTATCTCTGGCACACATCTCTGCGTATGTAGGGCCCTTAAGAGTAGGGGGTCTGACACTGAGCATTAGCTGGTCCGCTCTGAGCCAGTGCAGTGCATATTTAATGAGCCGGCAGCTCAATACATATGCGCATATGTAATGAGCGGCTAATTACATATGCACATATGTAATGAGTGTCCGACTCATTAAATATGCACTGCGCTGGGGAGCAATAGTGTTCACTGCTGCCTGGGTACCGTTTCAGACCCGTTCAGACAGCCAAAAAAAAGGGTCTGAAACGGGTAGGACCCTGCCTTTTTTACCGTTTCCAAAAAACATTTTTTTGGGAAACGGTAAAATCACTCTGCACCTTTCAAATATTACCGTTTTAAAACGGTTAAAAATCGTCAAAACAACATTTTTTTTAGTGCGGTCTGAAAGAACATGCAGGAGGAGTGTCACAAACATATCGGGGGGGGGGGGGGTATCGGGGAGGAGAGGGTAGGAATGTATCAGACCTTCTAAAGTGAAAAAGTGCCCGAAGCAGTCAGTTTGTAACTGCCATTTTTAGACGGT
Organism: Crinia signifera; assembly: GCF_055691185.1. NCBI lineage: Eukaryota > Metazoa > Chordata > Amphibia > Anura > Myobatrachidae > Crinia > Crinia signifera. The sequence continues at coordinate 172,284,537 of NC_139223.1, read as the reverse complement.
GCTAGATAAATGGGAGCTGGAGGCTGATTGGGTCTATCCTTTTTCTCTTTAGAAGGGTTCATATATCTCTCCCTCTGGACCCGATTCTAATTTAAATGTCCGAAGCGGATGCAACTATCATTTGTTGTAGAAAAATATGCCCCTTGGCCGAAACCAGGCGCCGGGGCGGTTCTCTATGTCCCTGAATTGTGCGTTTCTAGGTGTGCCTTTACAGTGGGAATACAGGTGCCAGTGGGACCTTACTGCCCAGGCATGCTGGCACTTGTGGTTCTCCATATCTGGCGCAGGCAGCACCTATTACGTAGAGCAGTGAACTGAACATACCTACTCCATTAATGGCCGGAGCTGGACCAATTGGGAAGATGGAACAGAATCCTGATGTGCTCTTCGCTCAATATCTTCCAGCTTCTGGTGGTTCCATCCTGTCCCATTCGTGGCCACTCTATGCCGAGCTGCTTCTTCCTTGTTCTTTATCACAAAGGGGGCTGTAGAATTGGTGTTACAATGGAGCTAATTTAGACACCCCCCCCCCCCTCATTAGGCAGGGCATAGACCAGTGCCAGGGAATTTTGCCCTACCTCCAATAAAGGAGTGATGTTCTCACAAGGAAGGAGTGTGGTCACACAAAATTAACTCCATTTAAAACTACAACACACAGTACAGTAGCACAATCATATACACATTTCAACGCATGTAGTGCCCTTGATTCATATTAAATCACACAGTATTGCCCCTTATACACATAATGTCCACGGTTGTGCTACTTTTACACATCTGTCCCTCCAGCTGCTCACTGTCAGCAGCTCCATACCCTGTGTCCCTCCAGCACCTTCCCCACCTCTGAGTCCCTCCAACCCCCTCTCACCCTGTCTTCAGCAAGCACAGAGCCTGCTGTTAGTGGCCCTTCACTTCTGCGGTGGTGATGGCATGACATCACATACGCTGTGCCAGAAGAAGAAGTTGATGCTGGGACAGGTTTTTCTGTTGGAATTACGGTTTAGGGCTGTGATAGAGGTGGAACTCAGTTCCCCCTACCATTAGAGGTGGTGGAACTCAGTTCCACCCAGTTCCCCCTCACTTTAACCCCTGTGTACGGCCCATGGTATGCCTACATGAGGCCGTACTGTGATGAAATCCTTCTACCTTTTCTATTTCCAAGTCATTCACAAGGTGATTGACAGGAAGTAGGCGTCTGGGGGTGGAAACCATCTGTTTAGTGGAAGTGCTAAGAAAAACGCATGGCGTGCCTAGGAAAACACTAGGAGTGTCCGGGAAAATGCTAGGCGTGCCTAGGAAAACACTGAGAGGATCCGGGAAACCGCTAGGCGTGCATAGGAAAACACTGAGAGGATCCGGGAAACTGCTAGGCGTGCCTAGGAAAATGCTGGGAGTGTCTGGGAAAACACTAGGCGTGCCTAGGAAAACGCTGGGAGTGTCTGGGAAACCGCTAGGCGTGCCTAGGAAAACACTGAGAGGATCCGGGAAACCGCTAGACGTGCCTAGGAAACCGCTGGGAGTGTCCAGGAAAATGCTAGGCGTGTCTGAGTGTGTTAGAGGTGGGTGTGTGATGTCAGCTCCAGCCCGGATATACCTGTATCCATCGCACCGCCGAGTCTGTCTCTGTCTACTCTGAGCCTGCGATGACTGGTGTCCAGTGTAATAATCCATCGATTCTTTTATGCTGGGTATTGGATATATTCGCTTGGCTGCGAGTGGATGTGTAGCCGTATACAATCCATTCTCACCGTGAGGATAATAATTTGCAAGACGGGATTTCACTCTAGCGGTGCGGCATCTACCTGAACACTGGCTGCTGCGAATTCGAGGTCTGAATTAGCCCCAGTAAGAGGTGCACAAATCAGGTTCTCTGACATTGTTATAGATTATATCAGGACGTGATGTAACTGTTCTTCTGCTGCATTGATCCCTCAGGCTCAGACCATTGATCTTGCCATTAGTCAAGTCCTAGTCATCATCGAACACGATGCAAATCCATTTACGCCTTGAACAAGTTCTTAACGTTAAATTGAAAAAGATTTATGAGTAAATGGCGCAGGAGTAGGCTGATAGATGACCATGTAGCACCTTGTCAGCAGTGCCAGAGCTGTTATCCCCAGCCTATAGACTATACGTCCTACTCCAGTATATCGGATTGGATTTCTGGACCAGCCATGGTGCAGGTGGTTTAGAGGTTCAATGCAGATTCCATTTAACCTCCAGAATAGAGGTCAGGGTGAGTCTCTCTCTCTCTGAAGAAGAACAGGACATGATCTTCTATATGAAGTGGATGACATCATCATGACACGTCTCATAAATGAAAAAGTAACAATGTCTGCCTACACAAAGAATGTCTTTAAAATCCTGGTCTTTGTTCATTCGTACTGGTACCCTGTGTTATTACGCGGAAGGCGCCTCCGCCTTCTTGTCATGCAAGCCGTCATCTTCTGACGGCTTGCATGCTACAACACGATAAACAAATGATAATAATTATGACACCCAGCCAATCCCCACACGATCTCCTGCCTGGTATAAACAGGACGAGCTGGATAGTCCCAAAGTCTCCTATGGGGGAATTGGTACAAATAACAGAAGGATTTCCAATGGCTTGCATGTGTCAAATTTAAATTTGGAAACAAATGGGGGGTAGGTGTGTAGTAGGGAGACCCAAAAACTGGGAACACCCTAAGGCACACTTCCCGGCGCTAGGCAATATCAGAAAAATTCTAAATAATAGTGAGTCTGTATATACAGAATAAACAGCTGCAGCATGCACTCCTGTGGGTCTGTCTTGACTCACACAGAAAAAGAAAGGGAAGGGGGGGGGGGGGGGGGGGGTGGAGTGAATTGCGCTGCTGATATATAATTGGATACACCAATAGACACACCCAAGAGCTGTACAAGATAAATGAGTAATGGACACACTGTTTATATTTTAAATTGTTTTATATGAAAAAATAGAAAATGGCATTACATTTACAAACAGCAAATTAAAACATTTAAAAATAGGTGCAATTCTAATAGATACACTTGGTTGGGAGATTAATATCCAATTATGGAGATAATTAGAAACCAGTATTAGCAGACTTTCAGTAATTCAATAGGCTACAGTCATTATGTAGAAAAGATTTTTTTTTTGAATAAAGTGAGAAACAGAATGTCCAGAATTGGAGGACTTGATTTTAGATGGACACTAGCAGCAATTAAAAGTACTATAAGCACAGGTAATTTTATGTATGCTCACCCTTGATGTTGGATGGACTTGGAGTAGAAATTCTCCAGCGCTTGTTTGTCAGGTAATACGTTGGGAGTATAGTGTCTCCACTAGTGCATAGCTCTGATGCTCCTCTCGGCAAAAGCCGGTGTAGCCAGCCAGTGGTTCGGTCTAGATTTTACGGTACTGACCACGGCGGAGAAGGAGAGAGTTGAAGAGGTATGTACTTGTCAGATGCTTTGATGTGCAGCAATTCAGTATACCTGGTTCAGGTCACAGCTGATGGCCGGCAGCGGGGGGGGGGGATATGCTGCACTTCAGCTGACTTGATGGAAATAGAGGGCAGCGGTGGGTCAGTAGATTTACCTGTGGTGATGTAGCATATAGTACTGTAATTTCGCAGGATCAGCCTTCAGCGCTGAGCTCCTGCGGCTGGAAGGTGAAATCAGCGTGAAGTCACAAACAGCCCGTGACGTATGGTGGCTGCGCTGGCACCCGTTGGAGCGGTCGACAACTGGCGGTGAGTGGAGACGCCGCACCTCAGCCGGCTCGATGTTTGTGAGCACTCGGCGGTGGCCGGCTCTGGCAGGGTGCCGCTGAAAGGTTGAAATCAGCGTGTGGCGGCAGGTAGTCAGCGGCGTATGAAAAGCTGCGTTGCTGCTGTAGAATTACTGATGTCTGTTAGTGTGGATCTCCAGGTGAGGGTGAAGTATGACGTCAACGCGTTTCGTCCCCTTCAGTCAAATGGGAACTTTTTCAAGACGGAAAATTAAAATTTGGCTTTACAGTATATGTAGATTGTGGAGAATACTTTATTGACAATGCTGGTGAGAACTACCGGGGCATCCCATATACGGGACACAGTCAATAGAGGATATTTACTAACATTTGTGAATACAGCCAATGTCGGATATGACTGCATACGACTGGCATCGGACGTATTTTCCGGTAAATATGACTCGGAAATAGGTCAGATTTACTAGATTCAGATTTCCTGGTGGCGTAGGCAGCCATATTTTTTGCTATTCGTATTTAGATTTGGCGGCCATAAATACGGCCTCCAAATACAAACATGGTAAGGTCCATGTGGGGTCCTCCCCTTTCGTTATAACCAGCTCCGGGCTCAAGAGCCTGGTCCTTGTTTTAGAAATTCAGAGGCCAAACAACATAGGGGTTCACCGAAATCTTTAAAATCAGCACCAGGTTAAAGCGCCAGTTCTGGTTCCCAAAATACGGGTAACAGCATGAGTAATATTCCCCCATATTTTGAGAATCAGGAGAGGCCTTCGAGTCTGGTGCTGGTTTTAGAAATTGCGGAGAAACCCCTATGTTGACCTTTATGTTGGGGTCAACATAGGGGAATAAACCCCTATGTTGAATTTCTAAAACCCGGACCAGGCTCTTTGAGCCTGGGACTAGTAATTGCCGGGTGGGGGGACTGCTGGTCCTTTTTTTTTTTAAATGATTTATTTATTTTATGTATTTTTATATATTTTATCTATTTCTAGACAGCTCATGTCATTGCCAAAACTGTTACTGTTAGGGTGTGGTAGAGAAGATCTAGACTCATTAGTTTGACCTCATACGGTTGGCATGTACTTGACAGACAAGGTCAAAGGGTTGTGAACCTGCCCCCTTATGACATCTTTTCTGAAGAGCGTGATCAGGGGAGTGGTGAGCACTGTTGTGGCACGAAGCTTACTGTATATGTACATTCTATATGTAAAATTTGGATAGGGACTAGATATTGGTACTCTAACCCCCCCAGGCCTCCTGCTCTACTTTACCTCTCTGAGCATGTGCAATCTGATGCAATCTCGCTCCTTTTCCCAGGCAGAGAGGCGGCCTGAGAAAAGGAGCGAGGAGTCCCCCTATCACCTTTGCGCTATGTAGTATTTGCAGCCCCTGCACCACCTGTAGCTCCGCCTTTGGCTGATTACTTATATTAGGGGAAGATTCTGAGTTCACTTTCAGTGACTAATTGTCAGTATCCACGGAATAGTGCCTTCAATCCTGGGTGACGTGGCCCTGCATGACCACTTTCCTGATCCTTTGATCTGACTTCTCCTTCATGTAACTTCCAGGTATTAGCCAAGGTCTGGAAGACAGCCAGGTGCACAGTCAGCTGTAATTAAGGTTTCTGTACATTCTAAATGTTTCTCGAATTTAATAATCAATCCCCAGGGGACCGGAGAACATGAAAAGGTCTAGATAAGCCATAGATGTCTCTTTCTGCATGAGCGCACTCTGCTCTCGGAACTTCGGTAAAAATTCAGACGGTTTCAGATGAGAATGAATATTATGTAAAGGGGAATCATTTTATTTCCTTGAAACTAAATAAAAACCTCATAAAATGATGTATTAGAAAATGTTCCCTAATTTATTATTATTATCATTATTATTTATTTAGCACAATAAAGCAAACTGCCATGCCTATAATTGCGCAGGGACCGTAAGGGTTAACGCTGCTAATGATCTTCAGCTTTGACCAATATTTTTCAAACGACAATAGTAATTACCATACCTCCCAACTGTCACGATTACAGCGGGACAGTCCCGATTTTCGGGTCCTGTCCCGCTGTCCCACCCGCGGCAGGCATTGTCCCGCTGCGGGGGGTGGCAGTTGGGAGACCCCCCAATGTAGTAGAATAGACGCTGTGCACAGCGTCTATTCTCGGATGAAAATGAGGTCACGGCTAATTAGCATAAGCCACGCCCTCATTTGCATATGCCCCCCCCCCCCCCTTTTCGGACTGAAGTTGGGAGGTATGAATTACTGATAAATCCGGCTTTATTAGCATTAATTACTAATGTCTGTAAAAATGGACTCCGATAGCAGCCAATCCCCTGTGATCGCTAAGGAGTAATGTGATCGTATTGTGCGAGTAGGAGTTCTCAAACTCGGTCCTCAGGATCCCACACAGTTCACGGTTTCCAGGTTTCACTTGTGATTCTGTGCGGAGACCTGCAAAACATGCACTGTGTGGGGTCCGGAGGGCCGAGTTTGGGAACCTGCGCCATAGGCTATTGTAGGAAAATGCCATCTGGAGATGGATTTGGTGGCCAGGGTCAAGATCCCAAATGCTTCTCATTCTGGAAAATCCAGTAGGAAATGGACGGATTGTGGCAGATATCGGAGATAGAGGGCGAGATGTATCAAATGGAAAATGCGGTAAAACCCCGGTTTTACCGCATTTTCCAATGTATCAAAAATGATACCGCATTGAAGGGTATCGCCACCTTTGGGTGGCGATACCCTATAGAAGCCTATGGGCTTCTTTTCGCCCCCCGCCGCGTCGCCGCAAGCCCGCCGACCCCCCCTCTCCCCCTCCCTTGGGCTTACCTTCTTGCAGGTCCTCCTGGACCCCGGAAGGTAAGCCCTTCCTCCCCCTATCAACGCAGCCGGACGTCCTTCCGGCTGCAGGGGGGAGGAGGAAGCGCCGGGGACAGCCTGCTCAGCTGTCCCCGGCGTGAAAGCAGCAGAAGCCGGCTGGGAGGTGACGGAGACCCCCCGCAGACCACAGTACAGGTATCGCGGGGGGCCTCCGTCACCGCATCGCGATGCCAGCCGCATATGTTAGTACATATATATGCGGCGGCATCGCGGCGGGGGGGGGGGGGGGGGCGCGAAGGGCGGCAATGTATTTTAATACATCCCGCCCACAGTATCTGATGCCATCCCTCCTTCATACATCTTGGCTATACTTACGTTTAGCGGGTACACCCCAGGATATGCTGCTAATATGCTTTAATAAATCGGCCCCTGTGTATTGTGGCCCTCAAGGTGGATTAACAGTAAAAGAGAGTAGGCTTGGCAATGTCTAGGATAGGTCGATAGTAAGTCGACACCATATGGTCAAAATGCACATGGTGGACATGGCCAAAATGTTGACACAAGCAAAAAGTTGACACGGCTATGGTCGACACATGATGATTATACTTTACAATCCATGTTGCTTGCAATTGGAAATGGCAAAGGGTAGCGCCAGCCGAGCAGCACACTTATTTGGGGTCCAACATTTACACCCAAAACAACAGAAAAACTCATGGCAACATTTTCAATGTTGACATTTTGCTTGTGTCGACCTTGTGCATGTCTACATTCTTGGTGGTGGCCTTGGCATTGTCGACCAAATATACCACACCTGGCAGCTCTCCCAGTAAGCCCCGGGAGTCCATCTGCGCATGCACAGAATGATGAGACAGCTGTGGGGGGATTCTGGGGGGATCCGATTGGATCCCTCTGACAGCACCGATACGGAAAGAAGGCCATAGGCTTCTATAGGGTAATGCCAGCAATAACTGGTTTTGCCCTCAGTACTTCAGGGTGTCCGGGGCTTAGTACATATGGGAAATTTTCCCTTTAGTACATAAATATAGAGTACACTTAAAATACAAAATAAGAGAATACACTTTACTACAGTGATCAATTAGAATCCAGCACCTCCTACTGCACATCCAGTATACGGATGGCCATCGGCGGGACACCCACCGATAGTCACCCTTGATGGTCCCATTAATATGTAACCTTGATGGTGTGAAACCATCTGCAAGGTTTCACCAGCAATGGTCAACCCTGCTTTACTGTCACGACCACCATGTCAGCTACCCTGGCTCTTTGTGCTGTCCCAAGCCCACAGACCTCTGATAGGCTACCCTCTGCCCTGGCGCTCACCTCCACTGCTGATTCCCATGCTAGCTACCTGAGTTCCGTCGCTTTGTCACCGCCAGGTGACAGTGGTGGCGTGCAGTCTCATGCCATGCAGGCTCTGGGCGGCGTGAGGCATGAGCCGCCATGATGGGTCCATGTCAGGTCAGGCCTCTGACTGGACATGCCGGCTGCAGCGCCTCCGCGCACACTCACCGCCGGCTGGTTTCTGTCGCCGCATCTGGCGGCGGCCATTTTTTTGGATCCTACAGCCTATGCTGCGCGCCTCCATTCAGTGAGATCATTTGCACAACCAATCACCGCGCAGCTTACCCTTCAAATACTGACTAGCCGGGCCAGACCGGCAGTCAGTACAATGGTGTCCACCCGCTAACATCATTGCTCTCCTGGCTACCTGTAGTTCCCACTACAGTTCCTTGCGCTTCTTGGTGAAGTCTACTCCAATCTCCTGCTGATCGTTGACTGCTTACCATATCATCATGGAACCCTCTGTCGCCTATAAGAATAGGACAGGGTTAAACCCCCAAAGGGTGTCATCTTCTTCTTCATTCCTGACGGTTATTATCTGTGGTCGCATCCCTGGTTCTGCATCCTACTCAGCACAGATTCATCTGGACTTCATCTTCTTTATCATCCAATCCTTCATCCAATCATCCAATCCTTCAACCAATCATCCAATTCTTCAACCAATCATCCAATCCTTATCCAATTCTTCTTTCAAATCATCCAATCATCCAATTCTGCAATCATCCAATCATTCAACTTATTCATCATCTTCAAAGCTCTACAATAAGTATTGTATGTTATTGACTTTTTTCAATTTATCAAAATCTACAGTTATTCATTGTGCCATCATTCATATCTTGTACCGCAGTATCTTTATTAAAAAAGGTTTAATTTTATCCAATTGCTTCACTCCCTTCTGTCGTTCATGCAACAGCCTTACATCAAAGCACCCAGCCTCCGTTACACTCCGGCTGGTGCTTCACGGAACGTGACATTTACAATTCAGTAGGCTGTGCGCCAATGAGAGCGCAAGGCGGGGCTTCATGGGAGTGTCAGGGGCAGAGCTAATCTCCCTGCCCTGGCACTTTGTACAAACAAATATGTAAAACTATTCATTGCTTGTGCATCACCAATGGTGGGAAACCATCTGGTTCCCAAAACTGTTGAGATGGTAATGAACTTTAGGAAGAAGGCTGTTGGTGTTCCTCCGCTAACAATTGCTGACAATGTGCTGCTGCTAGTGGACTCCTTCAAGTTCCTCGGAACCACAATCTCCCGGGACCTTATATGGGGGCCCAACACTGATATTATTGTTGGAAAAGCGCAAAAGAGGCAATTCTTCCTTAGGCAACTGAGGAAGTTCAACATCCCACAGAAGCTTCTGCTCCTCTTCTACTCCGCAATTGTGGAGTCTGTACTGTGCTCCTCAATACTGGTCTGGTGCGGCTCCGCCAGCGAGAGAAACAAATGCAGACTCCAAAAAGTAGTCAGAACTGCGGAGAAGATAATCGGGACAGACCTTCCCTCTGTCCAGGATCTGTACCTGTCCAGAGCAAAAAAAGCGGGCAACGAAGATAGTCAAGGACCAACTACATCCTGGCCATGGCTTATTTAACCTGCTGCCATCAGGCAGACGCTACAGGGCCATTCCCACCAGGTCCACCGGAAGCCTAAAAAGTTTCTTTCCTCAAGCGGTTCACCTGCTGACACATGAACTCATGAACACCTCACTGTCTAGTCGCGCCATAACCCTTTGCACGTAATCTAACTCAGTGTCCCCTCTTAACTTTCTTTATGACTGTACATGTTCCCCCACCTGTTTCTATTGTTTATTGCTTATACTGTACGCTGTTTACTTGTTACCCACCCGGCTGCTGCACAGCAAACCGAAAACAAATTCCTAGTATACGCAAGTATACCTGGCCAATAAAGCTGATTCTGATTCTATCGATGGAAAAAGTATTGAACATAGGTCATAGACCATTGATGGTTTTGTATCATTGGTGGTCTACGGCTATCCCTACCCCAGTATAGCATCCCAGGCAATACTCACCCTCTGTCACAGTCTTGCCATGCCGCACATGGGCCTCATCACCCCTTAAAGCGCCCTGAATGAAGGCCAGCATTGTAAGTGGCCCATATTAGCGACATATTTCTACATCCGCCACCTCAACCTTAAAGGCAAAAAGGCAACTGTTCATATCCCGCCAAATGCAGTGAAATATTCCTTCGTTATCATTATCACCTTGATTAATACATATAACTGCATGTGGTGCTTAATGACCTTGTGACAGGATAGTAATTGAGCAGCAGCTCCCAGCGAGCAGCCTGGCAGCGAGAACTGTGGCACTGGGTAAGAATACATCATAATTACTGTGTATTTATCATCCTGCGTGTTCACTCGGCAGCCTCAGACAGAACGCTGCTGTACAAAATATGCTTTTTTTCCCCTACGGACTTCAGAGAAACATTATTATTGCAGATTTTCCCGTAGGATCTGAGTCTTAGGGGCCTTTAATCAGCCTCCATTCAAGCACACCATTAATTGCAGCCCTTTGAAAATCCGTCCACGTTCACAGCTGCAGAATAATTAGGGAGACGCGTTTCACCCCGGTCTGTGAATTAGAGCAGAGCTTTATTTACACAACACAAGACGCGCACACACACACACACACACACACACACACACCTTGTCTTCTATTAATGACTATATAGTGCACTTCCTGCCAGCAACCCAAGGGGAAATGAAGTAGTCTCCACGTACCTACTCGGAGAAATGAAACTACTTTGTATTATTCCCAGGCACACGTATTTCTCAGCATCTAGATGGAGAAACTGGACCAAATTAAGGGATATTTACGCCCTCATTTAAGGAGTATAGTGGAAATGTGTGACAGATTGTGAATAAAAGTCACTGTTAATAATAAAATAGAGAACTGGGGCTTATTACGGGTGGAGGGGTCCCCGTGTACAGTCTCCATCCGGCCCCCCACCTCTCAGCAATGTTATTTTATGGTACATGCTAAGTTACACGTGTTTACGGTTTACGCAGAACATGGGCGTAGCTATAATGGATTAGTGTTCAGGATAGGTTGTTTTAGCAAGGCACTGCCGCTCCCTGGCCAAACTTTAAAGGGTAAAATGTGCCCTTCTACTTTAAGCAGTGCCCCGCTAAAACAGTCTGCCATATTCACATCAAAGGGAGAGCTTGGGGAAACCAAGCACCCCAGTAGTAGCCACCATAAGCACAGCTGTTAGTGAGCCTGGTGCTATAACATAGGAGTTTTCTCCTTTATTATAGCCTCTGTGAAGTGAACTGTAATAGGGATTGAGCTCTGACATTAGGTCTGACCCATAAAGTGGACTGTTCTGTATTAGGAAAGTGGTGATGATTGGTTCCCCTCTCTCCTACCAGGTCTTCAAACTTTAAATTCGCTGTATAATGCCATTTTCCCAGCACTGATGCCCTGCATGTGGGTCTGTCATCTAAGGGCGGTATTCAATGAGGCTGATTCGCCATGTTTTATGGCGATTTTGTGCTATTTTCGTGCTGTACGGCGATTTTTTTTGACTAAAACGGTGAATCACCCTATTCAATGACCAGATGGCGAATACATTTCAAGGTTTTTATCGCCATGATTCACGAGTAGCAATCGCTATCTTTTTATGGTGAAGTGAAATGTGAACTTTTAAAATAAAGTGTTTTGTTTTTTACATTTGGTGTAAAAAAATCAGGAATTTTATTCTGAGCAGGGGCATGCTATTTTTATTCATGTGCACATGAATATATATTTAATTGTAAAAATATTTTTTAAATATTTTTTTTTTTTTTACACAGAGCAGCCAGCAGGGGGCCGGAGCCGAGCCGCTCATTAGATATTCATATATTCACTGCACCCGATCATTACATATGCACGATCGGGTGTAGTGAATACCCGGTCCCCTGTTGGCTATCCCGGGGGGCAACCTGTGCTGCCTGGCTCCCGGGGAGCCCCCCCCCCCCACAAACGTTCTGGGGCAGGCAGGGAGACTTCCATCTCCCTGCCTGCCGCCGTCCTCAGGCTCCCTGCGGCATCGCCGCAGGAGTTCAAATTCGCCGGTCTGGGGCAGTGAGCCCCTGACTCGTTGAATACTGGAGCCGGCGAGGCTCCGGAACGCGGCAGGCAGTGGCGAATGTGCAGCGAATCCTAAACAGGATTCGCTGCACATCGTCAAAATTCTCATTGAATACTGCCCTAAGATTCAAAACTGCCATTAGGGACCGAGCACTAGAAGCATCACTGTTACAAAGAACGTGCAAAATGAATGACAAGCAATTGACTAGGGCACTACTATGGGGCATAACATTAACTAGGGCACTACTATGGGGTATAACAGTAACTAGGGTACTACTTTGGGGCATAACATTATATCGAGCCCTACTATGGGGCATAACATTAACTAGGGCACTACTATGGGGCATAACAGTAACTGGGGCACTACTATGGTCAATAACATTAACTAAGGCACTACTATGGGGCATAACATTAACTAGGGCACTGCTATGGGGCATAACATTAACTAGGTGTTATGAGTCCGGGTGTTACCCAGTAGCTGTGACCGCTGTTTAGGATGGCCACAGTGAACCCTACATTGCCTCTGTTGATCTGTCCCGATGGGTGGCTAGTACCTGCAGATGCTAGGCTTACCCTTTAATAGCCACATTTGAAGAAGTGAATTAGATCCACTCCAACTCCGGTGCCACCAGGTCTTAAGGTGGGAGAAGGCACTGGAAACCCCTCAGGAACAGTCAAAACTACTAATAAGGGCCTGACTGGAAAAATAATCTAACTAATAACTCCTGAGCCAAAACTCGGGAGAGGGAGCATCTAACAGGACAGGCAACCTCGTCGCAAACCATGAGCGACCTAGTCACAAACATAAGACAAAAAATATACCACACAAGAGCACAATACCACACAACAAATAAGCCCAGCAAACCACACAAAAAGTACAATAGGTACTGAAATAAGAAATAACCCCACTGGGATAAGCGCCACCTTTGGGCGCACAACCTGCGGTGTACTCTGAACCGCTCATAGCACCTGCATGAGACATAAAGGAAAAAAACTGACCCCAATAACCTCCCAGTCAGAATATAAAAGTAGACAGCTGGGCTCCAAAGGTGGAGCACTTACAGTTTACCAGGACTGGGTACAGGCGTGAAGTAGGAGTCCAAAAAATATAGATGGTCCAACTACCGACTGAAGGCGACTGCAGGGGAACTGGAACAAAGCAGTCTGGGAACAGGAACAGGACTGGATGGCAGGAAGCAGCAAGGTGCCTGCAAAGAGAAACTATCCCGTCTGCTGAGGAGATTCAGAGTAAACGCTGCTTACGAAGAGCACATAATATTTTAAAAGACATAACCCATCCGGCTAACGGATTATTTGTGCTATTACCGTCAGGGAGGCGGTTCAGGTGCCTACGGAATAGGACGTCTAGGATGAAGAATAGCTTCTTTCCAAGGGCTATTGTTAAATTAAATAGGGAATGTAGCTTGGGTGGGGGATTAATGGGTTTTTAGTATTCATTGTATAATTGTAAACTGTATGGACTTCTGGTTTTTTATAATATGGATGTGTACGGATGGATGCTAAATGGAATTTTGTTGTCCTAATTTAGGATAATGACAATAAAGTTGTATCTATCTATCTATCTATCTATCTATCTATCTATCTAAACTATCACCAGCGGGGCTGGCCTGGAATGAATCCCTTAAAAGGGATTAGGTGATGAATCACCTGTGGAGAATCCGTTAAGCCCCCTGGTCTAAGTGCCTCAGCTGGAGAGAGGTGCACCTGTCTGGCGTCTCCTGTTACCCTGGTAACCGCCGGGAGGAAGTAGTATCGCTACCACACTTCGGCGTCCCTGGTTGCCAAGCAACTGGCAGCAAGGACTCAGATGCCGGGGAGAGCCGCTGCCGAGGCACCCGCACACCAGGAAAATGGCAAAACCGGGGGTGCTGCCAACACTAGGGCACTACTATGGGGCATACATTACTATGGGGCATTACAGTAACTAGGGCTCTTCCATGGGGTATAACAGTAACTTGGGCACTACTATGGGGAATTACTTACACTACTATGGGGTATAACAGTAACTAGGGCACTACTATGGGGCCTAACATTAACTAGGTCTCCACTATGGGGCCTAAAAGAAACTAGGGCACTACTATGGGGCCTAACAGTAACTAGGTCACTACTATGGGGCATTACAGTAACTAGGGCTCTTCCATGGGGTATAACAGTAACTTGGGCACTACTATGGGGAATTACTTACACTACTATGGGGTATAACAGTAACTAGGGCACTACTATGGGGCCTAACAGAAACTAGGCCCCACTGTGGGGCCTAACAGTAACTATGGCACTACAATGGGGTCTAACAGTAACTAGGGCACTACTATGGGGCCTAACAGTAACTATGGCAATAATATGGGGCATAACAGTAACTAGGACACTACTATGGGGCCTCACAGTAACTAGGTCACTACTATGGAGCCTAACAGTAACTAGGTCACTACTATGGAGCCTAACAGTAACTAGGGCAATAACATGGGGCCTAACAGTAACTAAGGCACTACTATGGGTATAATAGTAACTAATGCACTACTGTGGGGCATGACATACACTACTGTGGGGTATTACAGTAACTAGGACACTACTATGTGGCATAACAGTAACTAGGGCACTACTATGGGGCATAACAGTAACTAGCGCAGTAACATGGGGTGTAGCAGTAACTAGGGCAATACTGTGGGGCACAACATACACTACTATGGGGTATAACAGTAACAAAGGCACCTCTATGGGGTATAACACTATTAAGGGCACCACTATGAGGCATCACAAAAACTAGTGCACTACTATGGGGCCTAACAGTTACTAGGTCACTACTATGGGAAATAGCATACCCTACTATGGGGCAAAACAGGTTTGCATTGTGGGGAGTCTTGCCCTGTGCTGGGCGCCCCTCCCCCCCTCGCACACACACACATTACTGTCTACCCCCAGGAGTTGGAATTTTGGGAAAATTCCCCAAATGACAACTGAAGCTGAATCAGTCCCATTGTCTCCTAGCCGCAGATTCTCACTGCAGATAATTAGTAAGACAATAAAACGGATTATTTCATATCAGATAAGAGTCTCCGATTGCTGAGTGGGTGGTAATATGGTTATCCGACAATTGCTGTGATAATCTTAAGGCCCCCATACACTGTGCGATTTGGGCCCGATTTCACCCGATCCGGATGGATCGGGCAGTGAAATCGGCCCAAATCGTATGTGCAGACATGCCATCCGACCCGATGCGCGGTCCCGTGCGCATCGGGTCGGGGTCGGGAGGTCGGACGGGCTGCACATTTGGTAAATCTTATGTGCAGCCTGGAGGCGGGCGGGGGACGCGGCAAATGGGGAGATGAGCGGGGCGGGCTAATGCAAGGGGAGGCGCACTGACCTGTGCGGTGATCGCCGCAAGCAGCGCCGGAGCGGTGAACGTGGTGATGGGTACCAGAGACCCTGTAGCGTGGGGGAAGCCGGACAGCAGCGGGCGCACATAGAAATGAATGGACAGTCAGTGATTGGCTGAGAGGTCTCTCAGTCAGAGAGCTCCCAGCCAATCACTGGCTCTCCATTCATTTCTGTGTGTTTTATTACTATGTGCGCCCTCTGCTGCCCGTTCCGGCTTCCCCTACGCTACCCGGCAATCTGGTCCCCTCACACTCACAGTGCAGTAAGTAAACTCTCTGACTGTGCTTGCAGCCCGCGCCCCCCCCCTCCCGGCTCCCTCTGACAGCAGCTCTCTGGGGACTGCATGTGATGAATCGCAAGCGATTCATCACATGCAAAACTTGGCACATCAAGTGCCAAATTGTGTGTGACCCTCCCCGGGGAGTTGCCAGTAGATTAGGTCCGACTTGTCCTTCGGACAAGTCGGCCTAATGTATGGGGGCCTTTATTCCCATAGTTTAATAGAGTCTTAAATTATCTTCTGTTTTTGATCATTCTGCTAAACGCCCCAAAGGTTGTCTGGCGTCATAGCACCCCTCATTGTGGTACCCCACAGTGTATTATTATCCTGTGTCATCACTCTGGTGTTCTGGTATCACAGACACTGTTTACTATGTCCTTTATTAGTTGACCTATTTTACATATTTCGTAGAGTTTATTAAAGTGATAATAATAATAATAGTAGTTTGCAGCATTTCTCCCAGGGAATGAACGCACATTATATCACTGTTAGGATGCCCACACACGGATAGATATATGATCCAATCCAATATCTATCCAATTTCCTTGGAAATCCAGAACACCTCTGATCATGGCCACACGCAGAACGATTGAGTAAACGATCAGAGGGTTTACTCAATCGTTCAGTGCAGGGCCACCGACAGGGGTGTGCCAGGGCAGCTCCCCACAGTGGCACGGCACCCCCCCCCCGCACCCGCACAATGCATCCTCCACCCTTCGCCAGTGGCCAGGCACGCACAATACACAGTGCAGCCTGCAGAGCGCCTCTGTATCCTAGGCTCGGCGCTCTGCAGGCTGCACTGTGCAGTGAGTGCTCCGAGTCCCGACTGCCGATATGAAGGAGGGAGAAGATGCTGCGCTGCCCCTGCTTGAGTTTGGGAGATGTTGCACCGCCGCCACCACTGGTGAGTAATAGTAATTGGGGGGGGGGGTGCCTGCGTGCGAGGGGCGGCGCACACGAGGGGGGGCGGCACACGTGTGTGTGTGTGGGGGGGAAAGCCGCTGGGGGCCCGGGCTGAAGGACAGTCCCGGCCCCCAACATTACTAGTGGCGGCCCTGGTTCAGTGTGACCATGATCGGGGGTGTATGGAGTCCGCCCCTCCATCGCTGCACCCGCGCACCATGCCGCGACACCACAATCACCCCCAGCCGTTGGCAGACATGGAGAGAGGCCATCTCCTGCCCGCTGCTGGCCTCTCTCAGTTAGGGATGGCCATCGGTGTAGTCGCCTTAGATAGTTGCCATCGATGTCGATACTGCAACCAGCCTTTGACTGTAACATACTATGTAATGGATGAACATCGATAGTTTTACCTATCAACGGTCATCCATTCGCCTTGACTGACTGGCCCATAGGCCAGTCAGAATGTGAGGTCAGGGCTTCAGGGGTGTCGTGGGGCGGAGTTATGCTCTGTGTCCCGGGATCACGGTAAAAGAAAACAATATTTGGTTCTGTTGTGCCATCGATACAAACCATCTGGTTCTCCCCATTGATGGCAAAAGTATTCAACATCGGCCATAAGCCATCGATGATTTCGTATCATTGATGGTCAATGGACATCCCTACTCTCCGTGTCTGCCAGCGGCGGGGGTGAATGCGATGCAGTAGCGGGCGGTTGCAGGGGGTGCGGAGGGAGATGCGATGCCAGGACATGGCCACATTGTTCATCATATCTACACATGGAATGATGTGGCCATGATCCTGCACGATGGGTCACTCATCTTTCCAGGAATGACCCGCGGGCACCGGCATCAGATCGTCACCAAGCTCACACACCGGAAGGTTTAAACGATTGGTCGGAAACGGCCATATTGTGTAAAACATCTCACCGTGTGCGTGCACCTTTACATTGCCATTACAGTAGTACAATGTATATTGTGAATTGTAGTCACATTGTCATATGAAAAGATGTCTCATTGTTATTATATTTATTCATCAGAGCGAAGCCCGCCTTTGTAATTCAATTACATTAATTTATATCATGTTCTCAACCCTAACACAGAATAGTGTTTTACTCCCCCGATTTACTGATTAATCTTGTGTGATTAGCTCTCATTATTCAGTAGAGCCGCCTATAATGATCTCCGGCAGTGCTAATAATTTATTTATTACCATGTACTACATGATTGGCAAGCTATTATCTAGTGTGTGCGTGTGATACAGTATATATATATATATATATATATATATATATATATATATAGATATATATATATACTAGGTGATTCACACCGGCGTAAGGGGCTGCGCCCCCTTAATTTGTGAACGTTTGTATATGAGAAAGATGGTTAGAATTGTATGTAAGATACCTGTATTGCAACTTGAGTTATAGGTGAAATGTGTTAAATAGAGAACATATGATGTGGAAGGGGGTGTGTATTGTTTTGTTTAATTAAAAAGCGGTTACAGAGTAAGATGTATATTGATAGTGTGGAGGGTACAGTAACATTTGTGGGTGTGTGGGGGGGTGTGCGTGTTGTTTAGGTGTGTGTGTGTGCAATAGTATAGTAGGGTGTTTTTGAGTCAGCGGCTCCCCACTGGCGGAGGTCACGACATAGGAAAACAGGAGGCTGGGTAGTGATAGGGGTGTGTGGGCATAAGGGGGACTAAAGAGGAGGGTGGGAGACACAGTGCAGCTTCTGCCAGTGGGTGAGGGTCCAGCGTGGCAGCACAGGAGTACAGGACGGTGGCCCTGAGTCAGTGTCTCCTCCTCCTACTGGGTGGGATGGGAGCTAGGGTGCATGAGAGCAGGAGGCTGGGCTATGAGGCATGATAGGGGTATGTTGGCAACACAGTGTCAGCGACTCCGGAGTGGTGGAAGTTACGGTTCAGGAGAGCAGGAAGCTGGGTAGTGATAGGGGTGTGTGGGCATACGGGGGGGGGGGGGAATCGCGGGAGGGGGGCGGTGGGTTGCCGTGAATTGCGCGGGGGGGAGGTGGGGGTGTCCGCAAATCGCGGAAGGGGGGCTCGCGGGGGGGTGTGCCACAAATTGCGGGGGGTGGGTGCCGCGAATCGCGGGAGGTTGCAGGGGCGGGGTTGCTGCGAATAGCGGGAGGGGGGGTCGCGAATCGCGGGAGGGGGTGTTGCTGGGGGGGTGCCGCGAATCGTGGGGGGTGGGTGTGGCCGCGAATCGTGGGAGGGGGGTGCCGCGAATGGCAGGAGGGGGGGTCGCGGGGGGTGCCGCGAATCATGGGAGGGGGGCGGGGTTGTTTTGCCGCGAATCGCGGGAGGGGGGGCGGGGTTTTTTGCCATGAATCACGGGAGGGGGGGTCGCGGGGGGGGGTCCTTGTGGGGCACTCACCTGGTGGCTGTGGAGTAGGTTCCTGGGCAACATGGGGAGGCAGAGGGTTTCTGGCACTGTGGGCTCACTGGGCTGGTTCTCTGTCATGTGAGTCAGAGGCTCCACCCAGCGTTAGAGACACACTCACACACTTTGAGTGACAGATGTAGCCAAATATATAAGATATACAGTATATATATATATATATATATATATATATATATATATATATATATATATATACTGTATAACCTCATTCACAGGGAAGCATCCTGAATTGTATAACCCAGGGCCGGTATATGGCTTTCCCCTGGCTTGCAAGACTGATGTCTGATTTAGAATACTGACAAGACTCCACTGCTGCCCGGCGGCTGCCCGACATGTTGAATATTATCATCATGACTGCACCACCCTCTGCACAGCTGGCACAATGGGTCCTAAAATACTAATCGCGGTAATACTGGAATAGACAGAAAACATGGGGTTAAATGTATAAGGGTGCGATCACTTACATGGTGAATACAACCTGGTTTTGCCTCGTAAATGATTGCCACTTTATTACGGCCTTTCTTGGATGAACACCTTACATTTACCACCTGATTGGGATGCTCCCCCTTTACATCCTGTCTGAGCCATTCCACAGGATTCAGTATTAAATCCCGGCGGTCGGGATCCCGGCGTTCAGAATCCCGACGCTGGAATCCCGACCAACGAAAGCGGGCACGCAGCGGGCCCGGTGCCTCGCTACGCTCGGCACACTAATTTATTCTCCCTCCGGGGGTGTCGTGGACACCCCCGGAGGGAGAAAGTGTCGGGATTTCGGCGATCGGGATTCCAGCGTCGGGATTCTGAACGCCGGGATGCCGACCGCCGGGAATTACACTGCATCCCATTCCACATTAGGTAAAATCAGACTTTCCATTCTGGATTAGGGGGGAGATGTATCAAGCCTCTGAGCGATATGGAGACGTTGAACAGGGTGACTGTTCAACGTCTCCATAAATTATAAATGTCAGTTAGGAGCCATCTGGTTGCTTCATTCAAGTTCTCCACTTTATCTCTCAAAGGTTTGATACACTTCCCCCACAAAGCTCTAAAATCAATTATACAAGTGAGCTCAGCGCCCCCTGCGGCTGTGCGGCAGCCATGATGCCTATGATGAAAGGACAGGAGACCACTTAAGACAAAAGTGCCTTAATGTCGCTGTCTGTCCTGGACAAGGGCTGCAGCCTCCGATCAATATATTACATCTCTGCTTTGTGTCCCTTTGATATGTTATTGATGGAACCTCAGGAGGCTCGGTAATGTTTACTGATGTTGTGGTTACTATGCCGCTGTAATCATCGCTGCATGATTCCCAGACACTTCATACAGATTGGAAGAGTTTTGGATTGTGCCCCACATACAGCAGTGGCGTATCTATAGAAGGTGCAATGTGCACGGTGCACACGGGCCCCTGATTCACAGGGGGCCACATCACACACGCTGCACCCATTTTTTTTAATACTTACCCCTCTGGCGATGAACGCAGCACCAATGGCGGCATTGCTGAAAAAAATGGCCGCTGCACCATTTTTCTAGCGTTCTGTGCATGCGCCGTATATTCTGTGCCCTCTAAAGCTCAGACTCTGCTGCGCTGTGTACCGGTGCAGCACTATGGAGAGGGGTCGACTACTATAGGTTGACACAGCTTAGGTCAAAACCAGAAATAGGTTGACATGTCTAAGGTCGACATGGATGGAAGATCGACACAATCTTTAGGTCGAAAATGGCTAGGTCGACAGTGAAAAGGTCAACTTGGGGTTTTCACCTGACAGGCAGTATTTCGTGCCCTACGGTCCACTAGGGCATGGAGGGAGACCTTTTGACTGTCGACCTAAGCTAAGTCGACTTTTGGTTGGTCGATTGTTCCATGCCCGAGAGAAGAAGGGCCTGGACGGGAGGCTGCACACGGGCCTCTGCCCCTGGCTATCAGTACACCTCTGGGCTTTTATTTGTACAGTACCCGGGAGCCGCAGTTTGCCTGCATCTGATCTACACCAGAAAGACGCCATTACTCCTCCGTACACAGGAGGGACCTCGTTTCCGTCACTTCGAGGGCATGTTCAGTATACCTGGAGAGAGGGTGACACTGGGGTGAGGGCCACATTTCAATCATGACAATGTCAACATGGGCGTAATGTCGACATGGAGTATGTCTGCATGTTTGCCGTCTCAACACTGACCACTCCGACATCCAGCATGTCAACACTGACCACTCCGACACTGATTACTTTTAGGTTTAGTGGGGACTTACCTGGTTCAAGTGGTCCAATGGCTCTACCGGTGTCTTCCGGGTCTGACGGTGACATCCTGATAACTACATTAGAAACTTTCACATATATCAAGCGCTTTAACAAGGTACAGGAGGGAGGAGCAGCAGAACAGGAGGACATGCACTGACACTGGAGGGAGGAAGATTCAGGGGAAATGTGAGGAAGAATTACTTCACAGAAAGAGTAGTAGATAAGTGGAATAGCCTCCCATCAGAGGTGGTAGACGCAAATACAGTAGTACAATGTAAACATGCTTGGGATAGGCATATTGATATCCTTACAAAAAAATAAGGATCAAATTTTATTTGAGGTAACGTTTAAAAAAGGGGCAGACTAGATGGGCCAAGTAGTTCTTATCTGCCGTCAAATTCTATGTTTCTATGTACATTTGGCATCTTAACTAGAGGGACAAATGAATATATGATTTGGGAGACTCACACATACCACCTCCACTTCACCAGCGCTTAAAGCATAGTTACCTCCCCTCCTGCATTCTGCAGGAGACTCCTTGAAATAGCAGCAATCTCCCTCTCTCCCTCATTAGCCTAGCAATCTCCCACATGTAAGCTAGCCCACATTACACTGTTACACCAGTTACCTCCCCTCCTGCATTCTGCAGGAGACTCCCTGACACAGCAGCAATCTCCCTCTCTCCCTCATTAGTCTAGCAATCTCCCTCATGTCACCTAGCCCACATTACATGGTTACATTATAGTTACCTCCTTCCTTGGATTCTGCAGGAGACTCCCTGACACAGCAGCCATCTCCCTCTCTCCCTCATTAGTCTAGCAATCTCCCTCATGTCACCTAACCCACATTACACTGTTGCACCATAGTTACCTCCCCTCCTGCATTCTGCAGGAGACTCCCTGACACAGCAGCAATCTCCCTCTCTCCCTCATTAGTCTAGCAATCTCCCTCATGTCACCTAGCTTACATTACACTGTTACATCATAGTTACCTCCCCTCCTGCATTCTGCAGGAGACTCCCTGACATAGCAGCAATCTCCTTCTCTCCCTCATTAGACTAACAATCTCCCTCATGTCACCTAGCCCACATTACACTTTTACATCATAGTTTCCTTCCCTCCTGCATTCTGCAGGAGACTCCCTAACATAGCAGCAATCTCCCTCTCTCCCTCATTAGTCTAGCAATCTCCCTCATGTCACCTAGCCAACAATACACTGTTACATCATAGTTACCTCCCCTCCTGCATTCTGCAGGAGACTCCCTGACATAGCAGCAATCTCCCTCATTAGTCTAGCAATCTCCCTCATGTCACCTAGCCCATTACACTGTTACATCATAGTTACCTCCCCTCCTGCATTCTGCCGGAGACTCCCTGACATAGCAGCAATCTCCCTCTCTCCCTCATTAGTCTAGCAATATCCCTCATGTCACCTAGCCCACATTACACTGTTACATCATAGTTACCTCTCTCCTGCATTCTGCAGGAGACTCCCTGAAATAGCAGCAATCTCCCTCACTCCCTCATTATTCTAGCAATCTTCCTCATGTCACCTAGCCCACATTACACTGTTACATTTTTTTAGGGGAAAAGGAATGAGAGACAGATACATTTACATTGAATCATCTGCACCATTTCCCAGCACTTTACCAAGTATAGTAGCTCTTACTAACTGCTTTGGGGCTCATCTACATTTGGAGCTTGATAGTGGGGGTGTCGTGGGGGTGCTTTTAACAATGTAAGCACCCATTACGGTGCTTATACAATTACATATCTTATAAGGGGGCCATTTAACATTGAAAGCACCCATTAGGGTGCTTATACAATTTAACATTGTATACCAGGGGTGGCCAACCGGTCAGAGGTAAAGAGCCGAAAAATATCGGTAGTCAAGCTAAAGAGCCGACATCATGCGCGCGCCGAAGGCACATGCGCCAAAAAAAGGGGCGTAGTCTATTTTGACCCCTTGGGTGGGTGTGATACAAATATGCCTCCAATAGTGCAGTGCCATATATACATATGCCCCCAATAGTGCCAGATACACATATGCCCCCCACGGTGCCAGGTATGCACCACACGGTGCCGGGTATGCACCCACAGTGCCAAAAAGCTGGTATGCCCCCACAGTGCCACAAACTGCTATGCCCCCACAGTGCCACAAACTGCTATGCCCCCACAGTGCAAATTTCCCAGCAGCAGCACTCACCATTGTTGCTGCTGCTGCCAGGTGGGGACAGTCTGGTGTCCCCCTGCAGTCCTCCTGTCATGTCACCGATGGGAGGAGAGCACAGCTACACTGCGCGTCTCCTTCCCCCTCATTTCCCTGTGACTGGGCCGTCCACCAATCAAAGCTCGCTGTCCGGCTCCTGATTGGCTGCTGGCCCACGAGCTCTGCTTGGCGGATGGCCCAGTCACAAGGATGCACAGTAAGGGGTAGGAGAGATGCGCGATGCGTGCTCTCCTCCCCTCAGAAGGAGAAGGGATTCAGGGAACCGGCAGCAGGGGGGACTGGGACAGACGGTGGGCGGCGGGCAGCAGTGGGAGCAGGAGCCGCACTTTACAAGGGGGAGAGCCGCATGAGGCTCAAGAGCCACAGGTTGGCCACCACTGTTGTATACCATCGCATTGTATAGCATAAATTGTATAACATCGGGTGCCATCGCGTCGCATCGCATACCATTGTAAGGCTTATGGGATACGATGTGATGGGCGCCGTGCTAGGAAACAAGTACCGATTTTTTATATATATTCTTGGTATTTTTGACATACTTTATAAACTCAGAACTCCGGCATATACGCTCAGTGGCGGATTTAGGGGGGGGATACCCGGGCACGTGCCCCCCCTGTCATATAATTTTGTAGCTGAGGACCAGGGCTTTCCAACGAGCCCAGCCCCGTGTCTCTAGCCCCCCGGGAACCAGAGACATCGCCTGGCAAAGCTGTAACTTTTTTTCCCCATAGGACAATATGGGACCCATCAATTCTGACCCCCACCCAGTTCCGACGGCTGTCAGTTCCCGCCCTAGCATCACAGAAGCTTATGGTTGATCTCATTCAATACCAAATCGCTGGGCCTTCAATATGATACCAGGCTGGTCCACATCGGTCAATCAGTTCCAGAGATATTGCATGTAAACCGATTATTATTTTTGAAATGTAATTTCATGGCTGTTTGAGGGCAGATTACTCTGGAACCAAGCACCCCAGTTTCACTGGACCTAAATCATTCAAAGCCCACTCAACATTTCTTCAATATGATACTTGTCTCATGTAAATGGGTCAATTGGTTCCGAAGATATAGCCGGTTAAATGAGATAACTGGTTAAAGGGGGGGAGGGGTGGTTTTTCTCTCCCCCTCACACCAGAAAATGCCGGGACTAGGCTGGTGTAAAAGGGGCCAACCTGGGAATGCATTTTCTGGTGTGAAAGGGGTATTATTTCAAATAGCCGGGACCTGCAGTGCTCTGAATACAGCCAGGCTCTGCCACTGTCAGTGGCTATCACTTATGCCTGGCGGCGGCTGTCCCACATTTACCGCGAGCATGTATTCCCCCTTGGCAATGAGCATGTAATCTCAAATGGCAATGAGCATGGAACCTCTGGCAATGAGCATGGAACCCTTGGCAATGAGCATGTAGATAAGCAGCACTTGTAGCATAATTTTTAAAAAGCATTATGGTGTTTGGCAGGGCCGTTTCTAGAGGCGGACAAGCCGTGCAGCAGCCCGGGGCGCCGCACGGCTTGTCCGCCTCTGTTTGACAGCCGGGGCGCCCTGCAGCTCTCCCAACGCCGCGGCCGCCGCAGCCTCCTCCCCGGCGTCTGACTCCACAGTCCACACACAACAAGCAGAGGGAGGGGAGGGGAACGCATCATGCGTCTCTCCTTCCCCCTCGCTCAGTGTGTCACTGGGCTGTCAGCCTATCAGAGCTCGCGGGCTGGCAGCCATTAAGGAGCCAGCCCGCGGGGTATGAATGGCTGATGGGCGACAGGACAGACAGGTACAACTACACAGTGAAGGGGAAGGAAAGAAGCGCGATGCGCTCCGCTCCCCTCCCCATGGAAGCAGCGCTGCAGCAGCACTCCCCAAGGAAGCAGAGGCAGAGGCGATGGCACAGACACAGACACAGTGAGTTTGGCACTGTGGGGGCATAGATCTATGGCACTGTGGGGGCATATTTGGCACTGTGGGGGCATACATCTGTGGCGCTGTGGGGGCATATTGGGCACTGTGGGGGCATATATCTGTGGCACTGTGGGGGCATATGTTTGGCACTGTGGGGGCATATGTTTTGCACTATGGGGTCATAAGTGTGGCACTGTGGGGGCATATGTGGCGCTGTGGGGGCATATGTGGCGCTGTGGGGGCATATCTGGCGCTGTGGGGGCATATCTGGCGCTGTGGGGGCATATCTGGCACTGTGGGGGCATAT
This sequence comes from Crinia signifera, assembly GCF_055691185.1. Lineage (NCBI taxonomy): Eukaryota > Metazoa > Chordata > Amphibia > Anura > Myobatrachidae > Crinia > Crinia signifera. Next base: position 172,258,866 of record NC_139223.1, on the reverse strand, counting down.
ATGTGTGGCACTGTGGGGGCATATGTGTGGCACTGTGGGGGTATATATTTGTGGCACTGTGGGGGCATGTCTGGCACTGTGGGGGCATATTTGGCACTGGTGGCATATGTGTGGCACTGTGGGGGCATAGCTGTCACTGTGGGGGCATATATGTGTGGCGCTGTGGGGGCATATCTGGCACTGTGGGGGCATATTAGTAAACGGCATCAGTTGTGCGTCAGCGGCGCGTGGGGCATAATTTGTAATGGCCATTACGGTGTGTGGTCTAATGGGCATCACGGTGTGCGACATAATGTGTAATTGTCATCACGGTGTGTGCGACATAATGTGTAAATGTCATCACGGTGTGTGCGACATAATGTGTAAATGTCATCACGGTGTGTGACATAATGTGTAATTGTCATCACGGTGTGCGGCGTAATGTATAATTGTCATCACGGATAAATAGTGTATAATGATTTAAGTAGCCTGTCATTGTTTGGCCTTGATCTGTGAGGTGTACTAAGTCCCTGTGTGGCCTTCAGCCGGCCAACTTAAGTGCGGGAGGACAATGACAATTCTGGTCATGCAGGATGCAAACGTGTGATGTAAGGCAATTGTTTTCCTGCTAGACCACGCCCTTATATTAAGCCACACCCTTTTTAAATGAAGCCACACCCCCGCAGTACCGTGTTATGTTTTTGGTTGGGGGGGGCGCATTTTTTTTCCTTCGCCCTGGGTGCTAAATTGTCTAGAAACGGCCCTGGTGTTTGGCATAATACATAATGGACATAATGGCATGGACATTATAGTAAATGTTTAATGCGTGCCTTTGGTGGACAATGTCCCTGTTTATGAAGCATATTGTGAATTTTGGCTTAATCTGTGTGGCATTATGTGAATTTTGGTTCAATCCGTGTGGTATTATGTGAATTTTGTCTCAATCCGTGTGGTATTATGTGAATTTTGGCTCAATCCATTTGGCATCATATGTAAGGGGCAAGTATAATGGGGTCTAGTATTTTGTTGCATAATGAGTTGAAGTTGTATATGGTGTTGTACACTACACTCAAGGACACGTCCCCTGTTGAGTGGTCACACCCCCTTTTCCGGAGCGGGCCTTCGGCGCGCGCACAACTACATCCTTCACTTTTGTCGCCATGGTGGGCCTGCGTACTTTAAACACCAGGGCCTATTTATAATCCCATTCCCACCCTCCCTCTGCCGCTCTCTTAGCATGTACACTGGCACCACTAACACCTCCCCTCCCCCACCTAAACCCTCTTTTGTCATGGTGCCCCCCCTGTCATTTTATCCTGGATCCGCCCCTGTATACGCTAGTATGACAGGAAAGACTGTGCCTCACCCCACCGCACGCCACTTCTGATAAGCCAGCGGGGGCCCTCAGACAGGTGAAACAAGATCCTCATAAGCAGCAACTTTACCAAGTGAAAACAGCAATGCGGCCGTGGAAAACAATATCAGTGAAACATCGGGTAAAATTGCGAAAACAAAATGAATGTTTTTACCACTAACTGACTACCCTTCAAAACATTGCGGGCGCATCCTGGGGCAGGAGCCCACATGCGGGGTGGCCTTGCTCTGTGCTCTCCCCCACATTATCACCCCCCAATGCTTAGTACATCTCCCCCACATTATCACTCCCCAATGCTTAGTACATCTCCCCCACATTATCACTCCCCAATGCTTAGTACATCTCCCCACATTATCACTCCCCAATGCTTAGTACATCTCCCCCACATTATCACCCCCAATGCTTAGTACATCTCCCCTACATTATCACCCCCCAATGCTTAGTACATCTCCCCCACATTATCACTCCCCAATGCTTAGTACATCTCCCCCACATTATCACCCCCCAATGATTAGTACATCTCCCCCACATTATCACTCCCCAATGCTTAGTACATCTCCCCCACATTATCACTCCCCAATGCTTAGTACATCTCCCCCACATTATCACTCCCCAATGCTTAGTACATCTCCCCCACATTATCACTCCCCAATGCTTAGTACATCTCCCCCACATTATCACTCCCCAATGATTAGTACATCTCCCCACATTATCACTCCCCAATGCTTAGTACATCTCCCCCACATTATCACCCCCAATGCTTAGTACATCTCCCCTACATTATCACCCCCCAATGCTTAGTACATCTCCCCCACATTATCACTCCCCAATGCTTAGTACATCTCCCCCACATTATCACCCCCCAATGATTAGTACATCTCCCCCACATTATCACTCCCCAATGCTTAGTACATCTCCCCCACATTATCACTCCCCAATGCTTAGTACATCTCCCCCACATTATCACTCCCCAATGCTTAGTACATCTCCCCCACATTATCACTCCCCAATGCTTAGTACATCTCCCCCACATTATCACTCCCCAATGATTAGTACATCTCCCCCACATTATCACTCCCCAATGCTTAGTACATCTCCCCCACATTATCACTCCCCAATGCTTAGTACATCTCCCCCACATTATCACTCCCCAATGCTTAGTACATCTCCCCCACATTATCACCCCCCAATGCTTAGTACATCTCCCCCACATTATCACCCCCAATGATTAGTACATCTCCCCCACATTATCACTCCCCGATGCTTAGTACATCTCCCCCACATTATCACCCCCCAATGCTTAGTACATCTCCCCCACATTATCACCCCCCAATGCTTAGTACATCTCCCCCACATTATCACCCCCCAATGCTTAGTACATCTCCCCCACATTATCACCCCCCAATGCTTAGTACATCTCCCCCACATTATCACTCCCCAATGCTTAGTACATCTCCCCCACATTATCACTCCCCAATGCTTAGTACATCTCCCCCACATTATCACTCCCCAATGCTTAGTACATCTCCCCCACATTATCACCCCCCAATGCTTAGTACATCTCCCCCACACTATCACCCCCCGATGCTTAGTACATCTCCCCCAAATTATCACCCCCAATGCTTAGTACATCTCCCCCACATTATCACCCCCAAATGCTTAGTACATCTCCCCCACATTATCATTCCCCAATGCTTAGTACATCTCCCCCACATTATCACCCCCCAATGCTTAGTACATCTCCCCCACACTATCACCCCCCGATGCTTAGTACATCTCCTCCACATTATCACCCCCCAATGCTTAGTACATCTCCCCCACATTATCACCCCCCAATGCTTAGTACATCTCCCCCACATTATCACCCCCCAATGCTTAGTACATCTCCCCCACATTATCACCCCCCATTGCTTAGTACATCTCCCCCACATTATCACTCCCCAATGCTTAGTACATCTCCCCCACATTATCACCCCCCATTGCTTAGTACATCTCCCCCACATTATCACTCCCCAATGCTTAGTACATCTCCCCCACATTATCACCCCCCAATGCTTAGTACATCTCCCACACATTATCACCCCCCAATGCTTAGTACATCTCCCGGTACTTTTTTCCTATCTGGGCGCCCGCTACGTTAATTGCGCACCATGCTATTCTCCGTATAAAAATCGGATCGCATCGCATCGGATACCACAAATGCACATACACGATATTGAACTATGCGATGCGATGCGATCCGATTTCGTTCCCGCTTTTATGGTTGGCCCATAGGATATATAGGAAACCCCCCCTGATGGTTTAAAATGCGCCTCCATTGTTAACGCCACCCCAGTATTGACGTCAACCCAAAGCGTGGCGAGCGCAGCGAGCCCCGCGAGGGGCGGCGGTACGCGTCCTCCGACTTTTTCATACCCCCACTATCCACGTCGGCGTGGAGTTGAGAATAGAATAGTGTGGCGAGCGCAGCGAGCCACCGAGCCCGAAGCGTGGCGAGCGCAGCGAGCCCCGCGAGGGGACGCGGATACTTCACAGGTATCCGTGTCCCCTCGTGGGCTTCACAGGTATCCGCGTCCCCTCGCGGGGCTCGCTGCGCTCGCCACGCTTCGGGCTCGGTGGCTCGCTGCGCTCGCCACACTATTCTATTCTCAACTCCACGCCGACGTGGATAGTGGGGGTATGAAAAAGTCGGAGGACGCGTACCGCTGCGCTCGCCACGCTTCGGGTTGACGTCAATACTGGGGTGGCGTTAACAATGGAGGCGCATTTTAAACCATCAGGGGGGGGTTTCCTATACAAATCGTGGGTTTGCGGGGTTATTACATTGAAATCAATGTAAAATCGGGTCTCAGGGACCATTTAACATTGATTCCAATGTAAAAATCGGGGTTGATCGCGTCACCGCATGCGATGCGATCCGATTTAAAATGAAATCGGATCGGATAGCATCGTATGCCATCGTACATCATCGAGTACCGAATCCGATGCAATGCGATCCGATTTCATTACGGTGCCGTACGTAGAAAACCTGGGCGCCCAGATAGGAAACAAGTACCCATCTCCCCCACATTATCACCCCCCAATGCTTAGTACATCTCCCCCACATGATTGCCCCCCAATGCTTAGTACATCTCCCCCACATTATCACCCCCCAATGCTTAGTACATCTCCCCCACATGATTGCCCCCCAATGCTTAGTACATCTCCCCCACATTATCACCCCCCCAATGCTTAGTACATCTCCCCCACATTATCACCCCCCAATGCTTAGTACATCTCCCCCACATTATCACCCCCAATGCTTAGTACATCTCCCACACATTATCACCCCCAATGCTTAGTACATCTCCCCCACATTATCACCCCCCCAATGATTAGTACATCTCCCCCACATTATCACTCTCCTATGCTTAGTGCATCTCCCCCACAGAAGTGTATCTGTTAGTGTTTATTGTAATCGGAATCATTATGACTGAAGGATCCATCAAACCCCTTGAAGTGCTTCAGCGATATAAACAGCTGCGCGTCCTCTCCTCGCCGTGACATCAAGCACAGACTCTGCCGATCACCCTCTCTAAGTGCATTTCCGTGTTGTACTGCCTGGCTTTATCATTCCACGGTTCATTGCTCCGCAGCATCAATTTCATTGTTAATTATGGCCTGGCAGTGACAGGCTCCTCTCAGGATTACCGAGACTCATCCTAACTGGCATGTATAATAAGGCAGTGTCAGGGGCGGCTTCAGTCTTGGCTGACCCACTCGCTATTCATCTGGACAAGATTTGTGAACTTTAGTGGCGTGAATATATTTAGTTGCAGTAATATATTCACCAGCATCGCTGATACATGAGAGGCTATTGTGTTGCTTTAGACCATTGATGAGCACTTAACCAGCTACAGCGGCAGTGGATATTTCCTGTTACTGACTACACCTTACGGTACGCCACAGCATCTCAACAGCAGCATCTTATTTCCTGCATCCTTTGGCACGCTGCTGCAGAGAATCTCACTGGTCAGCATCTTATTTCCTGCATGCTGCAGCAGCGAATCTCACTGGTCAGCATCTTATTTCCTGCACGCTGCAGCAGCACATCTCACTGGTCAGCATCTTATTTCCGGCACCTAACGGCACGCTGCAGCAGCGCATCTCACTGGTCAGCATCTTATTTCCTGCATGCTGCAGCAGCACATCTCACTGGTCAGCATCTTATTTCCTGCACACTGCAGCAGCACATCTCACTGGTCAGCATCTTATTTCCTGCACCTAACGGCACGCTGCAGCAGCGCATCTCACTGGTCAGCATCTTATTTCCTGCATGCTGCAGCAGCACATCTCACTGGTCAGCATCTTATTTCCTGCACCCTTTGGCACGCTGCTGCAGCGAATCTCACTGGTCAGCATCTTATTTACTGCACGCTGCAGCAGCGCATCTCACTGGTCAGCATCTTATTTCCTGCATGCTGCAGCAGCACATCTCACTGGTCAGCATCTTATTTCCTGCACCCTTTGGCACGCTGCTGCAGCGAATCTCACTGGTCAGCATCTTATTTACTGCACGCTGCAGCAGCACATCTCACTGGTCAGCATCTTATTTCCTGCACCTAACGGCACGCTGCAGCAGCGCATCTCACTGGTCAGCATCTTATTTCCTGCACCTAACAGCACGCTGCAGCCGCGCATCTCACTGGTCAGCATCTTATTTTCTGCACCTTACGGCAGGCTGCAGCAGCACATCTCACTGGTCAGCATCTCATTTCCTGCACCTTACAGCACGCTGCAGCAGCACATCTCACTGGTCAGCATCTCATTTCCTGCACCTTACGGCACGCTGCAGCAGCGCATCTCACTGGTCAGCATGTTATTTCCTGCACCTTACGGTACATTGCAGCAGCGCATCTCACTGGTCAGCATATAATTTCCTGCACCGTACGGTACGCTGCAGCAGCGCATCTCACTGGTCAGCATCTTATTTCCTGCACCTTACGGTACGCTGCAGTAGCGCATCTCACTGGTCAGCATGTTATTTCCTGCACCTTACGGTACATTGCAGCAGCGCATCTCACTGGTCAGCATCTCATTTCCTGCACCTTACAGCACGCTGCTGCAGCGCATCTCACTGGTCAGCATCTCATTTCCTGCACCTTACAGTACGCTGCAGCAGGGCATCTCACTGGTCAGCATCTCACTGCATGAAATGGTGGCACAAGTAATCTTTATTTATTTATTTATTTACAGTTTCTTATATAGCGCAGCAGATTCCGTTACAGCGTCTTATATAGCGCAGCAGATTCCGTTGCGCTTTACAATTGTAAACAGAGATAAAGTAAACTGGGTAACAACAGACAGACTTGGAGGTAGGAGGGCCCTGCTGCAAGCTTACAATCTATAGGGATATAGGAGGGAAACACAAGGACAGGCACCAGTAATAGCATAGCAGTCCCACCAAGTTACAAGTCCAGAAGGGAAGCTATATAATACATAGGTGCCTCAGAGGGTTATGTGTGTGGTATATAAATATGATAGGCTTGCCTGAAGAGGTGAGTTTTCAGGGAACGCTTGAAAGTTTGGAGGCTAACGGAGAGTCTTATTGTGCGTGGAAGGGCATTCCATAGGATGGGAGCAGCCCGATGAAAGTCCTGTAATAGTGAATGGGAGCTAGTGATCTGTGCAGAAGAGAGACGCAGATCTTGTGTAGGGCGTAGTGGTCGAGATGGGAGATATTTTGTGATAAGTAGAGAGATATATGCTGGTGCAATATGGTTAATACTGTAGCTTTATATGCGAGTAGAAGTGCTTTATATTGAATACGGTAAGATACTGGTAACCAATGGAGGGACTGGCAGAGCGGATCAGCAGACAATGAGCGTCTTGCAAGGAAGAACGGCCTAGCAGCAGCATTTGGAATGGATTGCAGTGGCGAGAGTCTGTTCTTGGGAAGACCAGTTAGGAGACTATTGCAATAATCAATGCGGGATATAATGAGTGCATGGATAAGAGATTTAGTAGTGTCTTGTGTGAGATACGGTCGTATTTTGGATATGGTTTTTAGATGCATGTAACATGATTTGGAGATAGATTGAATGTGGGGAAGAAAGGACAGGTCAGAGTCGAGGGTGACCCCTAAGCAACGAGCTTGTGGGGTAGGGTAGATTATCGAGTTGTCAACAGTGATGGAGATATCAGAATGGTAACTGTTCTTAGTTGGCGGGAATATAAGTAATTCAGTTTTGGAAATATTGAGTTTGAGGTGGCGAGAAGACATCCAAAGTGAGATGGCAGAGAGGCATTCAGAGGAGACTCGGCCCAAAACCACTGGTGACAACTCTGGGGTTGATAGATTTGAGTATCATCCGCTCATAAGTGATACTGAAATCCGAAAGAGCTGATTAGTTTGCCAAGAGAGGAGGTATAGATTGAGAAGAGCAGAGGACCTAAGACTGAACCTTGCGGAACTCCGACTGACAGAGGTAGTGAGGAGGAGGTAGAGTCAGAGAAGCGAACACTGAAAGAGCGATCAGATAGGTAAGATGTGAAGCAGGATAGGGCTGTATCATTAAGACTTAGGGAGTGTAGTGTTTGTATGAGAAGAGTATGATCAACAGTGTCAAACGCAGCAGAAAGATCTAGAAGAATAAGTAGAGAGTAATGGCTTTTAGACTTAGCAGTTACCAGATAATTCACCAATTTAGTCAGTGCTGTCTCAGTGGAGTGTTGAGAACGAAAGCCTGACTGAAGCGAGTCTAATAGGGCTTGAGAGTTAAGAAAGTTTGTGAGGCGAGAGTAGACAAGTCTCTCAAGTAGCTTGGAGAGGCATGGGAGCTGAGAGATAGGACGATAGTTAGAGAGATAATCTCATAATATACCATTGTTATCATTGTCATAAATTGTCATAATTTGAGCCACTTGAGGGTAAGGGTTTCTGGGCAACTGGAATTCCCCCCAGCACTTACCTATGCTTAATGCCCCAGTCTGACACTATTCTTCCGTGCCAGACCCACCTACTATTTCTGTTCTCTGATGATGGAGGTACTGATTGCATTGTGAACCTTCTAATTAAATGATAATGTATAAGTACATTTTTGTTATTACTCTCCCCCCCCCCCCCCCCCCACACACACACACAAATAAACCACACACAAAAAAAACAACAACAAAAAACCCAATAAACTGAACAGGTGCCCGTACGTTCGGATGGGCGGCGTCTCAGGCGAATCGGGCCCCAAGTCCATATTTGCATTTTGCAGCCTACTGTTTCCCAACGGTCTCAGAAATAAAGGCGTATGATCTTCCTGGCTCAGAGGACATAGCTCGCCTGTGTGCAGTTCTCTCCTTCCCTTACTCCATAGGTTTTTTTTTTTTTTTAAGTGACACCGAGCCATTTATAGCTGACCAGCACAATCCCGCATAACAGCAAGCTCTGCAGCCGCATGAATTTCTGTAATAGATATCGATCAGCAAAGACTCAAAAGCTCACTTGGGCATCAGGGGAGCAGAAGAAAGAGGCTTAGAACACTTATTTAAGCAATGTTGGCAATAGCAGGAAAATGGTTTCACCATAGGGTGCCACTTTCCTTGCCGTCATTCTGCCTGGATGCTCCGAATTCCTGCTTACAGCTACATCGTACAAATGAATATTGCAGCACACGCATCTCCCAACAATTAACACATCATTTCTGCTGCGGTATATGTCTTCATTATACTTTATGTCATATGTTCTAGGACTCAATTACGGAGAGGGGAGATGCATCAATTCTTGGAAAGAGATAGAGTGGGGAAGATGCACTTACTATACTGATGAGAGGATACTGCCGCAGCACAGCCTCTCTCCCCAGCGCGGCATATACTGCTCAGTGCTGTGTGCTGAGGTGACACCCATTAAATGCAGTCCCGCTTTCCCCCTACGCCAGGGCTGGGAAACACCGGCCCTCCAGATGTTAATGAACTACACATCCCAGGATGCTTTGCATTAGTTTTGCTATGTGGCCATGCTGAAACTGATGCAAGGCATGCTGGGATGTGTAGTTCATCAACATCTGGAGGGCCGGTGTTGCCCAGCCCTGCCATACGCCATTGGTTCCCAACTTTTTTTCCCCGGTACCCCTTGATTAGGCTTTTCCTTTTATCCACAGTACTTATAAGTGGAGTGGACGTTAGCAGTATGCGTGCCCTTATATTAAGTAGTAGCGGAGGAGTAGCGTGCGGTCAGGAATCGGGTCCCTTTGTGTCCGGCTGCTGTCGGGAGACTTTTTCTTCTTCTTCCGCCATTATCAATATAATTTTCATGTACCCCCAACTGGTCGGCCGAGTACCCCAGGTTGGGAACCGCTGCCCTACGCTTATCATTATTTTAAGATGTGTAAAGTGCATTGTTTTAGGAGACACTTTATTGGATAAAGGGTGTGGTCCTCAATTCTGGAATATTGGCGTTTGATGTTTAGATTTTTTCCACCCTGCGCATTTCCAGGGTATCCATAATCCACAAAACTAAAACCAGATTACATTTACAGAGCTGATTCCAAAGAGCATAAAATGGGTAATCCCTGTGAAATGCGCTTGTCAAGTAAACCCACTCTAGTACTCATGGCGGCTGCGCAGCTTCTGCTGTACTACTAGCCCGTCGGTGGCGTTGTTTCTCGCCTCTGCTGACAGATCCCGTTTTTTTTAGTTAATTGTCCTCACTATATTTTTGTTATTGATTAATCGATTTTTGTTCTTTTTTGTAGAAACACAGAAATAGTTGCAGCTTACTTACCAAGGGGCGTCATGCGGCTGCCCAGCGGGACCCTACAGCTGGGTAAGCAATTTTAAAGAAAAACACTTACAAAATATTGACCCTACTCCTTCACCTCCAGGTTGAGAGTGGCATGGGGTTGTTATGGAAGGGACATGGGCATAGTATGAGAGTGGCATGGGGTTATTATGGAAGGGACAGGGGCATGGTATGAGAGTGGCATGGGGTTGTTATGGAAGGGACATGGGCATAGTATGAGAGTGGCATGGGGTTGTTATGGAAGGGACATGGGCATAGTATGAGAGTGGCATGGGGTTGTTATGGAAGGGACATGGGCATGGTATGAGAGTGGCATGGGGATGTTATGCGAAGGACACGGGCATGGTATGAGAGTGGCATGGGGTTGTTACGGAAGGGACATGGGCATGGTATGAGAGTGGCATGGGGTTATTATGGAAGGGACAGGGGCATGGTATGAGAGTGGCATGGGGATGTTATGGAAGGGACATGGGCATGGTATGAGAGTGGCATGGGGTTGTTATGGAAGGGACATGGGCATGGTATGAGAGTGGCATGGGGTTGTTATGGAAGGGACATGGGCATGGTATGAGAGTGGCATGGGGTTGTTACGGAAGGGACATGGGCATGGTATGAGAGTGGCATGGGGTTATTATGGAAGGGACATGGGCATGGTATGGGAGTGGCATGGGGATGTTATGGAAGGGACATGGGCATGGTATGAGAGTGGCATGGGGTTGTTACGGAAGGGACATGGGCATAGTATGAGAGTGGCATGGGGTTGTTATGGAAGGGACATGGGCATGGTATGAGAGTGGCATGGGGTTGTTACGGAAGGGACATGGGCATGGTATGAGAGTGGCATGGAGTTATTATGGAAGGGACATGGGCATGGTATGGGAGTGGCATGGGGATGTTATGGAAGGGACATGGGCATGGTATGAGAGTGGCATGGGGTTGTTACGGAAGGGACATGGGCATAGTATGAGAGTGGCATGGGGTTATTATGGAAGGGACAGGGGCATGGTATGAGAGTGGCATGGGGTTGTTATGGAAGGGACATGGGCATAGTATGAGAGTGGCATGGGGTTGTTATGGAAGGGACATGGGCATAGTATGAGAGTGGCATGGGGTTGTTATGGAAGGGACATGGGCATGGTATGAGAGTGGCATGGGGTTGTTATGGAAGGGACATGGGCATGGTATGAGAGTGGCATGGGGATGTTATGCGAAGGACACGGGCATGGTATGAGAGTGGCATGGGGTTGTTACGGAAGGGACATGGGCATGGTATGAGAGTGGCATGGGGTTATTATGGAAGGGACAGGGGCATGGTATGAGAGTGGCATGGGGATGTTATGGAAGGGACATGGGCATGGTATGAGAGTGGCATGGGGTTGTTATGGAAGGGACATGGGCATGGTATGAGAGTGGCATGGGGTTGTTATGGAAGGGACATGGGCATGGTATGAGAGTGGCATGGGGTTGTTACGGAAGGGACATGGGCATGGTATGAGAGTGGCATGGGGTTATTATGGAAGGGACATGGGCATGGTATGGGAGTGGCATGGGGATGTTATGGAAGGGACATGGGCATGGTATGAGAGTGGCATGGGGTTGTTACGGAAGGGACATGGGCATAGTATGAGAGTGGCATGGGGTTGTTATGGAAGGGACATGGGCATGGTATGAGAGTGGCATGGGGTTGTTACGGAAGGGACATGGGCATGGTATGAGAGTGGCATGGAGTTATTATGGAAGGGACATGGGCATGGTATGGGAGTGGCATGGGGATGTTATGGAAGGGACATGGGCATGGTATGAGAGTGGCATGGGGTTGTTACGGAAGGGACATGGGCATAGTATGAGAGTGGCATGGGGTTATTATGGAAGGGACATGGGCATGGTATGGGAGTGGCATGGGGATGTTATGGAAGGGACATGGGCATGGTATGAGAGTGGCATGGGGTTATTATGGAAGGGACATGGGCATGGTATGGGAGTGGCATGGGGATGTTATGGAAGGGACACTGGCATGGTATGAGAGTGGCATGGGGTTATTATGGAAGGGACATGGGCATAGTATGAGAGTGGCATGGGGTTATTATGGAAGGGACATGGGCATAGTATGAGAGTGGCATGGGGTTATTATGGAAGGGACATGGGCATAGTATGAGAGTGGCATGGGGTTGTTATGGAAGGGACATGGGCATGGTATGAGAGTGGCATGGGGTTATTATGGAAGGGACATGGGCATAGTATGAGAGTGGCATGGGGTTATTATGGAAGGGACTTGGGCATAGTATGAGAGTGGCATGGGCATATTATGGAAGGGACATGGGCATGGTATGAGAGTGGCATGGGGATGTTATGGAAGGGACATGGGCATGGTATGAGAGTGGCATGGGGTTGTTATGGAAGGGACATGGGCATAGTATGAGAGTGGCATGGGGATGTTATGGACACGGGCATGGTATATGAGTATCATGGGGATGTTATGGAAGGGATACGGGCATGGTATGGGAGTGGCATGGGGATGTTATGGAAGGGACATGGGCATGGTATATGAGTATCATGGGCATATTATGGAAGGGATACGGGCATGGTATGGGAGTGGCATGGGGATGTTATGGAAGGGACATGGGCATGGTATATGAGTATCATGGGCATATTATGGAAGGGACATGGGCATGGTATGGGAGTGTCTCTTTGGGGAAACGGTGGTACTAAATGATGCAATTTCACCACCTCTCCCTCCCCAAAGTGCTACGAATGTTGGCATGTAACCGGCAGAAGGAAGGGGAGGCTTGCCCACCCTTCCGGGGGGCCCAGAGGGGGGGCTGATTTTCGGGACCCTCCCGACCATTCCGGGAGGGTAGGTAAGCATGTTACAGACTTCTACAAATAGTTCTTATCTGCAGGGCACAGCTACCGTCCTCTTGTTGGGAAAGTGACACTTACTAGATTGTATTGTGTGTTCCTGAAAGCAGTCATTACGTCCTGACCTCCAGCCTGCCTACAAGCAGACGAGAGATTTGGGTGACGCGCACATATAGGGCCTTATTCTAGTTCACTCTTTCTGACAAAATCCTTCTTAGATGGACAAAACCATGTGCACTGCAGGGGGGGCAGATGTAACATGTGCAGAGAGAATTAGATTTGGGTGAGTTATTTTGTTTCTGTGCAGGGCAAATACTGGCTGCTTTATTTTTACACTGCAATATAGATCTAACTTTGAAGTAAAAGCCCACCCAAATCGAATTCTCTCTGCACAAGTAACATCTGCCCCACCTGCAGTGCACATGGTTTTGTCCATCTAAGAAGGAATTTGTCAGAAAGAGTGAACTAGAATAAGGCCCATAGTACCGTCCTCTGTGTCTGGGCCTCGCCCAGTGATGTCTGACTCTCTGCAGGAACATATCACACATCTGACATAAGCATGCGCTGGAAGAAACTGTCTGAGAAAGCATTACCTGTTACAGATGAGCACCCGTGGGAGGATCAGGCCTGATGTCTGTGCTAAATGGGGCGTTTAATCAAATTAAGAGCGAGGCATGAAGGTGCGTGCCGAGGAAATGAAGCGCAGAGAAGTAAAATAATGTTGTTTTGATACCTATAAATACTGGGTTGTAATCTAGCCGGCTTCAGCTCCAAATGGGCCTACTGGACTACCTAGATTATATTATAATATGTCATTAATGAGTCATATTTGCCTAATTTTGAAAACGAGTTTCTGGGAGATTATAGACGGTAATAAAATTTTGCACAGTGCACCATTGAGGGGGCGTGTGCTCCACCTAAAGGGTGTGGCTAGTTCCATATATGGAGAGATTGCGAAAAGCGTTTGTGAACGTGGCACCTAGAAGCGTGGCTGTGTGCTGCTACATCTGCGAGGAATCTTTTAAAATGACTTATATCCAAATGTAGATGAGTCCCAAAGCAGTTAGTAAGAGATACTATACTTGGTAAAGTGCTGGGAAATGGTGCTGATGATTCAATGTAAATGTATCTATCTCTCATTCCTTTTTTCCCCAAAAAATGTAACAGTGTAATGTGGGCTAGGTGAAATGAGGGAGATTGGTAGTCTAATGAGGGAGAGAGGGAGATTGCTGCTATTTCAGGGAGTCTCCTGCAGAATGCAGGAGGGGAGGCAACTATGAAATGAGACATCCCACTTGTATCCAGCATTGGATCCGTTTTCTCCCAAATGTACAGCTCTTAACTGCCATGTTACAGGCTGTGTTTGAAAAATTACAATTAGGTGGTGGTGGGTTGGTATTTTCGTCCTGATTCTTGTTGACTCGGTAAGCTGAAGTACCGAGTGCCAAAGAGCCGTCCTGCCGACCCCCCCCCCCCCCGCATAGCCTTGGAAATGGCATTTACAGGCAGCCAGGTCGGTTCAGCAGGAAGGAGGGGTGTTTTCCGCAGGGTGGGCCGGTGGAAGTGATGACGCCATTCTGAACTGCAGTGGCAAATCGCGTTGTTGGGTGACCAGACAGATAGCAATCGGCTCCAGGAGACTTGGCCACTCTTCCGGGAGCTGGGAGTGCCACCAGGTTTTCGGGAGCCTTCTGGCCGTTACAACATATTAGACAGGTGTGTTTTGGAAAACTGCACCCTTTTATCTCTCTGTGACAGGGCTGCCTACTTTTCTAGTCTCCTCTCCGGGAGAAGCCCGGAGAGGAGACTTTCAGCAGCACTTTGGGGGCGGGGCTTGAGCGCGACACCATGATGGCAAATAACCCGATTCACAGATCTCCATGGAATTGGCAGGGCTAAATGACGCAATTATGACATTTTAGCCAAAGCGGGGGTCCCTCAAAATCCGGGAGGGTTGCCCACCTTTCTGGGGGGCTGGGAGGGGGACCGGATTTTTGGGAGGGAAGGCAACCTTGCTCTGTAAGGCTTGTTTAGCATATTAAGAAAATGTCAAAGGTAAAGAGAACATTATACAAAAAGATGACACGATCAGATGTGTCAACACGTCAAAGCAACTGCCTGAAAAACAAACCAATAACCACATCTAAGAGTATAACAGAGTGTCTGTGCTTCAACTTAAGGTACTTGTGTATTATCACGGCGCCCATCGCATACCACTAATTAAGGTATGCGATGGCATGCGATGGGACCGATTTGAGGCTTTTCCCGGGCAGAGTGTACAAGTTTAATAATGGCATGCGATGCGACGCGATTTCAATGTTAAACGCCCAGCCAGACCCGATTTTTAAATGTATCTCCACCCTGATGGGTAATAAGTATGTTATATAGTGTGGCGAGGGGACACGCATAACTAGTATTACGCGTGCCCTCGCGGGGCTCGCTGCGCTTGCCACGCTTCGGGCTCGGTGGCTCGCTGCGCTCGCCACACTATATATATAATCAACTCAACTCCACGCCGACGTGGATAGTGGGGGTGTGAAAAGGTCGGAGGATGCGTACCGCCGCCCCTCGCGGGCTCGCTGTGCTCGCCACGCTTCGGGTTGGTGTTGATAGTGGGGTGGCGTTAACAATGGGGGGGCATTTCACATAGTCATTACCCATCAGAATGGGTGTACAATCTAAAATCGGGTCTGGGGGGCATTTATCATAGGAATTTTAAAATCGGTCATATCGCATCGCATGCAATGCGACACGATTTTTGGTTGTACAATGACCTGCGATGGAAATCGGGGGGCGCCGTGATAATACACAAGTACCCAACTTACTATGGGCCAGATGAACTAAGCTTGAAAAGTGATAAAATGGAGAGTGATAAACAGCCAGCCAATCAGCTCCTACCTGACATTTTTCACACACAGCCTGTGACAAGGCAAGTAGGAGCTGATTGGCTGGCTGTTTATCACTCTCCATTTTATCACTTTTCAAGCTTAGTGCATCAGGCCCTATATTCCTAAATAAACTGATGTGACCATCCCCGGGATAAAGACCAGAGCGGGCCAGGCTCATCTTTCCTTCCTTCAGATTCTGTAAAGAAACATGGAAACATCTGTATATACTAAAAGGCTAACGCTGCTCCTCGCCTATATGGGGGAATTCAGGTGCTTTGCAAGCAGGCAGACAGTATATGGTGCCGACAGAGCAATTCGATTGTTCCTCCATTTGGCCACGGACAGGCTCTGGCACCCAGTCAACACACCGGTCAAGCAGAACCCGCAGATGTGGGCTGTGAAGATGCAGGTAAGTCACAGCAGCGGAGGGCCCAGTCCTCTCAGCAAAAATGGGTGAGGGCTGCCATGTATATCTGTGACTGTCCCTTATTCAGATCTGATCGCAGTACAAATTTGTTTGGAAAATGGGCAAAACCATGTGCACTGCAGGTGGGGTAGATGTAACATGTATAGAGAGAGTTAGATTTGTGTGAGTTATTTTGTTTCTGTGCAGGGTAAATACTGGCTACTTTATTTTTACACTGCAATTTAGATTTCAGTTTCAACACACCCCACCCAAATTTAACTCTCTCTGCACATGTTTCATCTGCCCCACCTGCAGTGCACATGGTTTCGCCCATATTCCGAACAAATTTGTACTGCGATCAGATCTGAATAAGGGCCTATGTCGGCTCGACTCCGGTGCAAGAAATGGGTTTCCTCTTTCCAGACCTAATACCAGGATGCATCTGCAACCGACAGAGAAGGGATTTCCCTGGGGAAAGACCCCATTTCAAAGCATGTTCAGTAGTCTAGTCTGGAACCCAAGTAAAAGGCAGCCACACTGGGTGCTTAGTCCACCAGAACACCAGAGACTATCAGATTTATAATCATATCAAACCTGCATTTTGTAGCTTCTATTCATAGCCGGCATTAGGCAGTGACACAGTTAAGTCCATCAACATATTAATGTTTATTCATAAATGGAAATGTGACAATTATCACCTTCTGATGCATATTTTCTCTTACGTGTGATTAAGCGCACGGACCGCAGAAGACTGCTGCATCCAGTGCTACTGTAGCAATCTAGGTCTAGCTCACAGGTTCTCAAACTGAGAAACTGGGGCCTTATTCAGATCTGATCGCAGTACAAAATTGTTATCAAAATGGGCAAAACCATGCTGCACTGCAGGTGAGGCAGATGTAACATGTGCAGAGAGAGTTAGATTTGGGTGAGTTATTTTGTTTCTGTGCAGGGTAAATCCTGGCTGCATTATTTTTACACTGCAATTTTTAGATTTCAGTATCAACATACCCCACCCAAATTTAACTCTCTCTCTGCACATGTTACATCTGCCCCACCTGCAGTGCACATGGTTTTGCCCATTTTTTGAACAAATTGGTACTGCGATCAGATCTGAATAAGGGCCTTGGTCCTCAGGACCCCACACAGTGCATGGTGTGCAGGTCTCCTCACAGAATCACAAGTGACATATTAAGCTCCACCCTGAATCTTTCAAATGTGTCAATGAGTAATAAATGCACCTGCCGGGTGACCTGGATAACGTAAACTGTGTGGGGTCCTGAGGACCAAGGCCCTTATTCAGATCTGATCGCAGTACCAATTTGTTCTAAAAATGGGCAAAGCCATGTGCACTGCAGGTGGGGCAGATGTAACATGTGCAGAGAGGGAGTTAAATTTGGGTGGGGTATGTTGATACTGAAATCTAAAAATTGCAGTTTGAGAATCCATGTAACCTAGTGTGTGGAAGGGCCTTCACTATGTATAATCTGCAACCACAAATCCAATGAAGGCAGTGTGCACTACAAACAGTGTGGGCTGCATTGCTACAGGTGAGGGACTAAGGGCAGAAGGTAAGAAGCAGTAGGCAGGGGTGGCCAAACCGGTCCTTGGGATCTACTAAAAGGTCATATTTCCCAGATCACCTAGCTGGTGCACAGGTGCAGTCATTACTAACTGTCATATTTCCCAGACCACCTAGCTGGTGCACATGTGCAGTCATTACCAATTGTCATGTTTCCCAGACTAAAAAGCTGGTGCACAGCTGCAGTCATTACTAACTCACATTTCCCAGACCACCTACAGTAGCTGGAGCACAGGTGCAGTCAATACGGTCACATTTCCCAGACCACCTAACTTGCACACAGGTGCAGTCATTATTAACTGTCACATTTCCAGGACCACCTAGTTGGTGCACAGGTGCAGTCATTACTGTCACATTTCCCAGACCACCTAGATGGTGCACAGGTGCAGTCATTACTAACTGTCATATTTCCCATACTCTTACAGTAGCTGGTGCACAGGTGCAGTCATTGCTAACTGTCACATTTCCCAGGACACCTAGCTGGAGAACAGGTGTAGTCATTACCAGCTGTCACATTTCCCAGGCCACCTAGCTGGTGCACAGGTGTAGTCATTACTAACTGTCACATTTCCCAGGCCACCTAGATGGTGCACAGGTGTAGTCATTACTAACTGTCAATTTGTCAAACGTGCTGCATTCACTCCTAACCGACACATTCTACAGATCCACAGGTGGTCTGGAAAACATGGACTGTTGGTAGATCTCAATGACTGGTTCGGCCACGCCTGCTTTAGATACTGTAACTCTATATTTATGTGCTATATAAGGTATCCCTGTGCCCCCCTGGTAAGGTTGCCTTTGGTAGAAAATAAAATGAATTTTTTAATTCACCAGTTTTGACGGATCTACTTTTTTTTTTGTGTGGTTACGAAGAGGATAAGGGGGTTGCCCTTACTCTGAGGAACAGTTTGTTCACCATAATTCCAAACATTCTACATTCATGCCTGTTCTTATCTACAAGGCAAACAGTCACCTCCCATTTTTGTCCCTCTATCGATGCCCATGCATTGTCATAATTAAGGGACAGTTGGCCATCGGCCCAGTAGAGCATGATAGAATCTGCTTCTGATCTTTCTTTCAATCGTCTCAAAATTAAATTTCTGTTATTCGTAAATGGAAATCCGTTTTTTGGATCCTTCTGCAGATAACAAAACATTCGGCCAAATTCAGACCGCAGGGCAAATTTGTTCTTAAAATAAGCAAAACCAACTGCAGGTGGGGCAGATGTAACAGGTGCAGAGAGAGATAAATTTGGATGGGGTGCGTTGAAAGAAAAATCTAAATTGCAATGTAACAACAAAGCAGCCAGTATTTACCCTGCATAAAATCAATATAACTCCCCCAAATCTAACTCTCTCTGCAGGTGTTAAATCTACCCCACTTGCATGGGGGCTATTGTTACGCTACTGTCTGTACACTAGGGGCAGTATTCAATGAGAAAAATTCTCCGTGTTTTATGGAGAATTTTTGCTTTTTTCGCCCTGGACGGAGCATTTTGCTCTCCAAAAGTGAACCACCCTATTCAATGTGAAATATTCGCCGTCTTTCTAAGTGATTTTCGCCGTCTCTCTCCGTGTAGCAATTCTCCATCTTTTGATGGAGAGCTGGAATGTGAACTTTTAATCTAAAAGGGTTTTTTTTTTTATTTTGGTGTAAAAAAATCAGGTTTATTTTTCTGTGAAGGGGCATGTTATTTTTATTCATGTGCTTATAGCACATGAATATATATTTAATAAAAAAATAAATATTTTTTTTTTTTTTTTTTACACAGTGCAGCCAGCAGGGGGCCGGAGCGCTCGAGCCGCTCATTAGATATTCATATATTCACTGCACCCGATAGTTAATATGCACGTTCGGGTGCAGTGAATACTGGGTCCCCCGCTGGCTATAGGGGGGGGGGGGCAGCCTGTGCTGCCTGGGTCCCGGGGGGGCCCCCTACCCTCCACATATGTTCTGGGGCATCCAGGGAGACTTTAATCTCCCTGGATGCCACCGTCCCACGGCTCCCAGTCAGCTCCCTGCCGCGGACGCTCGTCCGCTGCAGGGGTTAAGACTCGCCGCGAGTGGCGGCGAGTCTTAAATACGTTGAATAGTGGGAGCAGGAGGCTCCGGAACACGGCGAGTGCATGGCGAGAGAAAAAATCTCTCGCCATGCACAGAGAATTTTTACATTGAATACTGCCCTCTGAGCCTGTTTCAGACCTGTTTGCATGAGATTTATAGCATGTAAACTTCTGGGGAGCTGCAGCAGCGGCGGGGGGGACGGGCACCAATGGGGTCCAGGCAGCTGATAGCAGCAGGGTTCGGGCAACAACTGGTAGCAGTGGGGAGCTGGTAGCGGCACTTGCCGGCCAGCGGGGGCACAAAACGGCTGCTGAATTTAAAAGAAAATATTTTCATAAGACTGGTCGGCTTGTTATTGGCCAAGAGAATTCTCTCAGCTAATCAGCAGCCTCTCATCTGATTGGCTGAGAGAATTCTCTCAGCTAATTAGCGGCCTGCCAGTCTTTTTAAAAGTATTATTTTTTTTAATTCACTAACCGCTTCGCGCCTGGCCGCCCAGCAAATGCCGGATCCAGCTCCTAGTCGCTGCTCGGACCCGCTGGTTGGACATAGGTGCTTCACCCTGGCACACACCTACCGATCCGAAAGATTGAACCATACTTGCCTACTTTTATCTTCACCTTTCCGGGAGAAGCCCGGAGAGGCAACACATCAGGGGGGCGGGAGCAAGGCTGACATCACTTGGCCCCGCCCCCCATGACGAAAACCTCCGTGATTCGCGGGCCGAGAGGGAGGGGGCGTGGCTTAAATGCCGCGAAATGACGCGAAATGCCGCGATCGCGTCATTTAAGCCCCGCCCCCTCCCCGCGTACCCGCGATTTCATGTAATTTTAACCAGCGGGCAAGGATGGAGCGGGGCAAATCCCAGAATGCGGGAGACTTGCCCACCTTCCCGGGGGGCCGGGAGAAGGACCCGATTTCCGGGAGGCTCCCGGCCATTCCGGGAGGGTAGGCAAGCCTGGATTGAACCTGCAGTGGGTTCAATCTCTAGTGTCCAACCCGATGTGCATGGGCCAAGCATCGGGCAGAGGGGAAGTCAAACACATCTGATTTGGGATGATTTCAGCATGAGTGTGAGACCCCCCCTCTGACTGTCAGTATGAGTGTGAGACCCCCTGGCTGTCAGTATGAGTGTGAGCCCCCCCCTCTGACTGTCAGTATGAGTGTGAGATCCCCGGCTGTCAGTATGAGTGTGAGACCCCCCCTGACTGTCAGCATGAATGTGAGACCCCCCCTCTGACTGTCAGTATGAGTGTGAGACCCCTGTCTATCAGTATGAGAAATTCCCTGTCTGTCCATACCTCCCAACTGTCACGATTCCGTCGGGACAGTCCCGATTTTCGGGTCCTGTCCCGACGTCCCACCCGCGGCAGGCATTGTCCCGCTGCGGGGGGGTGGCAGTTGGGAGACCCCCAATGTAGTAGAATAGACGCTGTGCACATGCGCACAGCGTCTATTCTCGTATGAAAATGAGGTCGCGGCTAATTAGCATAAGCCGCGCCCTCATTTGCATACGCCACGCCCCCTTTTCGGACGCTCGCGCGGCTTCGCCGCGCGAGTGTCCCTATTTCTTCCAATGAAAAGTTGGGAGGTATGTGAATCAGTGCGAGACCCTGCTGGCTGTCGGTATGAGTGTGAACCCCCCCCCCCTGGCTGTCAGAGTAAGCATGAGACCCCCTTGCCTATCAGTGTACGACAACCCTGGCTTTCAGTGTGACACCCCCCCCCCAGCTGTCAGTATCAGTGTGAGCCTCCTGGCTGTCAGTATGAGTGTGAGCCCCCTGGGCTGTCAGTATGAGTGTGAGCCCCCTGGGCTGTCAGTATGAGTGTGAGCCCCCCTGGCTGTCAGTATGAGTGTGAGACCCCCTGGCTGTCAGTATGAGTGTGAGACCCCTGGCTGTCAGAGTGAGTGTGAGACCCCTTGGCTGTCAGTATGAGTGTGAGCCCCTGGCTGTCAGTGTGAGTGTGAGCCCCCCTGAATGTCAGTATGAGTGTGAGCCCCCCTGACTGTCAGTATGAGTGTGAGCCCCCTGGCTGTCAGTGTGAGTGTGAGCCCCCCTGGCTGTCAGTGTGAGTGTGAGACCCCCCTGGCTGTCAGTGTGAGTGTGAGACCCCCCCCCCCTGGCTGTCAGTATGAGTGTGAGCCCCCTGGCTGTAAGGATGAGTGTGGGACCCCTGGCTGTCAGTGTGAGCCCCCCCCCCCCCTCCCTGGCTGTCAGGATGAATGTGAGGCCCCCCCCCCATGGCTGTCAGTATGAGTGTGAGACCCCCCCTGGCTGTCAGGATAAGTGTGAGCCCTCTGGCTGTCAGTATGAGAACCCCCTGGCTGTCAGTATGAGCGTGAGCTCCCCTGGCTGTCAGTAAGTGTGAGCCCCCTGGCTGTCAGTATGAGTGTGAGCCCCCCCTGGCTGTCAGTATGAGTGTGAGCCCCCCTGGCTGTCAGTATGAGTGTGAGCCCCCCTGGCTGTCAGTGTGAGTGTGAGCCCCCCTGGCTGTCAATGTGAGCCCCCCTGGCTGTCAGTATAAGTGTGAGCCCCCCTGGCTGTCAGTGTGAGCCCCCCTGGCTGTCAGTATGGGTGTGAGCCCCCTGGCTGTCAGTGTGAGCCCCCCCCCCCCCCCCCTGGCTGTCAGTATGAGTGTGAGCCCCCCTGACTGTCAGTATGAGTGTGAGCCCCCCTGGCTGTCAGTGTGAGTGTGAGTCCCCCTGGCTGTCAGTGTGAGCCCACCTGGCTGTCAGTATGAGTGTGAGCCCCCCTGGCTGTCAGTGTGAGCCCCCCCCCCCTGGCTGTCAGTATGAGTGTGAGCCCCCCTGGCTATCAGTATGAGTGTGAGCCCCTTGGCTGTCAGTGTGAGCCCCCCCTGGCTGTCAGTATGAGTGTGAGCCCCCTGGCTGTCAGTGTGAGCCCCCCCCCCCCCTGGCTGTCAGTATGAGTGTGAGCCCCCCTGGCTGTCAGTATGAGTGTGAGCCCCCCTGGCTGTCAGTGTGAGTGTGAGTCCCCCTGGCTGTCAGTGTGAGCCCACCTGGCTGTCAGTATGAGTGTGAGCCCCCCTGGCTGTCAGTGTGAGCCCCCCCCCCCTGGCTGTCAGTATGAGTGTGAGCCCCCCTGGCTATCAGTATGAGTGTGAGCCCCTTGGCTGTCAGTGTGAGCCCCCCCTGGCTGTCAGTATGAGTGTGAGCCCCCCTGGCTGTCTGTGTGAGTGTGAGCCCCACTGGCTGTCAGTGTTAGCCCCCCCTGGCTGTCAGTGTGAGACCCCCTGGCTGTCAGTATGAGTGTGAGCCCCCCTGGCTGTCAGTATGAGTGTGAGATCCCCCTGGCTGTCAGTATGAGTGTGAGCCCCCCTGCCTGTCAGGATGAGTGTGGGACCCCCCCTGGCTGTCAGTATGAGTGTGAGCTCCCCAGGCTGTCAGTATGAGTGTGAGCCCCCCTGGCTATCAGTATGAGGGTGAGACCCCTGGCTGTCAGTATGAGTGTGATCCCCCCTGGCTGTCAGAGTGAGTGTGAGACCCCTTGGCTGTCAGTATGAGTGTGAGCCCCTTGGCTGTCAGTGTGAGTGTGAGCCCCCCTGGCTGTCAGTATGAGTGTGAGCCCCCCTGGCTGTCAGTGTGAGTGTGAGCCCCCCTGGCTGTCAGTGTGAGTGTGAGACCCCCCTGGCTGTCAGTGTGAGCCCCCCCTTCCCCCCCCTGGCTGTCAGGATGAATGTGAGCCCACCCCCTTCCCCCCCACGGCTGTCAGTATGAGTGTGAGACCCCCTCTGGCTGTCAGTAGGAGTGTGAGCCCCCTGGCTGTCAGGATGAGTGTGAGACCCCTGGCTGTCAGTATGAGTGTGAGCCCCCTGGCTGTCAGTATGAGACCCCCTGGCTGTCAGTATCAGTGTGAGCCCCCATGGCTGTCAGTATGAGTGTGAGCCCCATGGCTGTCAGTATGAGTGTGAGACCCCTGGCTGTCAGTGTGAGTGTGAGCCCCCCTGGCTGTCAGTATGAGCGAGAGCCCCGCCCCCTGGCTGTCAGTATGAGTGTGAGCCCCCCTGGCTGTCAGTATGAGTGTGAGCCCCCTGGCTGTCAGTATGAGTGTGAGACCCTTGGCTGTCAGGATGAATGTGAGCCCCCCCCCCCCCCCCCATGGCTGTCAGGATGAGTGTGAGACCCCTGGCTGTCAGGATGAGTGTGAGCCCCCCTGGCTGTCAGTGTGAGTGTGAGCCCCCCTGGCTGTCAGTGTGAGTGTGAGACCCCCCTGGCTGTCAGTGTGAGCCCCCCCTTCCCCCCCCTGGCTGTCAGGATGAATGTGAGCCCACCCCCTTCCCCCCCACGGCTGTCAGTATGAGTGTGAGACCCCCTCTGGCTGTCAGTAGGAGTGTGAGCCCCCTGGCTGTCAGGATGAGTGTGAGACCCCTGGCTGTCAGTATCAGACCTCCTGGCTGTCAGTATGAGTGTGAGCCCCCATGGCTGTCAGTATGAGTGTGAGCCCCCTGGCTGTCAGTATGAGTGTGAGACCCCTGGCTGTCAGTGTGAGTGTGAGCCCCCCTGGCTGTCAGTATGAGCGAGAGCCCCGCCCCCTGGCTGTCAGTATGAGTGTGAGCCCCCCTGGCTGTCAGTATGAGTGTGAGCCCCCTGGCTGTCAGTATGAGTGTGAGACCCTTGGCTGTCAGGATGAATGTGAGCCCCCCCCCCCATGGCTGTCAGGATGAGTGTGAGACCCCTGGCTGTCAGGATGAGTGTGAGACCCCTGGCTGTCAGTATGAGTGTGAGCCCCCTGGCTGTCAGTATGAGATCCCCTGGCTGTCAGTATGAGTGTGAGCCCCCGTGGCTGTCAGTATGAGTGTGACTGTGAGCCCCCCTGGCTGTCAGTATGAGACCCCCTGGCTGTCAGTATGAGTGTGAGCCCCCTGGCTGTCAGTATGAGAGTGAGACCCCTGGCTGTCAGAGTGAGTGTGAGCCCCCCTGGCTGTCAGTATGAGCGAGAGCCCCCCCTGGCTGTCAGTATGAGTGTGAGACCCCTGGCTGTCAGAGTGAGTGTGAGCCCCCTGGCTGTCAGAGTGAGTGTGAGCCCCCGGGCTGTCAGGATGAATGTGAGCCCCCCCCCCCCCTCCCATGGCTGTCAGGATGAGTGTGAGACCCCCCTGGCTGTCAGTATGAGTGTGACTGTGAGCCCCCCTGGCTGTCAGTATGAGACCCCCTGGCTGTCAGTATGAGTGTGAGACCCCCTGGCTGTCAGGACAAGTGTGAGCCCCCTGGCTGTAAGTGTGTGTGTGAGCCCCCCCTGGCTCTCAGTATGAGTGCAAGATCCCCTGGCTGTCAGTATGAGTGTTAGACCCCCCCTGGCTGTCAGCATGAGTGCGAGACCCCCGGCTGTCAGCATTAATGTGAGACCCCCTGGCTGTCAGTATGAGTGTGAGCCCCCTGGCTGTCAGTATGAGTGTGAGACCCTATGGCTGTCAGTGGGGAGCCCCCCCCCTGGCTGTCAGTATGAGTGTGAGCCCCCCCTGGCTGTCAGTATGAGTGTGAGCCCCCCAGGCTGTCAGTATGAGTGTGAGCCCCCCTGGCTGTCAGTGTGAGCCCCCCTGGCTGTCAGTATGAGTGTGAGCCCCCCTGGCTGTCAGTGTAAGCCCCCCCCTGGCTGTCAGTATGAGCCCCCCCCCCCCTGGCTGTCAGTATGAGTGTGAGCCCCCCTGGCTGTCAGTATGAGTGTGCGCCCCCTGGCTGTCAGTGTGAGCCCCCCCTGGCTGTCAGTATGAGTGTGAGCCCCCCCTGGCTGTCAGTATGAGCCCCCCTGGCTGTCAGTATGAGTGTGAGCCCCCCTGGCTGTCAGTATGAGTGTGAGCCCCCCTGGCTGTCAGTGTGAGTCCCCCTGGCTGTCAGTGTGAGTGTGAGCCCCCTGGCTGTCAGTGTGAGCCCCCCTGGCTGTCAGTATGAGTGTGAGCCCCCCTGGCTGTCAGTATGAGTGTGAGCCCCCCTGGCTGTCAGTATGAGTGTGAGCCCCCTGGCTGTCAGTATGAGTGTGAGCCCCCCTGGCTGTCAGTATGAGTGTGAGCCCCTCTGGCTGTCAGTGTGAGTGTGAGCCCCCCTGGCTGTCAGTGTGAGCCCCCCTGGCTGTCAGTATGAGTGTGAGCCCCCCTGGCTGTCAATGTAAACCCCCCCTGGCTGTCAGTATGAGTGTGAGCCCCCCTGGCTGTCAGTATGAGTGTGAGCCCCCCTGGCTGCCAGTGTGAGTGTGAGCCCCCCTGGCTGTGAGTGTGAGCCCCCCTGGCTGTCAGTATGAGTGTGAGCCCCCCTGGCTGTCAGTGTGAGTCCCCCCCTGGCTGTCAGTATGAGTGTGAGCCCCCCTGGCTGTCAGTATGAGTGTGAGCCCCCCTGGTTGTCAGTGTGAGCACCCCCTGGCTGTCAGTATGAGTTTGAGCCCCCCAGGCTGTCAGTGTGAGCCCCCCTGGTTGTCAGTGTGAGCCCCCCCCCGGCTGTCAGGATGAATGTGAGCCTCCCCCCCCCCATGGCTGTCAGTATGAATGTGAGACCCCCTGGCTGTCAGGATGAGTGTGGGACCCCTGGCTGTCAGAGTGAGACCCCCCCCCAGCAGTCAGGATGAGTGTGAGACCCCCCCTGGCTGTCAGTATGAGTGTGAGACCCCCTGGCTGTCAGGATGAGTGTGGGACCCCTGGCCATCAGAGTGAGACCCCCCCCCCCCCCAGCAGTCAGGATGAGTGTGAGACCCCCCCTGGCTGTCAGTATGAGTGTGAGCCCCCCTGGCTGTCAGGACAAGTGTGAGCCCCCCTGGCTGTCAGGACAAGTGTGAGCCCCCCTGGCTGTCAGTGTGTGTGTGAGACTCACTGGCTGTCAGTATGAGTGTGAGCCCCCCGTGGATGTCAGTATGAGTGCAAGACCCCCTGGCTGTCAGTATGAGTGCGAGACCCCCCCTGGCTGTCAGCACGAGTGCGAGACCCCCTGGCTGTCAGCAATAATGTGAGACCCCCTGGCTGTCAGTATGAGTGTGAGACCCTATGGCTGTCAGTGGTGAGCCCCCCCCCCCCCCGGCTGTCAGTATGAGTGTGAGCTTCCCTGGCTGTCAGTATGAGCGTGAGCCCCCTGACTGTCAGTATGAGTGTGAGCCCCCCTGGCTGTCAGTGTGAGCCCCCCCCCCCCTGGCTGTCAGTATGAGTGTGAGCCCCCCTGGCTGTCAGTGTGAGCCCCCTGGCTGTCAGCGTGAGCCCCCCTGGCTGTCAGTGTGAGCGCCCCCCCCCCCCCCCCGGCTGTCAGTATGAGTGTGAGCCCCCTGGCTGTCAGTGTGAGTGTGAGCCCCCCTGGCTGTCAGTATGAGTGTGAGCCCCCTGGCTGTCAGTGTGAGCCCCCTGGCTGTCAGTATGAGTGTGAGCCCCCTGGCTGTCAGTGTGAGCCCCCCCTGGCTGTCAGTATGAGTGTAAGCCCCCTGGCTGTCAGTGTGAGTGTGAGCCCCCCTGGCTGTCAGTGTGACTGTGACTGTGAGCCCCCCTGGCTGTCAGTGTGAGCCCCCCTGGCTGTCAGTGTGAGACCCCCTGGCTGTCAGTATGAGTGTGATCTCCCCTGGCTGTCAGTAAGTGTGAGACCCCCTGGCTGTCAGTATGAGTGTGAGCCCCCTGGCTGTCAGTCTGAGTGTGAGCCCCTCTGGCTGTCAGTATGAGTGTGACTGTGAGCCCCCCTGGCTATCAGTAAGTGTGAGCCCCCCTGGCTGTCAGTGTGAGCCCCCTGGCTGTCAGTATGAGTGTGAGCTCCCCTAGCTGTCAGTATGAGTGTGAGCTCCCCTGGCTGTCAGTATGAGCCTCCCTGGCTGTCAGTGTGAGCGCCCCCCCCCCCCTGGCTGTCAGTATGAGTGTAAGCCCCCTGGCTGTCAGTGTGAGTGTGAGCCCCCCTGGCTGTCAGTGTGACTGTGACTGTGAGCCCCCCTGGCTGTCAGTGTGAGCCCCCCTGGCTGTCAGTGTGAGACCCCCTGGCTGTCAGTATGAGTGTGATCTCCCCTGGCTGTCAGTAAGTGTGAGACCCCCTGGCTGTCAGTATGAGTGTGAGCCCCCTGGCTGTCAGTCTGAGTGTGAGCCCCTCTGGCTGTCAGTAAGTGTGAGCCCCCCTGGCTGTCAGTGTGAGCCCCCTGGCTGTCAGTATGAGTGTGAGCTCCCCTAGCTGTCAGTATGAGCGTGAGCCCCCTGACTGTCAGTATGAGTGTGAGCCCCCCTGGCTGTCAGTGTGAGCCCCCCCCCCCCCTGGCTGTCAGTATGAGTGTGAGCCCCCCTGGCTGTCAGTGTGAGTGTGAGCCCCCTGGCTGTCAGCGTGAGCCCCCCTGGCTGTCAGTGTGAGCGCCCCCCTGGCTGTCAGTATGAGTGTGAGCCCCCTGGCTGTCAGTGTGAGTGTGAGCCCCCCTGGCTGTCAGTATGAGTGTGAGCCCCCTGGCTGTCAGTGTGAGTGTGAGCCCCCCTGGCTGTCAGTGTGAGTGTAAGCCCCCCTGGCTGTCAGTATGAGTGTGAGCCCCCTGGCTGTCAGTGTGAGCCCCCCCTGGCTGTCAGTATGAGTGTAAGCCCCCTGGCTGTCAGTGTGAGTGTGAGCCCCCCTGGCTGTCAGTGTGACTGTGACTGTGAGCCCCCCTGGCTGTCAGTGTGAGCCCCCCTGGCTGTCAGTGTGAGACCCCCTGGCTGTCAGTATGAGTGTGATCTCCCCTGGCTGTCAGTAAGTGTGAGACCCCCTGGCTGTCAGTCTGAGTGTGAGCCCCCTGGCTGTCAGTCTGAGTGTGAGCCCCTCTGGCTGTCAGTATGAGTGTGAGCCCCCCTGGCTGTCAGTAAGTGTGAGCCCCCCTGGCTGTCAGTGTGAGCCCCCTGGCTGTCAGTATGAGTGTGAGCTCCCCTAGCTGTCAGTATGAGTGTGAGCCCCCCTGGCTGTCAGTGTGAGCCCCCCCCCCCCTGGCTGTCAGTATGAGTGTGAGCCCCCCTGGCTGTCAGTGTGAGTGTGAGCCCCCTGGCTGTCAGCGTGAGCCCCCCTGGCTGTCAGTGTGAGCGCCCCCCTGGCTGTCAGTATGAGTGTGAGCCCCCTGGCTGTCAGTGTGAGTGTGAGCCCCCCTGGCTGTCAGTATGAGTGTGAGCCCCCTGGCTGTCAGTGTGAGTGTGAGCCCCCCTGGCTGTCAGTGTGAGTGTAAGCCCCCCTGGCTGTCAGTATGAGTGTGAGCCCCCTGGCTGTCAGTGTGAGCCCCCCCCTGGCTGTCAGTATGAGTGTAAGCCCCCTGGCTGTCAGTGTGAGCCCCCCTGGCTGTCAGTGTGACTGTGACTGTGAGCCCCCCTGGCTGTCAGTGTGAGCCCCCCTGGCTGTCAGTGTGAGACCCCCTGGCTGTCAGTATGAGTGTGATCTCCCCTGGCTGTCAGTAAGTGTGAGACCCCCTGGCTGTCAGTATGAGTGTGAGCCCCCTGGCTGTCAGTCTGAGTGTGAGCCCCTCTGGCTGTCAGTATGAGTGTGAGCCCCCCTGGCTGTCAGTAAGTGTGAGCCCCCCTGGCTGTCAGTGTGAGCCCCCTGGCTGTCAGTATGAGTGTGAGCTCCCCTAGCTGTCAGTATGAGTGTGAGCTCCCCTGGCTGTCAGTATGAGCCTCCCTGGCTGGCAGTATGAGTGTGAGCTCCCCTGGCTGTCAGTATGAGTGTGAGCTCCCCTGGCTGTCAGTATGAGCCTCCCTGGCTGTCAGTATGAGCTCCCCTGGCTGTCAGTATGAGTGTGAGACCCCCTGGCTGTCAGTATGAGTGTGAGCCCCCCTGGCTGTCAGTATGAGCCTCCCTGGCTGTCAGTATGAGTGTGAGCCTCCCTGTCGGTGTCACTCCCCGGGCGGGCGCAGGCAGGGCAGCAGATGGGAGCAGTGGAGCATGCGCAGTGCCGCCTCCCCGCACACACAGCCGGGCACAGCAGCGGCAGCAGCAGACAGGAGCGGCCGGGACACATCGGGAGTGCTGCCCGGCTGTGAGCACCAGCATCCCCGGCACCGCCACTATGTATCTCCCGGAGCTCGGGGCGGGCAGCTGAGGAGATCCGGAGCGGAGAGCTCTGTGCCCGGCTGCCGCTGCTCCTGCTCCCGGGCTGTGAAGTTTATCGGACCCTGGGCACGGAGAGCCCCCGCCCGGGCATGGATCCCCTGCCACAGCCGGCGCCCCCACACCCGTCCGGGTAACATAGGTGGGTGGGCAGCTTGTGTAGTGTGTGTGTGTGTGTGTGTGTGTGTCTGTAGGTGCACATGTGTTTGTATTTGTATGAACTTCTGTATGTGTGTGTATGTATATGTATGTGTGTATGTATACATGTATGTATATATGTGTCTGTATATGTACATATGTGTTTGTGTATGTCTGCATGCATGTGTATTGTGTACATACAGTATGTGTCTATATGCAATGCATGTGTATATGTCTGTATTTGTGTTGTGTACATACAGTATGTGTCTATGTGCATGTGTATATGTCTATTCGTGTTGTGTACATACAGTATGTGTCTATATGCATGTTTATATGTCTATTTGTGTTGTGTACATACAGTATGTGTCTATATGCATGTGTATATGTCTATTTGTGTTGTGTACATACAGTATGTGTCTATATGCATGTGTATATGTCTATTTGTGTTGTGTACATACAGTATGTGTCTATATGCATGTGTATATGTCTATTTGTGTTGTGTACATACAGTATGTGTCTATGTGCATGTGTATATGTCTATTTGTGTTGTGTACATACAGTATGTGTCTATATGCATGTGTACATATGTGTGTATGTTTTTTTTTTTTTTTTCTTCAGTAAATCAGCGGTTCCCCACGTATCACCAGGTTGACAGTAAGTGGGGTCCTAATACTGCTTGGCATCTGTGCACAATGGTACAACGTGTGGCGTCCCAGCCTGCATTCCCTGCACTAGTGCCCCTTCCTGTGTCTACAGGGGATGGGAGTGCACAGGATATTACTGTGCAGCCAGCGGATATAATAGCATCACACCATCTGTAGTGTTATATATACAGTCACTGTATGGTGTGTGTGGGTTACACTCTGTAGTGTTATATTTACAGTCACTGTATGGTCTGTGCGTTACTGTACATCCTCTGTAGTGTTACATATACAGTCACTGTATGGTGTGTGCGTTACACCCTCTGTAGTGTTACATATACAGTCACTGTACGGTGTGTGCGTTACACCCTCTGTAGTGTTACATATACAGTCACTGTACGGTGTGTGCGTTACACCCTCTGTAGTGTTACATATACAGTCACTATACGGTGTGTGCGTTACACCCTCTGTAGTGTTACATATACAGTCACTGTACGGTGTGTGCGTTACACCCTCTGTAGTGTTACATATACAGTCACTGTACGGTGTGTGCGTTACACCCTCTGTAGTGTTACATATACAGTCACTGTACGGTGTGTGCGTTACACCCTCTGTAGTGTTACATATACAGTCACTCTACAGTGTGTGCGTTACACCCTCTGTAGTGTTACATATACAGTCACTGTACGTCTGTGCGTTACACCCTCTGTAGTGTTACATATGCAGTCACTGAATGGTCTGTGCGTTACACCCTCTATAGTGTTACATACAGTCACTGTACGGTCTGTGCATTACACCCTCTGTAGTGTTACATATACAGCCACTGTACGGTGTGTGCGTTACACCCTCTGTAGTGTTACATATACAGTCAATGTACGTCTGTGCGTTACACCCTCTATAGTGTTACATATGCAGTCACTGTACGGTGTGTGTGTTACGTCCTCTATAGTGTTACATATACAGTCACTGTACGTCTGTGCATTACACCCTCTGTAGTGTTACATATGCAGTCACTGTATGGTCTGTTCGTTACACCCTTTGTAGTGTTATATATATATATATATATATATATATATACAGTCACTGTACGGTCTGTGCGTTACACCCTCTGTAGTGTTATATATATATATATATATATATACAGTCATTGTACGGTCTGTGCATTACACCATCTGTAGTGTTTTTTTATATATATATATATATATATATATATATATATACACAGTCACTGTACGGTGTGTGTGTGTTACACCCTCTGTAGTGTTACATATACAGTCACTGTACGGTGTGCGCGTTACACCCTCTATAGTGTTACTTGCAGTGTACAGGGAAGTGGGTCTGGGAGAATTGTACAGTTACCAGTTACACTCAGACGTTGTGAGCATACACTTGTGATATACTTTCGCAGTGGGGACAGGGAACAGCATCTGAGTGTAACTGGTAACTGTTCAATTCTCCCAGACCCACTTCCCTGTACACTGCAAGTAACGCGCACACCGTACAGTGACTGTATATGTAACACTACAGAGGGTGTAACACACACACACCGTACAGTGACTATATATATATATATAACACTACAGATGGTGTAATGCACAGACCGTACAATGACTGTATATATATATAACACTACAGAGGGTGTAACACACAGACCACACAGTGACTGCATATGTAACACTACAGAGGGTGTAACGCACAGACCGTACAGTGTGTAGTGTATGTATACTGTATGTGTGGCTGCATTGTGTGATGTATTTGTACAGTCACACTTGGCAGTGGATTGTTTTTGCTGCCATAGGAATTAGAGGCTGCTTTATAACTGATGACATCTGTCTGTAATCTTGCATGCCCAGCTCCAGGAAGCTGGTACTGTGGCACACACACATTATGCCCTACATGTCCCTGGGACGGCTACAGAAAGATGGCGTCTGCTTGTTGCCTCTTTTCAGTAAGAGTTTGTGTAATTGCATAGGTGTGAGTGATGTGTGGGGAGGTGTAATGTGAGGGGGATTGGTGTATATCCTGACATGGCTGTGTGTCTGATGGAGGAAGGTGATTGTGGCTTTGGCTGTGAGGGAGAT
This sequence comes from Crinia signifera, assembly GCF_055691185.1. Taxonomy (NCBI): domain Eukaryota; kingdom Metazoa; phylum Chordata; class Amphibia; order Anura; family Myobatrachidae; genus Crinia; species Crinia signifera. The sequence goes on along the minus strand of NC_139223.1, from coordinate 172,226,068 downwards.
GATGGTTATTGTCTGTGCCTGAAATGAAGGAGAGTTGTGTGTTTTGTGTCTGATTGCTGGTTTGTCTGTACCTACTGTAAGGAGTAGTGGAGTGGAGGGGGATAAATTAATCTCTCCTCAGTACTTGGCTGAGGGAGTGTAGTGTGGGCTGCTTCTGTGCTGGGACTGATGCTGGTGACTGTGGGTTCTGTCTGTCCCTGTACTGTGCAATTTAACTTGATCTGTTTTGGTGTCTGTTTTCTGGAAGAGGAGCATGCGCTGTGCCTGCCTGGTGTGTGGCAGAGGACTGTGCGCTCTGCCTGCCTGGTGTGTGGCAGAGAACTGTGCGCTGTGCCTGCCTGGCGTGTGGCAGAGGACTGTGCACTGGACTGTGGCAGAGGACTGTGCGCTGTGCCTGCCTGGTGTGTGGCAGAGGACTGTGCGCTCTGCCTGCCTGGTGTGTGGCAGAGGACTGTGCACTGTCCCTGCCTGGCCTGTGGCAGAGGACTGTGCGCTGTCCCTGCCTGGCCTGTGGCAGAGGACTGTGCGCTGTCCCTGCCTGGCCTGTGGCAGAGGACTGTGAGCTGTGCCTGTCTGGCCTGTGGCAGAGAAGTGTCTGCTGTGCCTGTCTGGCCTGTGGCAGAGAAGTGTCTGCTGTGCCTGTCTGGCCTGTGACAGAGAAGTGTCCGCTGTGCCTGTCTGGCCTGTGGCAGAGGACTGTGCGCTGTCCTTGTCTGGCCTGTGGCAGAGGACTGTGAGCTGTGCCTGCCTGGCCTGTGGAAGAGAAGTGTCCGCTGTGCCTGCCTGGCCTGTGGTAGAGCACTGTGCGCTGTGTCTGTCTGACCTGTGGCAAAGAAGTGTCTGCTGTGCCTGTCTGGCCTGTGGCAGAGAAGAGTCCGCTGTGCCTGCCTGGTCTGTGGCAGAGGACTGTGTGTTGTCCCTGTCTGGCCTGTGGCAGAGAAGTGTCCGCTGTGGCAGAGAAGTGTCATCTATGCCTGCCTGGTCTGTGGCAGAGAAGTGTCCGCTGTGCTTGCCTGGTCTGTGGCAGAGGACTGTGCCTGTCTGGCCTGTGGCAGAGAAGTGTCCGCTGTGGCAGAGAAGTGTCATCTATGCCTGCCTGGTCTGTGGCAGAGAAGTGTCCGCTGTGCTTGCCTGGTCTGTGGCAGAGAAGTGTCCGCTGTGTCTGCCTGGTCTGTGGCAGAGGACTGAGTGCTGTGCCTGTCTGGCCTGTGACAGAGAAGTGTCTGCTGTGCCTGTCTGGCCTGTGACAGAGAAGTGTCCGCTGTGCCTGCCTGGTCTGTGGCAGAGGACTGTGCGCTCTGCCTGCCTGGCCTGTGGCAGAAAACTGTGCGCTCTGCCTGCCTGGCCTGTGGCAGAGAAGTGTCCGCTGTGCCTGCCTGGTCTGTGGCAGAGGACTGTGCGCTGTCCCTGTCTGACATGTAGCAGAGGACTGTGTGCTGTGCCTGTCTGGTCTGTGGTAGAAGAGCGTGCGCTGTGCCTGCCTGGTCTGCTGCAGAGGAGGGTGCGCTGTGCCTGGTCTGCTGCACAGGAGGGTGTGCTGTGCCTGGTCTGCTGCATGGAAGGGTACAATGTGCCTGGTCCGCTGCAGAGGAGGGTGCACTGTGCATGGTCTGCTGTAGAGGAGCGTGCATTGTGCCTGCCTGGTGTGTGGCAGAGGACTGTGTGCTGTGCCTGCCTGGTCAATGGCTGTGCTCTGCCTGGTCTGCTGCATGGAAGGGTGCGCTGTGCCTGGTCTGCTGCATGGAAGGGTGCACTGTGCCTGGTCTGCTGCATGGAAGGGTGCACTGTGCCTGGTCTGCTGCATGGAAGGGTGCACTGTGCCTGGTCTGCTGCATGGAAGGGTGCACTGTGCCTGGTCTGCTGCATGGAAGGGTGCACTTTGCCTGGTCTGCTGCAGAGGAGGGTGCACTGTGCCTGGTCTGCTCAGAGAAGGGTGCACTGTGCCTGGTCTGCTGCAGAGGAGGGTTCGCTGTGCCTGGTCTGCTGCAGAGAAGGGTGCGCTGTGCCTGGTCTGCTACCGAGGAGGGTGCGCTGTGCCTGGTCTGCTGCAGAGAAGGGTGAGCTGTGCCTGGTCTGCTGCACGGAAGGGTGCGCTGTGCCTGGTCTGCTGCACGGAAGGGTGCACTGTGCCTGGTCTGCTGCACGGAAGGGTGCACTGTGCTGGGTCTGCTGCAGAGGAGGGTGCACTGTGCCTGGTCTGCTGCAGAGAAGGGTGCGCTGTGCCTGGTCTGCTGCAGAGAAGGGTGCACTGTGCCTGGTCTGTTGCAGAGAAGGGTGCGCTGTGCCTGGTCTGCTGCAGAGAAGGGTGCGCTGTGCCTGGTCTGTTGCAGAGGAGGGTGCGCTGTGCCTGGTCTGCTGCAGAGGAAGGTGCGCTGTGCCTGGTCTGCTGCACGGAAGGGTGCGCTGTGCCTGGTCTGCTGCACGGAAGGGTGCGCTGTGCCTGGTCTGCTGCAGAGAAGGGTGCGCTGTGCCTGGTCTGCTGCACGGAAGGGTGCACTGTGCCTGGTCTGCTGCACGGAAGGGTGTGCTGTGCCTGGGCTGCTGCAGGGAAGGGTGCACTGTGCCTGGTCTGCTGCAGAGGAAGGTGCGCTGTGCCTGGTCTGCTGCACGAAAGGGTGTGCTCAGTGCCAGATTAAGCCTTCGGGGCCCGGGCCACTTTAAACAGGGGGGCACACTTGCACTTGTCATTACTGGCCGCAAACTGCATGGGGGAATATTACAATGTCAAAACACAGAGTAAAGGCAGTATAAACTTGGTCAATGGGTAACTGCAGTGGATAGATATATACACACACACACACACACACACATACCACATGAAAAGCCTGTGTTTGTCCCTATGCACCTTACTCTGTAGGAGACCTCACAGTCCCAGTGATGCCTCAGATTAAAAACCCTCCCATGACTAGGCTGCTGCTGCTGTCCTCCATGGGCCTGAGAAGCATGTAATGAGCTCCACCAATCAGAGCTCAGCACAAACCTCTTGGCCTCTGCCCTCTTGTGCAAAGTGTCATGGGACTTAGTCAACTCCCAGTAATGCACTGCACTCTTGGCTCCCGATGCTCAGCACCATTAATCAGTGGCAGATAGGTGAAGCTGCAGCACTACCTTACTCTAATGCACAAAACCTTTAGCTAAAAAAAATATGTGCCCCCCATTATAATCCGGCTCAGGGTGTGCTGTGCCTGGTCTGCTGCATGGAAGGGTGCGCGGTGGCAGACTGCGAAGGGCATCTGTTGTTAAATTTTGCCATATATTTAACACTAAGGGGCCCATTTATTATAGGAACCCATATACAATGCGATCTGGGCAGGGGATCTACCGCAATCCTTTCGGCATGATTTACCGAAACAGGGGCTCCGAAACGAGCCTGTCCATGCAATTCAGTTGGTGGGGGGACATGCCTTCGGCTGGGCATGGCGTTAGGCAGCAAATATATGCAAACAGGTCTGAATCAGGCCCTTGGTCCTGGTTCCAGATGATCTAGCTGGAGTACATGTGTGTTAATTGACTATCACAATAGATCTCCAGGTGGTACTAATTATCCCCGAGGATACCATGAAAACACGCATTGTCAGGATTTCATGAGGACAGAGAGAGAGATCCTGGTTTTGGTGGACTTGAGCTCTTGCACTATTTGCACTGGTGTTACCCTTGTATACCACGTGGGTTGTTTATGGAACATAGGTACCACCTCGCTGTAGTGCCCACCCCTAGCGTGTTACGCATGTGGGTAACCCTGCTCTCCTTTACCCCTTGAAGATGAGCGTGTTTGGGCAAACACATCCATGCAATGTCACATAAACTTTACTTCTACATAATCTCTCCTACGTTGTGCACTAGCCCATAGTTTACAGTAAGTGTCCCCTGTTCAGAAAGTCTAAGTGGGGCTTTGACAACAGTGACCTCAAATAGTGTGGTGTGGTTCTGTAGCAGGGGACGGGCAGCAGTGCCAGGGTTCAGCCACAGAAACAACCCCCCCCCCCTTCCTCCCATCTTCCCCTCTTCATCACAGATCCTGTTTTTGTTCATACATTGGGTTTCTGTAGCTTGTGCCGCGATGATGAAGCGAATGTGGCCATGTATAATTTACCAATAAATGTAAGCCATTATTCTGCTCATAGATACTGCAGTGGAATCATTTAGTTTCTTGTCGTTTTCCATCCTGCCAAGAAATTGTCACTGTGAGAGTGTCAGAAAACGGAGAGATAAAAGAGGCTCATTCGGCGTTACGTGCTGGTTTCACCTCCATTCCCAGTAATAAGGCTCTAGAGCCGGCAAGTGCCTTCAAAAGATATTCAATGAGTGTCTTATCGTGTAGGAGAGGGGGGGGGGGGGTCATTTGCCTTCACTTTGAGGTTTGGGATAAAGGAAGGTCTGCGACTATTATGTGCCGGGTGTGTGTTTCTCATGTATTGTCAGTACGCCTGTACGTGTTAATCTGTAAATCGGTAACGGCATTGTGTGAGCTCGCACTAAAACAGCTTTTTCCTTCAGTTCCAGGCATCCAGTGTTCACCCGGCCACCGGCACGTCTCTCCCCTGCCTGCTGATCAGGCTTCCAGGCAGAGATGACGGCCACAGCTGCCCCAAAGTGCCTGAAGAACGATAAGGTGGATGAAGCGCAAGCATTGGCAAGGAGCTGTGCCGGAAGACCCGATTTCAAGCCCTGCGACGGTCTCTCCATCTGTGCCACCCACAGCCATGGCAAGTGCTTCAGGCTCCACTGGTGCTGTCACTTGGGCTGGTGCCACTGTAAGTCTGCGATTTCCATGTGCCTTTGTTACATGTGACTCTGCAGGGGGGGGGGGGTGTGAGCGTCTGCAAAAGGGAGAAGGGGAGCAGGATTTGGGTGTCCAGATATATATGGGAAGCCTAGGCAAGACTGGCGTCTACCAGGATGTATCCGCAAAAGTAATGTTACACAATATACAGGGGCCACCACCGCTTATTGGCGAACAAATCTCCATTTATTTATTTACTGATCTCACAGAACCACCTTTCACTCCTCATGCGGGCCGCGCAGTGCCACTTCTCCTGCCGACCGCGCAGTGCCACTTCTCCCGCGGGCCCCGCAGTGCCACTTCTCCCACAGGCCGCGCAGTGCCACTTCTCCCACGGACCGCGCAATGCCACTTCTCCCACGGACCGCGCAGTGCCACTTCTCCCACGGACCGCGCAGTGCCACTTCTCCCGCCGACCGCGCAGTGCCACTTCTCCCGCCGACCGCGCAGTGCCACTTCTCCCGCGGGCCCCGCAGTGCCACTTCTCCCACAGGCCGCGCAGTGCCACTTCTCCCACGGACCGCGCAATGCCACTTCTCCCACGGACCGCGCAGTGCCACTTCTCCCACAGGCCGCGCAGTGCCACTTCTCCCACGGACCGCGCAATGCCACTTCTCCCACGGACCGCGCAGTGCCACTTCTCCCACGGACCGCGCAGTGCCACTTCTCCCGCCGACCGCGCAGTGCCACTTCTCCCGCCGACCGCGCAGTGCCACTTCTCCCGCCGACCGCGCAGTGCCACTTCTCCCGCCGACCGCGCAGTGCCACTTCTCCCGCGGGCCCCGCAGTGCCACTTCTCCCACAGGCCGCGCAGTGCCACTTCTCCCACGGACCGCGCAATGCCACTTCTCCCACAGGCCGCGCAGTGCCACTTCTCCCACAGGCCGCGCAGTGCCACTTCTCCCACGGACCGCGCAGTGCCACTTCTCCCACGGACCGCGCAGTGCCACTTCTCCCGCCGACCGCGCAGTGCCACTTCTCCCGCCGACCGCGCAGTGCCACTTCTCCCGCCGACCGCGCAGTGCCACTTCTCCCGCCGACCGCGCAGTGCCACTTCTCCCGCGGGCCCCGCAGTGCCACTTCTCCCACAGGCCGCGCAGTGCCACTTCTCCCACGGACCGCGCAATGCCACTTCTCCCACAGGCCGCGCAGTGCCACTTCTCCCACAGGCCGCGCAGTGCCACTTCTCCCACGGACCGCGCAGTGCCACTTCTCCCACGGACCGCGCAGTGCCACTTCTCCCGCCGACCGCGCAGTGCCACTTCTCCCGCCGACCGCGCAGTACCAGCCTTATTTAGATCTAGTGTATTTCCGATCACAACTGCTAGTCACTACGCACCTTTACGCAGGTTATGGTATAAAGGGTTGACATAAACAAATAGGCGACACATGAAAAGGTTTGACATGAGTTTTTCATTGGGTGTTTTTTTATGTCAAATTGTAAATTTCTCAACCTTGGTCATCAAGTACTCCCAACAGTCAGTTCATGTTTTCTAGGTCACCCAGAAGGTGCACAGGTGCACTCATTACTCACTGACACATTTCAAAAGATCCAAAGGTGGAGCTAATTGCTTTGCTTGCGATTCTGTGAGGAGACCTGTAAACTGTTGGGGGGCCCTAAGGACTGAGGTTGAGAACCACTGACTTAGTGTACCCTGTCCCCTCGCACGACTTGTTTCACTCACCATGCTTCGGGCCAGGTGACTTTACCATTTCAAATCAGAGTGGACGTTAATGGTAAAGAGTGGGTATGGGATCACAGACGTTTGAAGCTACCAGCCCCTAAAACGGGCGAACCATTCCTGTGTTTTGATGACCACTCCCCCATCCCCCCACCCCTAATGCTGGCTTCTTGTCAATCACTGTGCCATCCCAGGAGGGCACCTCCCCCTAATGCTGGCTTCCTGTCAGTAACTGTGCCATCCCAGGAGGACACCTCCACCTATTGCTGGCTTCCTGTCAATCACTGAGCCATCCCAGAAGAGCACCTCCCCTAATGGGTACTTGTGTAATATCTGGGCGCCCGATATATCGCATCGCATTCCACTAATTAAGGCATGCAATGCGATACGATTGGACCCGATTTTGAGCCTTTCCCGGGCAGAGTGTACAATTTTAACATTGCGGCGCATCGCATGCCATTATTATGGCATGCGATGCGACACGATTATACCCGATATTACATTGTACAGGCACCCTGATGCCTGATTACAATGTTAAATGCATCCCCATACCCGATTTTTAATTGTACTGCCCCCCCCCCCCCCTTCATTGTTAATGCCACCCCAGTATCAACGCCAACCCGAAGCGTGGCGAGCGGCGGCGGTACGCATCCTCCGACCTTTTCATACCCCCACTATCCACGTCGGCGTGGAGTTGATTTTATATAGTGTGACAAGCGCAGCGAGCCACCGAGCCCGAAGCGTGGCGAGCGGACGCGGAATATATGTGAAGTAATCCGCATCCCCTCGCGGGGCGCACTGCGGCGGCCACGCTTTGGGCTCGGAGGACACGTACCGCCGCCCCTCGCCGCGCTTCGGGTTGGCATTGATAGTGGGGTGGCGTTAACAATGGGGGGGGGGGGGGCATTTAACATAGTAATTACCTATCAGGGTGAGTCTACAATCAAAAATTTTACATTTAACATAGGAATCAGGCATCTGGGTGCCTGTACAATAAAAAATGGGGTCCAATCGCGTCGCATCGCATCGCATGCGATATGATTGTATGCGATGCAACGCGATTTTTTTACCCTGCAATGAATAAATCGGGCACCCAGATATTACACAAGTACCCCCTAATCCTGGATTCCTGTCAGTCACTGTGCCATCCCAGGAGGGCACCTCACCCTAATACTGGCTTTCTGCCAATCACTTTGCCATTTTAGGATGGCTCTGTGCGAGTTTGGAGAGTGAACGTCAAGCCCACGTATTGCGATTTGTGCACAGCCCAACAGCGTGAATATCGGAACTACGGCCAAATCTACATCGGACGCTGTGTGTCCGGCGTCTGAATACATTTTCTGGCTAGTCTCTAGGCTATTTACTTAAAGGTCCATTAATGGTACCTAGCTTTTCCTTGTATTGATGCAAGACGAAACGTGTAATGTTCTTCAGGGGTTCTGATATATAGTCGTTGGTCTAGTAAGTATGACGTCTTATTAAAATTTTGTGGAAGTGACCTAGGTCACACGTGACACAGAATTAGCCGTCGGTATAATGGCGACTACAGAATGTGCTTGTAATGAGTCAGAAAACCCAGCAGGACATAAAGGCGTAATTACATCCGATATACAGTAGTGCTGCCAGGCCCAGCCTTGTGCTGTACAGGACATCCTGTAGAATGTAAGCTCTTGTGAACAGGGACCTGTTGTCTTCTCAGCATAGTTCTGTAACTTGATGTAATCCTGTATACGTGTACATTTCTAACCTTGTCAGTTTTGTTCTATGTTCTGTCCCATGCATACCACATTACAGAACCCTTGTGGCACCGAATAAAGAATATAAAGTTCCGTACGCATGGAGCGATTGGTCGCTGAACGATATATATCGCTTCTGCCGGAGGAAGCTGCTGGTTGGAGGAGACTGCGCCTGAGACCAGTGACCATTGCAGGACTGGTCTCCCGCCATCAGTCGCCCCGTATGCATGGGGATATTGTCGCTCACTGACCATATCCCCTGCGATTCTGGCTAGAGTCGCCCCATGTGTACGGGTGTAAACAGTCATCTTTCTAGGCAGTAAAACAACAAAAAACAAATCACACTTAAAATCACAGCAACTTATTTCACTGTGATCTAAAATAGTGACAGAGCTGATAATTGGAACGTTTTGAATAAACCTACCGCTGTTTAGAAGGTATCATTAATACCCCTTTTCTACCCAGGTTCAGGTTTGTTGGGAAAGGGTCTGACCCTGGAAACACCATGTTTGCACCCACCACTGACCGGTCGGTGTATTGGTGTGGTGTAAACTGTGTGACCTGACACATTCCCTTTGCATGTTACCGCGGAGATGCGTGCGTTCGTCAGGGCGGCAGGAAAAGAAGTAAGAGTGCAGTATGTCTTTTATTCTGAAGTGCTGTCGTTATTACCTGCACTGCTGTACTGTAGGCCACCAGCCAGGTACAAGGATTGCATGGGTCCTATTCAGTACAGTTATAAAGGTTTCCTTGGCTGCCGATGGCTCACAGCATCACAAATGCCAAGAACAGAAAGAATAAACTCACTACTAGATTCTAATCAATGATTTTTGTTACAACTACTATTGTTTGCTTTATAGCAGGAAAGTGGTCTCCCTTGAGGTTCAATAAAAAAAAAATCCCCTTCATTTGCTTTAGTCAAAGTCAACATCTTTCTAAAGGATAACATGTAATTGCCGCTGTGGTGGTCGATTGTGGCGCGCTGGGCAAGATAACACGTCAGTAAAAGGGAAATCCTAGAACATCCGCGCACGTTCCGGAGCTGGAAGGAGACAGAACTATATATAGAGTGGAATTATGGGGGGGATTTATCAAAGATTAGAGAGAGAGAGATAAACTACCAACCAATCAGCTCCTAAATGTCACCCGGCCTGTAACATGTTAGGGATGGCCATCCTGTATCTGTAAAGCTTATGGAATAATACACTTTACTTGTTAACTTTTTTTTTGTTTGGTAACATTTAATGGTTTCCCCAATAATGACTACTGGTAGCCCTCTAGCTGCTGTGGCACTACACGTCCCAGGAGGCTGGCAGGGCACCTCACATTCAGGGGTGTTCAAATGCATAACCAGACAGATAAACACGAAGAAGGGGGGGGGGGGGCTCAGGTTGCAGAGAGGGAAAGTCAGGGTTACGCTGTGGGTAGAGGGGGAGTTCGGGTTAGGCTGCAGAGTGGGGGAGTAAGGGTTGGCTGTGGGAGGAGGGGGAGTTCGGGTTAGGCTGCAGAATGGGGGAGTTAGGGTTGGCTGTGGGAGGAGGGGGAGTTAGGGTTAGGCTGTGGGGGGGTTAGGGTTCGGCTGTGGGGAGTGGTGGAGTTAGGGTTAGGCTGCAGAGGGGAAGTTAGGGTGAGGCTGTGGGGGGGTTAGGGTTAGGCTGTGGGGAGAGGGGAAGTTAGGGTTAGACTACAGAGAGAGTTAGGGTTAGGATGTGGGGGGGTTAGGGTTAGGCTGTGGGAGGAGGGGGCGTTAGGGTTGGCTGTGGGAGGAGGGGGAGTTCGGGTTAGGCTGCAGAGAGGGGGAGTTAGGGTTAGGCTGTGGGGGGGGGTTAGGGTTAGGCTGTGGGGAGTGGGGGAGTTAGGGTTGGCTGTGGGAGGAGGGGGAGTTAGGGTTAGGCTGCAGAGAGGGGGAGTTAGGGTTAGGCTGTGGGGGGGTTAGGGTTAGGCTGTGGGGAGAGGGGGAGTTAGGGTGAGGCTGTGGGGGGGTTAGGGTTAGGCTGTGGGGGGGTTAGGGTTGGGTGTGGGAGGAGGGGGAGTTCGGGTTAGGCTGCAGAGTGGGGGAGTTCGGGTTGGCTGTGGGAGGAGGGGGAGTTAGGGTTAGACTACAGAGAGGGGGAGTTAGGGTTAGGATGTGGGGGGTTAGGGTTAGGCTGTGGGAGGAGGGGGAGTTAGGGTTGGCCTTTTGACCAAACACTTGATTCGAAATCTTGCCTTGTGTACCTGCGCTGCGCGCCCTGTGTACCTGCTCCATATGCCCTGGTGTACCTGCGCCGTGCACCCTGTGTACCTGCGCCGTGCACCCTGTGTACCTGCGCCGTGCGCCCTGTGTACCTGCGCCGTGCGCCCTGTGTACCTGCGCCATATGCCCTGGTGTACCTGTGCCATATGCCCTGGTGTACCTGCGCCGTGCGCCCTGGTGTACCTGCGCCATATGCCCTGGTGTACCTGCGCCATATGCCCTGGTGTACCTGCGCCGTGCGCCCTGGTGTACCTGCGCCATATGCCCTGGTGTACCTGCGCCATATGCCCTGGTGTACCTGCGCCGTGCGCCCTGTTTACCTGCGCCATATGCCCTGGTGTACCTGCGCCATATGCCCTGGTGTACCTGCGCCGTGCACCCTGTTTACCTGCGCCATATACCCTGGTGTACCTGCGCCGTGCGCCCTGTGTACCTGCGCCATATGCCCTGGTGTACCTGCGCCGTGCGCCCTGTGTACCTGCGCCGTGCGCCCTGTGTACCTGCGCCGTGCTTCCTGTGTACCTGCGCCATATGCCCTGGTGTACCTGCGCCATATGCCCTGGTGTACCTGCGCCATATGCCCTGGTGTACCTGCGCCATATGCCCTGGTGTACCTGCGCCGTGCGCCCTGTTTACCTGTGCCATATACCCTGGTGTACCTGCGCCGTGCGCCCTGTGTACCTGCGCCATATGCCCTGGTGTACCTGCGCCGTGCGCCCTGTGTACCTGCGCCGTGCGCCCTGTGTACCTGCGCCGTGCTCCCTGTGTACCTGCGCCATATGCCCTGGTGTACCTGCGCCGTGCGCCCTGGTGTACCTGCGCCATATGCCCTGGTGTACCTGCGCCGTGCGCCCTGTTTACCTGCGCCATAAGCCCTGGTGTACCTGCGCCGTGCGCCCTGTTTACCTGCGCCATAAGCCCTGGTGTACCTGCGCCGTGCGCCCTGTGTACCTGCGCTGTGCACCCTGGTGTACCTGCGCCATATGCCCTGGTGTACCTGCGCCGTGCGCCCTGTTTACCTGCGCCATAAGCCCTGGTGTACCTGCGCCGTGCGCCCTGTTTACCTGCGCCATAAGCCCTGGTGTACCTGCGCCGTGCGCCCTGTGTACCTGCGCCGTGCGCCCTGGTGTACCTGCGCCGTGCGCCCTGGTGTACCTGCGCCGTGCGCCCTGTGTACTTGCGCCGTGCGCCCTGTGTACCTGCGCCGTGCGCCCTGTGTACCTGCGCCGTGCGCCCTGTGTACCTGCGCCGTGCGCCCTGTGTACCTGCGCCGTGCGCCCTGTGTACCTGCGCCGTGCGCCCTGTGTACCTGCGCCGTGCGCCCTGGTGTACCTGCGCCATATGCCCTGATGTACCTGCGCCGTGCGCCCTGTTTACCTGCGCCATATGCCCTGGTGTACCTGCGCCATATGCCCTGGTGTACCTGCGCCGTGCGCCCTGTTTACCTGCGCCATATGCCCTGGTGTACCTACGCTGTGTACCTGCGCCATATGCCCTGGTCTACCTGCGCCGTGCGCCCTGTGTACCTGCGCCATATGCCCTGGTGTACCTGCGCCGTGCGCCCTGTGTACCTGCACCGTATGCCCTGGTGTACCTGCGATGTGCGCCCTCTGTCTGTGTGTGTGTCACAGCCCTGCTTGGCAGCGGTGTTGCTTAACGCCCTAGCATTTCCCAAGTGACAGGTACAATGTGTGTATGTATATATATAAATGTGTATATATATAGACACCAAAATATATTAGTTCCATAGTACCAAAGAAGATCACAGCGTGGGCGCGGAGATATTTTGTAGCGATCAGACCGCCCACACTACATATGGCGGAGCGTTGCTGAGTGACAAGCACGCCATATGTGCCCAGTTATCAGAACAGCGAGAGAACGCCGGGCACGTTACCAGAATCAATGCTGCGGCTTTCAGCAGAAGTGCCCTGCGGTCCTCTCCTGGATGACAAAGGGTTAACCAGGGACTCACAGATGCCAGTGCAAATGCCACAAAAGAGCTTTGGGCTAAGTGCTGAGATTTCCAGCCTGACGGATCAGTAGATCTCTTTTAAATGGGAATAAATGCTTTTTTTTTCCCAAAAAGTTATTTATGTGTTACATTTGCATCTACCCCAGTAATCCTGCGGTTCTCCATCACCACATCCCACTGGCTGCTCTCTAGCGGTTCCAGACCACCCCTGGGTCGTGGGTGAGGGGTATTTCATCTACATTTGCCCTCCGTTGCCTGCGTCCTCTGAGCGGGTTAAAGTCGTGAATGGGAGGATGCCAGGAAATTCCTCAGCTGACACAAAATCTTTAGCTGAGAGAAAGCGTGTCTGTTAGAGGCCATCCCAGTGTGGACCAATTTGCAGCTGGTTATAAAATCCTCCTAATGAACACAGCGGAACTAGGGGGTGTGTTTAACCCTTTGATGGCTCAATGTTGTGAAATGTAATGGAGGGCGCTGCTTGCAATTTGCACTGAAACATTCTGATTGGATACAGTAGTTTTAAATTGAAAGCAGATGTGTCACTTTAAAGGGGAAGTTCTGACACTATTTCACCCAAAGTAATATCACCGTCTGCAGAAATGCGGAGATAATGAACATAATGTAATGCGCACACATATTCCGCAGCGCTGTATAGAGAATATTATTACCAGTTATTATATAGCGCACACATATTCCGCAGCGCTGTACAGAGAATATTTAACCATTCACATCAGTCCCTGCCCCAGTGGTGATTACACTCTGTATTCCCTACCACATGTACACGGACACACAGACATTCTAGGGCTAAGTTTTTTTGGGAGCCAATTACCCTACCAGTATATTTTTCAAATGTGGGAGGAAACCGGAGTACCCAGAGCAAACCCACGCAAGCACGGGGAAAATATACAAACTCCACACAGTTAGGGCCATGGTTGGAAACCGAACCCATGACCTCAACGCTCTGAGGCAGTAATGCTAACCATTACACCGTCCGTACTGCCCCGTATATATAACACATGGTGGGGATAGAACCCATGACCTCAGCGCTGTGATGCAGTAATGCTAACCATTACACCATCCGTACTGCCCCGTATATATAACACATGGGGGGTTAGAACCCATGATCTCAGTGCTGTAAACCAGTAATGCTAACCATTACACCATCCGTACTGCCCCGTATATATAACACATGGTGGGGATAGAACCCATGACCTCAGCGCTGTGAGGCAGTAATGCTAACCATTACACCGTCCGTGGTGCCCCGTATATGTAACACATGGTGGGAATAGAACCCATGACCTCAGTGCTGTAAGCCAGTAATGCTAACCATTACACCATCCGTACTGCCCCGTATATATAACACATGGTGGGGATAGAACACATGACCTCAGTGCTGTGAGGCAGTAATGCTAACCATTTCACCATCCGTACTGCCCCGTATATATAACACATGGTGGGGATAGAACCCATGACCTCAGTGCTGTAAGCCAGTAATGCTAACCATTACACCGATGTAACACATGGTGGGGATAGAACACATGACCTCAGTGCTGTGAGGCAGTAATGCTAACCATTACACCATCCGTACTGCCCCGTATATATAACACATGGTGGGGATAGAACCCATGACCTCAGCGCTGTGAGGCAGTAATGCTAACCATTACACCGTCCGTGCTGCCCTGTATATGTAACACATGGTGGGAATAGAACCCATGACCTCAGCGCTTTGAGGCAGTAATGCTGACCATTACATCGTCCATACTGCCCCGTATATATAACACATGGTGGGAATAGAACCCATGACCTCAGCGCTGTGATGCAGTAATGTAACCATTACACCATCCGTACTGCCCCGTATATATAACACATGGTGGGGATAGAACCCATTACCTCAGTACTGTGAGGTAGTAATGCTAACAATCACACCGTCCGTGCTGCCCCGTATATATAACACATGGTGGGGATAGAACCCATGACCTCAGTGCTGTGAGGCCGTAATGCTAACCATTACACCGTCCGTACTGCCCTGTATATATAACACATGGTGGGGATAGAACCCATGACCTCAGCACTGTGAGGCAGTAATGCTAACCATTACACCATCCGTACTGCCCCGTATATATAACACATGGTGAGAATAGAACCCATGACCTCAGCGCTGTGATGCAGTAATGTAACCATTACACCATCCGTACTGCCCCGTATATATAACACATGGTGGGGATAGAACCCATGACCTCAGTACTGTGAGGTAGTAATGCTAACAATCACACCGTCCGTACTGCTCCGTATATATAATACATGGTGGGGATAGAACCCATGACCTCAGCACAGTGAGGCAGTAATGTAACCATTACACCATCCGTACTGCCCCATATATAACACATGGTGGGGATAGAACCATGACCTCAGTGCTGTGAGGCAGTAATGCTAACCAATACACTGTCCGTACTGCCCCGTATATATAACACATGGTGGGGATAGAACCATGACCTCAGCGCTGTGAGGCAGTATTGCTAACCATTACACCATCCGTACTGCCCCGTATATATAACACATGGTGGGAATAGATCCCATGACCTCAGTGCTGTGAGGCAGTAATCCTAACCATTACACCATCCGTACTGCCCCGTATATATAACACATGGTGGGGATAGAACCCATGACCTCAGCACTGTGAGGCAGTAATGCTAACCATTACACTGTCCGTACTGCCCCGTATATATAACACATGGTGTGGATAGAACCCATGACGTCAGTGCTGTGAGGCAGTAATGTAACCATTACACCATCCGTACTGCCCCGTATATATAACACATGGTGAGGATAGAACCCATGACCTCAGCGCTGTGAGGCAGTAATGCTAACCATTACACTGTCCGTACTGCCCCGTATATATAACACATGGTGGGGATAGAACCCATGACCTCAGTGCTGTGAGGCAGTAATGCTAACCATTACACCATCCGTGCTGCCCCGTATATATAACACATGGTGGGAATAGAACCCATGACCTCAGTGCTGTGAGGCAGTAATGCTAACCATTACACCATCTGTACTGCCCCGTATATATAACACATGGTGGGGATAGAACCAATGACCTCAGTGCTGTGAGGCAGCAATGCTAACCATTACACCATCCGTACTGCCCCGTATATATAACACATGGCTGGGATAGAACCCATGACCTCAGTGCTGTGAGGCAGTAATGCTAACCATTACACCATCTGTGCTTAATAAATGGTTGCAAAAAACTGTTAAGTTTCCAGACCACCCAGCAAGTCACATGTCCCATGTCACCCAGCAGCTCCACAGGAAGAGTTCACCAACTGTCACTTTTTTTCCAGAGCACAATGGGGATGCATTGTAAAAGGCAGGGGGACGTTTTTCCATATAATTCAAGCAACCAGTTCTAATTCTGCAAATCTATGGTCCAAGAACTTTAATTCGGTATATAATGTCCTCAGGCAACAACATCATGGGAATATGTCATAAAATTGGTAATTTTGCTAATAATGTATAGATAATCAGCTTAATAAAGTAATGAATTGATCCCTTTTCTATATATCTCACCACTAGTTAAAGGAAGGCAGAAAAGATGGCTAAGATGACAATACCTTACCATTAATTCTACTGTATTAAGTATTTAGCCAGAAAGAGCCCCCTGTAGCCTCCGTTGCGAATTACACTATATTGTGTGCCGCTGAATGATATCGCACACTTCACAAATGCCCTGATTGCTCCTCTGTCGCCGGCTGCACAGTAATTCACCGTCATCAAGTTCCGCAAAACAGAATTTAAAAGCCGTCTACATTTTACGAGGTTTGGCAGAGTCTAAAGGGAGGATCTTTTTTTTTTTTTTCTATTTAATTGTTCTGAAGTGCTCATGAATTAAATAGCAGCTTTATGAAATGTTTATATTCGGGTATTTGTAGCATCTCGTCAAGTGATTTTACATTTGTGTTTCTTTGTAGTCGATAGAAAGGAAAATCCTTGAGGAAGAATTCACATGTTTGCGGGAAAGATACCGGCATCTGCCGCAGCTGTAACTGTATCGCTGCCAGGTGAGGTGGCAGCTGGTAAATAGCGCCATCAGAGAACAGGTTGCCCGTACGCCAAGGTGGCCTATTTAAAGACAGCTGAACCATCATTGTTTAATCAAGTACTTATTTCCCAATGGCTGCCACTGACTGACAGTGACCTGTTACTCTCCCTGGCTGGGATGTCACTCACAGAGGATTTGGGAGAGTAATTTAAATATATTATCTGTGTTCGTTACGGTGTCTAGATGATTGGGCATGTGATTGGGCAGAGTTAGTCTCCTTGCTACTGACAGTGCACCTAGCTGCCACATGGTGATGTACCAGGAGGGTACCGGTGCTGGGATTCTGCGATGTGCCAGCCTTTGCACTTTGGCTGGCAGCCGCTGGAGAAGTGTGCCAACATTTTTATATTTATTGCCTAGTTAGGCGGAGATCGCCGTAAATGAGAATTCATTTGTGATGCTTGGCTGGGGTTATGCCCCTCCTCATCAGTATGTGGTGTCTAGGGATGCAAATCCCAGTGCATTTTTTAAATTCCAGGATTGGGGATTAAAAAATGCTCAATTCTGGGATCTCAGGATTGACCTTCCTAATAATAATAATAATAGTTTTAAAAAACGCCCCCCCCCCCCCCCACCCCACCCCATTTACATTTACGCACATGGGTGGGTGGGTAGGTGGTGCGGGGTGCGGCCAGTGGTCTACGCAGCATGACTTCTGACCACGTTGCACTTTGCACAGCCAGAGATGGGAGCAGCCAGGCAGCGACTGCGCATGTGCAGTCTAATCCCGAAATCCCGTCAATTTAAGATCCAAATCCTGAGAACCCGCTGATCCTAGGATTGGCCACCCTAGTGCTGTCTTCTCTGCTGCCTAATCAGAGCTTCTCCCTTATGAAAATCCATTAGATTTAACACAAAACTCGTGGCGTTGTGTAACGGACTATTAGAATAGTACAAAGTATTACATACCAGTAAGTGCGATATTGCGCCCATACAAAAAAGGCATTCTGTGACACAAAGGCGTACTTGCGCAGTGTTGCTCAAGTCGGGGCAAACAGCCCCTCTTAGCGCGCCAGTTTCTGTGTGTCTCTGCGTTTTCTCGCACCAAATGTTGTAAATCCAAAAACTGGGAGCGACAAAACGACATTGCTAGCTTTTTAGTATGGCATGTTCCGGTGTGACTCAGTCGCAGCTGTGTACGTGCTTCCAATCCATTCCTTGCCTAGTACAAGTGGCGTGTGTTGGGTCTGCAATGGGGTCATTTAGTGAAATGCGTTGTGCCACTCCTCTTATAGCGGCTTAGTTCGCACTTGGCGTTTCGGCCCGTATGGCGTATAGGTGCATCGGTCGCATCTGTAGATCAGCTTTGGTCAAAGACGGATTAAGGGCTCTGAACGCGGCCATATCCGGACACTTTTAGCAAATAGCACGTCCCGGGCTGCATACACATCTCCTGAGCGACTCATGGTTGTACGCATCTCAAGTCATTTCACTGTGATTGAACAGATTATACACATGCTAACGGGCCGGTCTGAATCAGAAATGGGTCCTGTTCTCTATAACCCGATCCGTGTGCTAGCTGCAGGGGTATCTGAGATGGGGACCTAGCGTGCCAGACTACGTTCTAGGCACAAATGGAATGCAGCCGCAGGAGGAGGGGTATTTTGACAACCGCTCCGGGGCGATTATTTCCTTCGGTTGTTTGAACCGTACGCCTTCATTTAACTAATTAGCCCGTTCCGGCTCCCGCAGGTTGGGATTCTGCGAGTTGCCGCTATAGCCCATTATTTGGCAATTGTGCACATGTGTGTAGTTATTATAATCCTCCCCACAAAAGAACATTTACACGATATCGCCTATTAAGCGCAGTGCATTATGGGCTGCATCTAAAATAACGTGTTAAAGGCTTGATGGAAATGTAGATGAGCCAAATTAATAACTTAATGTTGAAGCCGTCGCCTCTTAAGGGAATATTTTTTACTGCTGGTTCCGGTGCCGCTCCTGAAACCTTAGTAGAACGCTGGGAAGTAAATGTAATTGTTGGACTGGCGGCATGTAACAGAGAAGCGGAGCACCAGGGTGCTAAGTATCCTGAGGACTTGGGCATGATATTTCCATAACAACCGTATACCGATTTGGGGGAGCGCCAGCAGCATATGGTAAAAACACTAAAACTCGTTTTATACTATTTAAAGGTAAAAAAAAAATTCTCAATTTCAGATCTCAAAATCCTGAATTGTCTTTAAAAACCCATCGCGTTTCCATCCCATAGGTTTTAATTATTTTTCTATTGCAGTTAAATGCTGCAAGAATCTGTTTCATTGTACGGTTGGGAGTCATAAGGAAGACAATCGTAATGTCGACACAACAATGTCGACAGTTAAGTCCACACTGTTGAAACTTCAACATCCTCAGACCTATTAAGTGTTCAGTTTTGTGTCTTAGTGCCCGATTCCGAGGCCGACTTAGTTCACATTGCTGCTGCGTCTTCCTGCCGACATCGCAGAGCCGAGTGCTGCGCCCTGAGGTTACTCAGATTGGCTCTGGTAGCTCGGTAGCTGAGGACAGGAGGAAAGAACGGGCCCTGCGCAGCCATTGGGTTGACGCACATCTGAGTAAGGCCCTTAGTTCACTTATAGTGTTCTGGGCGCATCTAAGTGGCAAAGTCTATGGCGTGTTAAACGGGGCTATTTGGCGCAATTGAATAGGTGTATGTGGACACATCTGCACTTCTGCCACCACCGCAAGTATCCAAACTTCACATGATATCGGCTGGCCCTGAGTGACCTGATATTCATGGTTATAAGTCTTTGTGTTGACCCATATTAGGTCGACCAAAGAAGGTCGATATGGTTTAGATCAGGGCTGGGCAACACCGGCCCTCCAGATGTTGATGAACTACACATCCCAGCATGCCTTGCATCAGTTTCAGCATGGCCACATAGCAAAACTAATGCAAAGCATCCTGGGATGTGTAGTTCATTAACATCTGGAGGGCCGGTGTTGCCCAGCCCTGGTTTAGATCATCACATGAAATAGGTCAACATATCGAAGGTCGACAGGGTTGTAAGTTCGACAACGGCTGGGTCGACAGTCAAAAAGTCGACATGAGTTTTTCACAGGTTTTTTGCCCCTAATGTCAACATTGTCGACATGGACACCGTAAAAGTGTACCACGTCTCCTCGTATGGTTCGCTGCGCTCGTCATGCCTTGGGCACATGATTCTGTTCTCCCTCTGCGCCCTAGTGGATATAAGGGCATAAAATACCGCCTGTCGGCACACGTCGGCTCAAAATAACGGCAGCTAGTGGCTGCTTATGCACACAAGTCTTGAATTCCACCCATAGTGGTGAGGAGCAGTGTTAGCCTTTTTACTATACAGGAATGAATTAATCGCGTTTGCATGGGAGAGCGATGTTTTCCATCTGCGCATGTGCATACCGATCTGCGCATGTGCAGGTGCGCTGGGCGAATGGGCGCTCACCGATCTGTTCGCACGGGGCAGTGGGGGTGGCAGGTCGGGTGTCGCCTATGGCAGACGCTCAGCATTTCATGGGAGTCCCCATTAAAATGTTCCCATGGGATAGCAGACGGGAGGAGATAAGCCGGGTGGCAGGCGGGTGATGTAACATCGTGGGGCGATTCTGCAGGGAGTGCCCTCTGGAACTTGGTAAGCTGCGAGCTTTGCAGCTTTCCAAGTCAACCAGAATGAGGGCCTGTAAGTCCTTGGAAATAAATAACGGTACTTGTTTCCTAGCACGGCCACAATCGTATGGATCGTGTACCTTTAAGTTAAGGTACACGATCCATACGATGGACCCGATTTCCTTTGAAATCAGGTCCATTTTGCCGGCTAGGACACAATATCGGGGGCATCGCGTCGGTCGGGACCATTAACATTGGTCCCGACGCGACCGACGCGATGCCCCCGATTTCCCCATAGGCTTCAATGTTAAAAAATATTTTAACATTGAAATCGTGTCGGGAAAGGTAAAATATCGGGGGCATCGCGTCGGTCGGGACCATTAACATTGGTCCCGACGCGATGCCCCCGATTTTTCCATAGGCTTCAATGTTAAAATATTTTTTAACATTGAAATCGTGAGAAAATGTGAAAAATGTGAAATGGGCCAATATGACCCATTTCACATTATAGATGTCCCCGTCGTCACCCCACGATAGACGCCAACCCGAAGTGTGGCGAGCGCGGCGAGCCCGCGAGGGGCGGCGGTGCACGTCCTCCGACCTTTCCATTCCCCTACTATCCACGTCGGCGTGGAGTTGAGAATAGAATAGTGTGGCTAACGCAGCGAGCCCCGCGAGGGGACGCGTATAACTTCACAGGTATACGCGTCCCCTCGCGGGGCTCGCTGCGCTCGCCACGCTTCGGGCACGGTGGCTTGCTGCGCTCGCCACACTATTCTATTCTCAACTCCACGCCGACGTGGATAGTAGGGGAATGAAAAGGTCGGAGGACGCGCACCGCAGCCCCTCGCGGGCTCGCTGCGCTCGCCATGCTTCGGGTTGGCGTCTATCGTGAGGTGGGGTTTACGGCGTTAAATTTGGGGGGGTTGGGAATATTTTACATTGAATCCAATGGAAAATCGGGTCCCAGGGACCCGATTTACATTTCATTCAATAAAAAAATCGGGTCCAAAATCGGTCGGTCGCGTCGATCGCATCGCATGCGACCAAATCGCATGCGATGCGATCGACCCGATTTTTCCGACACGACCACCCCGATGTAAATCGGTGTGGCCGTGCTAGGAAACAAGTACCTAAATAACATTCTACATAATAATAATAATAATTATATATATATTTATATATATACTGCATGTTCTCTGTCCAAGTGGGGCTACTATACGGACAGTGACCTCCCCTGCTGGGACAGATGAATGGAATAATGCATGTTTTCTGGTGATCTGTGCCTACTACCAAGCACTAATATGTTGCAGCATGTGTCATTGCACGCCTGGTACATGTGTGATGTATGTACAAGGACCCCTGAGAACATGACGGGTAAAGGCTCGATCCTGGAGAAGGGAATTTCATTTGTACTCAACACCAAACGTACATCGGGAATCCCGCTAATGATAGCTAATATCTCCTGGGTATTACATACAGTAATCACGGATACCAAGGTAGGGAAGCCGTAGCTGTGTGTGTGATATGGGACCTCTCATTATGTACCGCCAGCTACACGTAGAACATCTTCATTTATTTAATCCTATTATTACTTTTAACTTTATGTTGGAATAATATAAATAATTACTGTATAGTTGGGGGTAAAAAAATTAATTACAAAAACAAACAAACCAGGTTCAGTCTTTTTGGGGTTTAACCCATAGAAGGACGATCATTGACGCTTCAGGTTAGTGACCTATGACCTCCCCACAACGGGTCTCTTCTGCCTTATAACTAATCGAACAATTTCATTTAAAGAAACCTCCTCGTCGCTGCATCCAACAGTTTCAATGAAATAAGGATGAAAATCCTGATTCACTTGACATTGACACTGTCTACCAGCCGCACAGTCCTGTGGCAGTCTAGTGCCACTTTGCTTGGGAATCTAGCTCTAGACAACACCTATCAGGGGGGGGGGGGGGGGGGGGTGCTCACAGGGCATTAAGCAATGATTTGCAGAATCCGGGTGAATTGCATGCATACTGGGAATCCATTAAGAACAGTGTACTTAGAATGTTTTACCCCTACCGCTCACAGACTCTTCATGGAGATGTTCCACATGCCTTCTATCCAAGCAAATCTCCAAATACCCACTCTAGCCCATACACTGGGAACTTCAGGATTTAACATCCAAGAGCGGTCATGTGCAGCAGGCCCGGTCTTCGGAGCAGTGCCACTCCCCCCCACCCCCTTCCACACACACACAACACCAACGCATGTTAGTTTGTGTCGTCACGCAGGTCTATCCTCTTCTGCTGTGCCATCTGTCCAATGAATCGCAAAAATAGATCAAAAGCACTGCACGATATTCCTGAAGATGTCACTGGCAAGATGGCGCCATGCAGGAGGCAGGACCCTCTTGCCAGCACAAGGGAAGTATGTGGCGCAGCTTGGCCCCCCTGCACCAATTATCTTTCCGACCCCTACCCCAGCTATATGTTGAGCAGAGAATTTCCCTCCGTTGGTTTTCTCCATATTTGCCGGCTCCCGGAAACAGTGGTGATCTCCCTGACTCCATTGAGAGTCTAGTAATCACCCTGAGGCCGGGCTGGGTGAGGGCAACACAGTGATGATGTCATCACTCTTTGTCCACCATGGAGGAAACTCTGCACAGGTTACATCTGCCCCACCTGCAGCGCAGCATGGTTTTGTCCATCTGCTAAAATTGTAGCCTTTATATCCGATCTGAAGCTATCAAATCAAGAACCCACTGGACTACCTTGTTTATAGTAATGCTGTAATAGTATTACTTATCAGGAAGACTACGTTTTAATTTATGTAATGGGCCCCATACATCAGCAATTAATTGTGACAATTTTCAGATATGGAGATGATTGCCACAATTAATTTTAGATGTGTGGCCTCCCCCTTTTGGCA
The DNA here is from genome assembly GCF_055691185.1 of Crinia signifera. Taxonomy (NCBI): domain Eukaryota; kingdom Metazoa; phylum Chordata; class Amphibia; order Anura; family Myobatrachidae; genus Crinia; species Crinia signifera. The sequence continues at coordinate 172,203,049 of NC_139223.1, read as the reverse complement.
ATCCCAATCAAAATCGCCAATTGATTGCTTAATCAGGTTTTTAAACATGTTTAATAATCTGGTATTATCTGCAGATCTTTTTTATATGTGTCGGCATTCCCAATTCGTCTTCTTCATCTATTTACATTATGAACAGCAATCGATTGGGGCAATTTCCAGATATGAAGATGCAATCTTTAGATGGAAAAATCTGCAGATCACTGAAATAAATCTGTAATGTGTGGGCAAAGTCAGATAGATTGTAGAATCCATTTATCTGGCCAAAATATTCTTATATCTGAAAATCCATAAATTGTGATTGCTGATGTATGGGGCCCATTAGTTCTGCTTATTATCATTGCGTCACCGTTTGCGCTCTCTTGTTTAGGTTTCAAATCAAATGTATAAATCTGTTCTACAGCTCATAAAATGTGACTCCGCCCACAACGTTCCGATACGTTTTCATTGACTAAACCGGGCACGAAAAAAATGTTGACCCGCCGTGTATACACCCGACCTATAGAAAGGTATTACCTACCGATTGTCCCCATCATCGATTAAATACTCAATACATTTCTCTGATTAATTAGCACTTGTATATATGAAAATAACGATATACAGTAAATAATCAGCGACATAATAATAAGATAAAGGTTTCCCGGTATCGTTCTCCTGTTTCATCCGTCAGACCATTATACGGAGCTCAGCTGTTTTATAATATTCCCAGCCAGACTCCGGCTCTCATTTACTCTTCCCGCAGCTCCGGTCGCTGTCTTGGTGGTGATGCTGCGTGTAGCTGCTGAGATAGAGCGGTGTTTGGTAATGTTCCTTTGGGGAAAATTGTCTTTGTTCAGAGATGACAGATGGTTTTAGCTGAGCTGTCACTTTGTCTGTTCTGTGGATGTGGCAGCTTTTTACATTATTACTAATCAGTCATTTACATAGAACGTCGCAGGGTTTCCAGAGAGAGAGAAGGTCAACAGAAGTTCTTTAGAACAAAAAGTTTGTGTGCGGAAAGTATCGTCTGGCGGGGACGGCAGGAACGTGCAACTTTCTCATTGCACCACCTCCCCGGCTGTGAGCGCAGTGCCCTCGTAATCAGTGGTACAGACATCGCAGCTTACCGAGCGCTTGAGACGCTCCGAACTTCTCAAAAGCTGGAAAATGGGCAAAAACGGTCATTCTGATAAATGTAACCAATTGTGGATGTAACCAATTTGTCTGAACGACCATTTTTGGCTGTAATCTGGTGCGTGAGTGCAAATTGTCATTCGTTATTTGCTTCTATACTTGCCAGAGTTTTGCTCCATCCAGAAAGATTGGGCAGACAATCTTATAGAATGTACCCTGCTTAAAGGTGCCCATACATGACCTTCCAGGGTGGCAGGATCGCATACGGTCCTTTTGCATGCCTTGTATCACGTGCTCCAAGCCAAGGAATCCAAGAGATTTCTTCTGCAGCAGGCGAAACTCGCAGGCTCCGGTGCTATGCGCACATCGTATCAGACCCGCTGTCATCCACTTGCAATTTTGACTCTTTTCCTACGATTGATTGCCGCAATCGCAGGGAAAGAGCCCAAATTGCAGGTAAGTGAATAATATTATAAAATAAAAATAAAAAAAACATGTGCATGTGAATATGTATGTGTATATAGCTTGCATATGTATGCATGTACGTGTGTGTGTATATATATTTTGTACTATTTATATCTGTACATATTTTTATGTAATTTTAAATATATATGTATAGCCGTATGTGTATATGTATGTAACTTGTGTATGCATGTATGTGTGAATGTGTATATATTTTGTACTATTTATATCTGTTTATGAGCATTATATGAGATCACCTTTAAAACAAAAGAGATGCCTCTATATTTGGTCCAGGTTATCGTACCTTTCAATATTGCGTTGATTGTACTCATTTGGACCAATAGTATATCTATATATCTTATATTCTTTATATGTTTTTCATTCATGTATCCTTGGCATCTCATTAATAAAATGTATTTAAAAAAAAAACAAAAAAAAAAACACTGCAAAAGAGTTAAGGTCCATACACACTGGTCGACTATGCCCAGCGTGTCTGAACAGCGATGATCGATATCATCACTGGGGGGAAAGCCGCTCAGTGCATACACACTGAACGACTTTCCCCCTGCCCGGTGCCGTCAGCGGGGGGGAGGACGGCGTTGCATAGTGCAGCGCTATCCAAAGCCGTCCTCAAAGCCGCTCATCTGCTGGTATTACCAGCAGATGAACGGCTTTCCCCGCGATGATGTGGGAGTGCGCAGCAGCGCTCATCGCCGGGACATACACACTGGGTGGCTTTGGACTGAAAGCCGCTCAAACCTCCTGTTTGGTTGGCTGATTGGCTGGCTGTTTATCACTCTCCATTTTATCACTTTTGAAGCTTAGAGAATCTGGCCCAACGTATCTACTGTAACTAGCATGCTCATGATCGCGCATCCGAAGGCCCCGACCATCGGGAACGGGACCAAATTCAGTCCTGAATTGGCCCTTTAATGTGTGTCTGTCTTTTTCTCCTTCCATATATATAAATCCACACGAACAGGCTGAGTTAAGCAGTCATCCGTGGTATGTCATCCGCGGAGTCTCGCGCGTCCCCTGTTTCTGAAGGGAGACATACCTGTGCTTCTGATTTATAATAGATCATTCTCTCCGCACATCACTCAGCCCGCACTCCCATCAAAGAGCTGCTTTTGGACAGATTTGCTCTTGCTTTGTCCTTTAGATGTGCGGCCCCCAGGAGCAGGCCTGTCCTTTCCTATTATATCTGGGAATGACAGTTTGCTGCACTTACGGCTTCTCTGCGCGGATCGTCTCTGCCGGCTTTGAACTGCAACATATACTTAGTGCCACTGTCTAACAAATGAACCTGTGCACTAATGAAACGCGGCGGGAGTTCGAACTCCGCGGAGATAACCGGCAGCACAACTTCTGCTGTGCCCTGTCGCCATAGGAACAGGCAGAAGCACTTCTAAACATGATAGCTGCCCAAAAAATGCCAATATAGGTTACCGGTATCATTTCATATTGTATGTCATCATCAGAATGATGTCCTGATGGACACCAATGAAGAGTGCAAGGACCTATTTATCAATGAGTTTTAAAACTTGTTATAGATTATAAATGATGTTCCAGCCAGTCAGCTCCCAGCTGTCGTGTGTGTGAAAAATGACAGTTGGGGGCTGATTGGTTGGAGCACCATTTATCATTTGTAATGAGTTTTACAAATACGCTTGATGAATGGGCTTCTTTAGTTTCAAGTTGAAAAAGTGGAAATGTTGGTATGGTTTAAACCAGACTGTTACCAGCCTGTGTGGGCTGTTATGACCACACTTATAGTTCCTAGTGGCACCAGAAGACCCGTCTACAAACGAACACGTCCAATCTCACCAGCAGTAGTACTGGCTCTTGGTTCCACCAAACCCCGCCTTGCAAATGGTTGGCTGGCGCCACCCATTCGCAGGCATGATTCGCACGTAGGGCATGCAAATGCAGTCGCAGGCCAGGGGGAACCTCCCACATCTTTCGATGTTCGCTACCATCGAAAGATGTGGAAGGCGCACGCATATGTACGGTTGCTCTGAGCAAACGTACATATGCGTGCGCGTTCAGGGGAAGTGGGCGTAAGCTGACATCCGGTGATATCAGTGCCCCCCCTGCCTGTCCGCCATGCCCGCATTAGCATGAGAAAGTGCTGGGCATTCCCATATGCTAATGGGGCTGCCCGATGCCCCTCTCCGCCCCCTCTCGCTGTGTTGGGTGCGTGCCCCTTGCGAACAGAATGTTGGCCGCCGGTGCACGCACCCTGCGTGTGCACATACGTAGCAATGCGCACACGCACTAACAAAACATTGGTCCCCGTGTGAACATGGGGACCGGAATAAGGCCTTTGTGTGGTCAGCATTAAGCCATACTTCTGATTGTATGTATTATATGGTTATTTCTCCCCTGCTGAGATGAATCGTACAATCCTCTATGTAAAACCTATACACATCTATCTTGGTATAATGACTATTTGACACTGTGCTGTGTAACACAACAGCTTTCCTTGTTAATCACTGCTATAGCGATGATTGTGGAGCATGTAATACAAGGGGAATATAAAGAGATGTTGCAGTAAGCAGCATTTCACAAAGCCGACTGCAGCAGTAAACGGCATAAAATATGTATAATTACCTCCCGAGGGACGAGCGGCATCGCAGACAGTTGTGGCATTAGTCATTTTTAATCAAAAGGAAAATAGGTTTGCATTTATGCAGCGGGAAGCGTCCGGAGACCAGATAAAGCGCGCCACAGACTAGCATTTGTAACGGCCACAGCGCCAAGCGGAATATTTTAGAGACGCCATCTTTTTTTGTTTATATGTGTTCACAGCTAGACAGTGGCAGCATTAGGGTCTGATTCATAGGCGGGAGCGGCGGTGATGTCACAGCCAAGTGGATGATGTGTAGTTTTATTTAATCTGCAGTAGGGATGGCCATCTTTGCCATTGCAATTCTGCAACTGGCCATCGATAGTGCTTAACTATGCAATGGATGACCATCAATATTTTTGCATATCGATGGTCATCCATTGTGTTTGATTGGCCTGTGGACCAATCAAAACATGGGGGTGGGGCTTCGAGCTATGCTCAGTGTCCCGGCACTTTGGGGAAAAAAAAAAAAAACATCGTTTTGCTATTCCATCGATGGAGGGAAACCATCTGGTTCTCCCCCATCGATGGCAAAAGTATTCGACATTGGCCATGAACCGTCTATGATTTTGAATCATCGATGGTCGATGGCCATCCCTAATCTGCACCGCGCAGGAGTTGAGAACGTCTGCGCACAGGGACACGGCACAGAGTTGGACACACTGAGAACGCTCCTCGTGGGGGGGGGGGGGGGGGGGGGCGGTTAACTGAGGAAGCGGGTGCGGCAACATCAGAAAGTGAACATCTGGGCATGTTGGACTGAAGTTGGGTGAATTTATAAGCAAGGTCCCCTTGACTCGCATCTGTTCTATTCCGATACGTTGGGCAGAACTTGTCCTACTGTAGTTGCTATGACGCACGATTTGGACGTATTTCTATCTTACCCGCATTTGCAGACTCTCTGCGGCACTTGATGAATAAGGGATGAAGCCGCGGGCCCATAGTCCTGCACTGCGACCCTGTGTCACCCAGTCATGGGACAGATGATATGTTTTAGATGCGGCTGACAACACTGGGAAAAAAACAATGTTTCCTTTACTGCAGTTCCCAGACTCCCCCACGGAGGCGCCAATATTGAGGATTTCCAACATGTTGGATATTGTTGATAACCGTTCCAGACATTGACACAACGACAGTCGTTATTCTGTATATGGTCACTGGGTCAAAAGCCATTGGGTCGACCACTGAAGGTCGACATGCATGACGGTCGACATGGGGTTAGGTCAACACAAGTATAAGATAAACATGGGGAAGGTCAACAGTCAAAATGTCGACATGGGGTTTTTCAAAAAAACTTGAGCCGACAGGCGGTATTTCATTCCCTACCATCCACTAGGGCGTGGTGGGAGAATAAACAGTGTCGGCATTCAGGTAAAAAAGTTAAAAACCCGATGTTGACCTAATGCTTGTGTCGACCTAATGACCCTGTTGACCTAACCCCATGTCGACCTAATGATCCATACCCCGTTATTCACAGTGTTGACATTCAGTGTTGTGAATGCTGATGGTCGACGTCATTCAGACCATGTTGATATCCCGAATTACTAATTGGAAACATTCGATTACAAAACACCAAATTACCGGTATTGTGCGGAGGTCCCTCTTAACGCGCCCATTGTAATTGTACTTGGGGGATACAATTAGCGTAGGGGTTTTTCAGAGCCGATCGCCGTTGTGCGGATTTGCAAGCAGATCAATTATGGTAAGACTGCGCCTGCTAACCGATCATAGCGCACATGCGTGAGACCGAACAGACAAAATTCATTGAGTACTTTCATTACAAACATCCTTCTAACTTGACTGACAGGAAGCCGGCGTTTGTGGGTGTCACCCGGCCGTGTTTTGGGTGTGTCAGGAAAAACATAGGGGTGCCCAGGGAGGTTCTGTGACGTCAGCTGCGGCCTCCATTAGCCTGTCATCTGCAGAGGTCGGGATTTCACTCTGCCTGGATGGTGACTCTCTGATAGAAGGGGTCTGAAAAATCATCCCGCATTGATCAGGTATGAATAAGGCCCAGAATCTGTGAACACTATACTGTGGAAGCAGTACACTAAGTTGGGGTCCATGAGCTGAAACAAATTGACACCAAAAAAAAACAATTTGTGGTTGAAAGGAAGCCGCCATTGTGGGAGGTAAAGGGGAGTGGTCCCAAAAAACACAGGCGCCTTGCAACCATTTGCATTGATGCTGCACCTTCTGTGGACCTTGCGTCGGCTGTGGTGGGAGTATCTGAGTTTTCGCAGGTCGTAGCCTGAAAAACCACAGCTGCGAACTCTTTAGCGTACAAATCAGAACCAAGCCCTTAGTCCGCTCATTAATGACCCCTATGACTTGTGCTGCAGCGATGCAGGGCAGGGTTAACATGGCCGCCTGCAGACACAGTGCGCTTCCTGCCAGTTCTGTCCTTTATACAATATTTATATGCTCTGAGAGAGAATATATTTTTGTAACGTATTCCCACACTCCCTGCGAGCAGCTGCACTTCTGAAAGCATTACTGTCAGCTCACGGGGATGTTTTCCATCAGATCCTGCCTTACGCTAATTAAACTTGTATCAGGCAACGCGGGATAGCTCAGCAAGCACAGATACATTCACCCCCTTCTTTTTATGTTGTCTTTCGTGATAGAGGGACAACGTACAAACCGTTAAACCCAGTGGCAGGAAATTCATTATACTGGCCCGGTCCTGCGTGATGTTACGCAGCAGAACCGAGCAATGGTGGTGATTCTGGTTGGTTTGCAAAAGCAAACTACTTCTTTAATGGACAAAGCCGTGCTGCACTGCAGATGGGACGTGCAGAGAGAGTTAGATTTGGGTGAGGTGTGTTCAAACTGAAATCTAAATTGCAGTGTAAATATAAAGCAGTCAGTATTTACCCTGCACAGAAACAAAATAACTCCCCCAAATCTAACTCTCTCTGCACATGTTACATCTGCCCCACCTGCAGTGCACAGGGTTTTGTCCATTAAAGAAGTTTGCTTTTGCAAACCAACCTGAATTGCCCCCATTATACTCTGTAGGTTACATTGGGGGACATGCATGAAAACATTTTCCCTTATTTTCTAAACTATTGACAAATGGCAAACGTAAAACAGTTATTCGTACTGGAAATGCCGCCTGATAAATTGCATCTGATAACACTGTAACACCGCGCCGTCCGACTAGCGCCTGATGCATTTCTGAGACCACACATAGCTGTATGGCGGCAATCGGTGTCATCCGCCGACTCTCCCGGAATGTACCAATCAATTGTTGTTTTTTATTGCACTGGTTCTGCCCAGACAGGCCTGGGGTTTAGCTGCGTAAAATGGCTACAACTGACCTAAGTGCTGGGCACGACCCGGAAAGTTTAATTTGGGCACCCAGTTAAGTCACTTTCCACCTATTCCAGCTCGCCAGCACAGGGGGGATGTCAGCTGCGGGTTTCACTGTCTTAGTGCACCGGAAAAGAGCTACAATTGAATTGCTCCATTGGTGCCATCTTATAATTGAATAGCAATTGAATTTCCTGCAGAGTTTCAGAGGACTAATTACTAAACCTTCAAAACAGATCAGGTGGATGGAGTTATGGTGCGTACACAATGTTCAATGAAAGTAATAACACACCGTGCGGTACAGTCTATCTCTAGTATCTCGGAACGAAGGCCTTGCGCCCCCACCCCCCCTCGCACCGTCCCTCTCTTCCTACCAGCTGACACCAGAACCGGTGGCCACCACATCAGCCGGTCAGTGCACACCAATAAAATATCAACCAATCTGCTCCTGTCTCTTTTCAAAAACAGCTTGAAAAATGGCAGTTAGGGGCTGGTTGGTTGTTTTTAAAATTTCTCTCCAATCCTTGGGACATAGGCCGCTCAGTCACACACAACATACAAGTGTCATATATATCGAATTAATCAGCATAGCCTTCACGTTCGCCCTAGTCACTTTGCGTTTTGATGCATTTTTGGAATAAAGGACCCCCCCATGTAGAAGATTCTCACCCAACATGGCATGCCAAGAGGGGCTGTTTGGCGTGACCATGTTTAGAGTACACTGACTATTAATATACCATTAATTTGCCACCAAGAAGTCATTTACCCCTTTACATTGCTGGTGCAATACATACAAAGCCCCCACACTCATAGCAGCCACCTCCTAGGTCCCGCGAAGCCTCTACCCAGGTCCGGCGGAGCCTCTTCCCAGGTCCCGCGGAGCCTCCTCCTAGGTCCCGCGGAGCCTCCACCTAGGTCCCGCAGATGTTACATGTCATCTCAGTACCGTGCACGGTTAATCATACATCCTGGATGAAGTGTCATCCAGCATACGGCACATTTACATACAACTTAAGAACACATCTGACAGCGTTCGTGCGGCCCTGTAATCTGCTGTAGGACTCTGCTGTAGCTTCATCTATAAATGCAAATTGAAATAAAAAAGCTTAAAGAGGATTGCACACACTTTGCATTCACTCGCCCCTTCTCCCGTGACTTATCCCATGCCGAATTAATCATCGCTCAGTCTCTTATACATCTAATTCACGTTTTGTATCCGTGGTTCGGGAGGAGAAGAGAAGATTAAAAATAACATAGTCCAAAAAACAGAGAGAGATGTTCAGCGAGGTGGACAAACAATGTAACGTAGAAGGTTCTGCCTAGATCTATGGCCATCGCTATACAGTCAGTGCGACTGCCAGGACGAGCGTACCGTAGTAACCACCAGTTCCGGATTTCTCATTTAGAGTTTGGAATCCAGTACCAGTAATTCCCCGCTGTGATTGGACAGGTCACCAACCAATGCTTAGGTGTGGTCATACCTGGATGCTAGAATTTGACTATCCCTGGTCAAAAAAACACATGCTCTGGGAGCAAAGTAGAAGGAATGCAGAGAGATAACATTGTGAGAGTTAGTGCTAACCAATCGTCTCCTGATTTACATCTTACAGGCTGTGTTGGAAAAATGACAGGAGCTGATTGGTCGGTAGTGTCAGCTGACGTGTTACAGATGGGGGAGATTTATTAAGCTTGGTGAAGTGATAAAGTGGAAGTGCTGCATTATCACCTTCCACTTTATCACTTCGCCAGAGTTGATACGAATGCCCATGTTGGAAAAAGGACAGGAGCTGATTGGTCTGCATTTGTCCATACGCTACAAGGTTGTAAAATCAACCCAATGGATCACAGCCATTAAATGTGATCCTGATGTGGAAGTGGCATTTACAGCGTTGTAAATGGTGGGCATTGGGCATAGGTGGGCATCAGTCTTATCTGCAGAGCCACAGGGCTGTGTATAATGAAGGTGAGATTAATAGTCTGCACTGAAGGATGTGGTTAGCCTGAAGTATTTATCATCCCCATACCTTTTATACGCTGATTTATCATACATGGGACACATCATATTTCAGTACAGGTCCGAGAAACACGGTGCCCCAATCTTGCCCTCAATCCTGTGCCCACCTTGGCTGTCCTGCTCTACTCGGACTTCCTAATCCCTCCCAGCTGCATTTTGTTAACATTTAATTTAAGAAACATGAATATATGGCCGGTAGAAATCGGTTAGGAGACACAGGTGCTTATTTCGGGAACCCTCCTGAGGTGCCATGGGAACAGAAGCACTTACATAGAGACATTTGTCCCCAAATTGCCTAGAAAATAAATGTACGTACTCAGCTGGGGAAGTGGATGGTTTATCAGCGACTTGATTAGACATAATAAAGATGGTGACGGAGGCTTTTTATGTGCGTTTGCCAATCTGAGACCCCCGCCAGCTCGGGGAATGGTTATTCTGTAAACCGTTCACTTCAAGCCTAACAGACTGTAATGTGTTTATTATATATCGCTCACATAATCTGCAGTGTCGTACAGAGAACACTCGCACCTGTCCAGGCCACAGTGTAGTGTACAATCTATACACTGTGCACACAGACACACACTAGCGTTCATTGCGTCACACCACCACGTAACCTACCAATACGCTTTGAGGGTTCATAAGGGCTTTAGTTCTGTGCTGACATTATAAAGGCGTCTCCGAACCAGCCCCTCTGCGTGTTTATACTGTTCCTTGTTCATCTTATAAATGGCAGTGAAGACGATTTCATGCAGCTAACGATGGAAGGAACTCGGGAGGCGGAGTTCACGAACTTCATATATATCCTCTATTTACTGGAGATGTTCCGTGTCTCCGGATAGAGCAGGGAATACTCCGGTATTGTGTGGTTACAGTGTAGACGTGTAGCAGGTATATGGGGACGGTCCATAGAGAAGGTAAGAGGGATGCTATGTACGAATTGACTGGGATCATTTGGTCTACAGCATTATGGTCGACAGTCATTAGGTCAACATGGGAAAAGGTCATTCGTTTGTTCGACTGGTCATTAGTTTGACAATGTGTAGGTCGACAGTCAAAAGGTCAACGCTTTTTGACCTGAATGTCGACATGGACACAGTCTATAGTGCACCGCTGCGATTGCGATGCATCGGGCACGGTGCCTCGCTGCGCTCGGCACACTATTTTATTCTCCCACCACGCCCTATTGGATGTCTGTCGGCACATGTCGGCTCAAAAACCAGTGAAAAACCCCATGTCGACCTTTTGACTGGCGACCTAGACAATGTCAAACTAACGACCTGTCATACTAATGACCTTTTGACCTAGAACCATGTTGACCTTTCCCTATGTCGATCTTAATGCTGTAGACCAAATGACCGCATCCCGTAGGAATGAGGTTTCCCAGCTGGTAACAGAAGCTCAGGCTGGTTCTGATTACATCCATCCTGCATTTCATCTCTAGGCTTCCACCCTGCAAACGGAGATTTAAATCTTGTGCTCAGCAGTGACCCAAAAACATTATTGGATTGTCCGGACAATCGGCGTCATTGCTGGGCACTACAGGGAGCAGAGGAAGGGACGCGCTTACACAGATTTCCCTGGAATTAGGGTGAGCTTGTCCACCCCCTCAAATGAAATGACATGACATTTTAAAATGTAGAAAATGAAAGTGTTTTCTGCCTTTGGATGTATGTGTAACGCAGAACAAAGGACTTGCAGTGGCATATTTATATTCTGGGTTTTGGGGCACTGACGTCTGTAGGGCCTGGGGTCAGGTACATCATTACAGAATGTAGCCAGCACTTCTCATGTCTGTCACTGTGCATTAGTGCCACGTGAATGGGTTATTAGAGATGTTCCTCAGTTGCTGTGGAACTCTGATTGGCTGAGAGCTCTCCGGCCAATCAGAGAGCGGCCGGTCATTTGACAAGTATTTTAAAAATATAATAGCCGCCACTGCGCCTATATATATCCTCTATTTACTGGAGATGTTCCATGTCTCCGGATAGAGCAGGGAATACTCCGGTATTGTGTGGTTACAGGTATATGCGTACGTTCCATAGAGAAGGTAAGAGGGATGGTATGTACGAATTGACTGGGATCATTTGGTCTACAGCATTATGGTCGACAGTCATTAGGTCAACATGGGAAAAGGTCATTAGTTTGTTCGACTGGTCATTAGTTTGACAATGTGTAGGTCGACAGTCAAAAGGTCAACGCTTTTTGACCTGAATGTCGACATGGACACAGTCTATAGTGCACCGCTGCGCTTGCGATGCATCGGGCAGTCCCCGCTGCTGCTATGTGTAAGTACACTGCCTGGCCTGGCCAGGTCAGCAGCACTCACCGCACCCGCCGCCCGCCCCCACCACCGCTGGCCGCCGCTGCCCGCCCCCACCACCACCCGGCCAGGTCAGTCAGCAGCACTCGCCGGTGTTTAGGGACCCGCTGCCCCGGTGTCTGCATGCATATGCCTGTCAGGTGGCAGGCATATGCATACAGGGAGGTCGGACGTGATCGTATGTACAGACCGTCCGACCTCCCTGATCCGGTCCGATGCGCATCGGATCGGATATCACACACCTACGATTTTGGGCCGATTTCACCCGATTATCGGCACAAAGTGCCGAAATCGGATGAAATCGTCCCAAAATCGCATAGTGTATGGGGGCCTTTAGTATCTGTTTGCAGTTACAGCTGTTAGGGAACTCCAGCACAATTGTGGAAGATCCATGGTGCAAGTGAGAGGGTTTTCTTGCCTCCTAACTGCTGCCCGTCAATCCCTTAGTAATTGCTGTACACACCGGCACTTAGGATGCCACCAGGACTTACACGTCTAGCATTAGGAGCTTCCTCAATAGGCTGGTGACCGCTAGATTTTTGGCTGGAGTAATACACAAAATATAGACAAACTGAGACACGAAGGGTCAAAGCATGATGGGACATAAGCAGCCTGCACAACCCACGCGACAAAGCAGCGGTGTTCGTATTGCACCCGTAGGTTTTATGTGTAGAGCTATTTCAGGGCACGCTTAGTGAATCCAGCTGTAAAGTGCATCAGATGTCGGGTTGATTATCCGCTCTGTATCTGCCATCCAACCAGGAACCGGAGAACTGAGGTTGTTGTGATCGCCACCACCCAGGGCCAAGCCGCCATCTGTAGAAAGGCAGGGATAGGCCACGCTCGGTTCTCTTTCTGCAGTAACGTGGTCTCTGCTCCAGGCCCTGTGCGACGGACAGATCAGTGTAATGTTACTATTGGCACAGACAGTCTGACATTAGGCTGACACCTCTATAGCTATGGGTACATCCGTGCTGGCAGTGCGCTGTATGATCTGGGTGCCCACTTGTGACTGATTACTGTAAAATCAGTTTTGCAATCTCCATTATATTTTATCTATTCTTTCATCATCCCCACTCTGCTCACTAATTGTCCGTGCAATCTCCGCATTACCATAATAGCACTGTCATTATTATATTCATCTGCCAGCACAGGGGACCTGCCACCTGCTTCTATGTAGGATACTGCTCAGGGGTGTAGTCATAATGTCCACAGTTATGGTGTCCACATTGTGGAAATGCCGAAATTGAACATGTCAGCATTTTCAGAAATTTGACATCTGAAATGTAAGTATATGAAACGCCAACATCCTGCACATACTGAAAGCAGGGGGTTAGGGTTAGGCTGCAGGAGGGGAGGTTAGGGTTTGGCTGCGGGAGTGGAGGTTAGGGTTAGGCTGCAGGAGGGGAGGGTTAGGCTGCAGGAGGGGAGGTTAGGGTTAGGCTGCAGGAGGGGAGGTTAGGGTTTGGCTGCGGGAGGGGAGGTTAGGGTTAGGCTGCAGGAGGGGAGGTTAGGGTTTGGCTGCGGGAGGGGAGGTTAGGGTTAGGCTGCAGGAGGGGAGGTTAGGGTTTGGCTGCGGGAGGGGAGATTAGGGTTAGGCTGCGGGAGGGGGAGGTTAGGGTTAGGCTGCGGGAGGGGGAGGTTAGGGTTAGGCTGAGGGAGGGGAGGTTAGGGTTAGGCTGCGGGAGGGGAGGTTAGGCTGCGGGAGGGGAGGTTAGGGTTAGGCTGCGGGAGGGGAGGTTAGGGTTAGGCTGCGGGAGGGGGAGGTTAGGGTTAGGCTGCGGGAGGGGAGGTTAGGGTTAGGCTGCGGGAGGGGAGGTTAGGGTTAGGCTGCGGAAGGGGGAGGTTAGGGTTTGGCTGCGGAAGGGGGAGGTTAGGGTTTGGCTGCGGGAGGGGAGGTTAGGGTTTGGCTGCGGGAGGGGAGGTTAGGATTAGGCTGCGGGAGGGGAGGGTTAGGCTGCAGGAGTGGAGGTTAGGCTGCAGGAGGGGAGGTTAGGGTGAGGCTGTGGGGGGTGAGGCTGCAGGAGGAGATGTTAGGGTTAGGCTGCGGGATGGGGGGTTAGGGTGAGGCTGCAGGAGGGGAGGTTAGGGTGAGGCTGCGGGAGGGGAGGTTAGGGTGAGGCTGCGGGAGGATATGTTAGGGTTAGGCTGCGGGATGGGGGGTTAGGGTGAGGCTGTGGGAGGAGAGGTTAGGGTAAGGCTGCGGGAGGAGAGGTTAGGGTGAGGCTGCGGGAGGAGAGGTTAGGGTTTGGCTGCGGGAGGGGATGTTAGGGTGAGGCTGCGGGAGGGGAGGTTAGGGTGAGGCTGCAGGAGTTGAGGTTAGGGTTAGGCTGCAGGAGGGGAGGTTAGGGTTTGGCTGCGGGAGGGGATGTTAGGGTTAGGCTGCGGGATGGGGGGTTAGGCTGCAGGAGTTGAGGTTAGGGTTAGGCTGCAGGAGGGGAGGTTAGGGTTTGGCTGCGGGAGGGGAGGTTAGGGTTAGGCTGCAGGAGGGGAGGTTAGGGTGAGGCTGCGGGAGGAGAGGTTAGGGTTAGGCTGCAGGAGGGGAGGTTAGGGTTAGGCTGCGGGAGGCGAGGTTAGGGTTAGGCTGCGGGGGGGGGGGGAGTTTAGGGTTAGGCTGAAGGAGGGGAGGTTAGGGTGAGGCTGCTGCAGGGGAGGTTAGGGTGAGGCTGCAGGAGGAGAGGTTAGGGTTAGGCTGCGGGAGGGGAGGTTGGGGTTAGGCTGGGGGAGGGGAGGTTAGGCTGCAGGGAAGGGATGTTAGGGTTAGGCTGTGGGAGGGGAGGTTAGGGTTAGGCTGCGGGAAGGGAGGTTAGGGTTAGGCTGCGGGAGGGGAGGTTAGGCTCCGGGAGGGGAGGTTAGGGTGAGGCTGCGGGAGGGGTGGTTAGGGTTAGGCTGCAGGAGGGGTATGTTAGGGTTAGGCTGCAAGAGGGGAGGTTAGGGTGAGGCTGCGGGAGGGGAGGTTAGGGTGAGGCTGCAGGAGGGGAGGTTAGGGTTTGGCTGCGCGAGGAGAGGTTAGGGTTTGGCTGCGGGAGGGGATGTTAGGGTTAGGCTGCGGGATGGGGGGTTAGGGTTAGGCTGCAGGAGGGGAGGTTAGAGTTAGGCTGCAGGATGGGAGGTTAGGGTTAGGCTACAGGAGTGGGGATTAGCAATAGGCAGTAGGATGGGGGTGGTTAGGCTCTAACAGGAGGGCTAGCAATACTCACCACCGGATGCTGGATCCTCCGGAAGTCACCCTGACATTAGTGTCAGACCCAGAAGAGACAGCTCCAGTTCCTGGACTAGGAAAGTCACCACTAGATCACCAGGGATTTTTGTCATCGAATCATGTTGACATTTAATTAATTAATTAACAGTTTCTTATATAGCGCACACATATTCCGCAGCACTTTACAGAGAATATTTGAGCGCTCACATCAGTCCCTGCCCCAGTGAAGCTTACACTCTATATTCCCTACCATATGTACACGCACACACACACACACACACACACACATTCTAGGGAGTATGTATCTGGAGGAAACCCACACAAGTACGGGGAGAATATACAAACTGTGCACGGTACTTATGTATTTGCAGGGCGCCCACTAAGCAAATAGCTTAGTGGGCGATTCTGCGTAAGAAAATCACATGCGATCGCACCGCACATAAAATGGCATGCGTTCGCGTGCGATTTTATAGGGTGCGATGCCATTTAATTTAGTATACACTTGTATGACATACAATGTGATTTAGGCACCCCCACTATCCACGTCGGCGTGGAGGTGATTTTTTAAGATTGCATTACATGTATTCCGCGTACTCTCGCCACACTATATAAAATCAACTCCACGGTGGATTGTGGGGGTATGAAAAGGTCGGGAGGACGCGTTCCGCTGCGCTCGCCACGCTTCGGGGTGGCGTGGATAGTGGATGGGTGCCTAAATCCCATTGTATG
This sequence comes from Crinia signifera, assembly GCF_055691185.1. Taxonomy (NCBI): domain Eukaryota; kingdom Metazoa; phylum Chordata; class Amphibia; order Anura; family Myobatrachidae; genus Crinia; species Crinia signifera. The sequence continues at coordinate 172,187,268 of NC_139223.1, read as the reverse complement.
TCATACAAGTGTATAGTCAATTAAATGGCATCGTACCGCCCAAGGACAAAGAGCAGTGAATAAATGACATAGGAAAATCGCATTGCACCACATGCAAAAAATCGCATGCGATGCGATTTCCCTACGGTGCCGTACGTATGCTAATTGGGCGCCCTGCTAATACATAAGTACCTGTTCAGCACAGTTAGGGCCATGGTGGGAACCCATGACCTCAACGCTGCGTGTCAGTAATGCTAATCATTACACCGTCCTTACGAAAGACATTTCATCACTTTCAACATGACTAATGTCACCGTTCTCATGACGACGTGATGATCGGCGAGCGAATGTACCACGCCCTTCTGCTCGTATCCTTATACATAGAATCGTACCTCTAACAGCGGGCACCAAGTCCCTGGCATTTGGGCTATAGGGGCGGCGACCAGCAGCCGGATGTGCACTGTTCTGGATTGAGAAGCGGCGCGGTGCTGTCTTATCGCCGCTATATGATGTATTTCGAGTTGTAGAAACATCTCCTCATTGTCCCGTAGATTTGCCTGAATTATGCAGTAAAATATACCGAATGCTATTAAAGAAAATGTTCACTTTGGATTCTTTTTAATTATAGTGACAATTTTTATACTAAATCCAATTAACCTTTTGGCGAGCCAGCTGGGCGCGGATTAATTAAAGTGCGTAGTATTAGAAGGCTCTCATTGTTTGGTGCTCAGTGGTGTAGCCCCTGCGAGGTGCAAACACACGGAACCTGTGAGCGCTCATCTGCAGGAACAATGACTTATAGTGAAGATATAATTACTGTCATTATGCTCAGTGTCAGCAGTGCTGTGATGGCAGGGGCAATGCTGTTCATTAATAAGATAGCCGACGTATGTTCGTGTCCCCGGTGCCGGCTCCTACAGCAATCACTGTTCTAGAGTCTTCTCTGTGCCATCCAGAAATGTGTTATCTGGTCTTTCTGGAGATCTATACATACGTTTGGTCGACACATGAAATATACCCACTAAGGCGTGGAGGGAGAAGCATGGTGAGCAGACCCGGTACACCAATACAGTGTCCAAGTCAACTTATGTCGAAATTTTTTTGGGAAAAATGTATTTGCTTGGACCTTTGTGTGGTAAACCCCTTGCAGTGCAAAGATTGCAGTGCGTGGTCGGACCCATTATACTGAGGACCACCCGGGTTTAATCGCTCTTATAACCCAGGTGGAATTGCCGGGTTGCTTGACCCGAGTTATACGTTTTGGTGCTTTCACCGCACCTCGACACGGGTTGATACGTCATCAACCCGGCAATGACCCGGGTCAAAGGTGCGGTGTGAAAGGGGTATTAGTGTGCAATTAAAGGGTTCTATGTAAACCATGTTTTCAGATCAGCTGTGCAAGTGTCCAGATTTACAGTTACACATTTGGTTCAATAATTCGGTAGCAAAATGTCATCAATGACTGTCGGACGTAGGTAGTTTCAGACAAGGAATGGAAAACTCTTAGAGAGTCTTGCTGGTGTTAGGTACGTTGTGTTTCTGGACCTGCAAGAGCTTGTTTATGAGTGAAAACAAAAAAAATCCTATATAGTAAAAGACTAACGCTGCCCCTCACCTCTATGGGGGGATTGAAGTATTTTGCGTGACAGCCACTAGATGGCGCCCGACAGCAATTAAAGTGTTGCTCTATTCGGGAACCCACAGCAGCCGACTCTGACATAACCGCTATGTTGTTCCATCATTCGGTTACAGACTCCCTATTCCACCAATTGTACTTCAGATGAGGAGTCCTCAAGTGGTTCATCAGTATTCTATTACGTTCAGTGCAGTTCTGTAATACGGCAGCAGATTGAGGCATCAGATTTACTTCTGGAGATAAAATTGTTGATGGGCAACAGGTCCATCCCCGCAGCCTTCACCTGCGGCCTCAGCTCCCGTTTGCTGTATTGCGGCTTTGTCTGTAACATTACTTATGCTCTCCTGCCCTTTATTTTACTATATAGGGCAGGAACCCTACTGTCATCTCTCTTTGCTTTTTTTTTTACTTATAATTGAAGTCTGTGGTCCTTCGCGGCCATTTTGAAGGTCAGAACCAGTGCGGCCTGTGAGGTGCTTATACCCATAACTGCTTTGGATTTCGGAAGATAATGTGTAATTGTTGTTGGCTCCAACATCTATAACTGATTGTAAATAAATATTACAACAAACCACAATAATAAGACATAAAGCCAAGTGGTCTTCAATCGCTGGATGTGGGGGGGGGGGGGGGGGGGACAACATGAGCACTGGTAACGGGATCCGGATTTTGGGTCAATGTGTATAAGGGTAACAGTCAGTAATTTGACCACTGGACTGTAGGTCAACGCAAGTAGAAGGTTAACCTAGACAATGTCATCCTAAATACTGTAGAACCTATGATCTATTCTACACCCTTTGTTAATGAAGCATTCATAATAAAAGATGAGCTAGAGGGTAACCTGGGAGCAGTCACCTTTTGATGACATCACTAGGATCAGGAGTATGGTGCCCATGGTCACCTCTAGTGTAGCGTATGTATGTCCAGCATTGGGCATCCCCAGTGTTGCTGACTGATTATATCATTATAGATATATATGTTCTACACCCAGAGTCCTGGCACAAATAACATGACATCCCTTTGCTTCTGGTTCTGTCCACTTACTGACCTCCCCCTTTTTCTCTGTGTTTCTCCCATTTCAGGCAAATACGTTTACCAGCCGATGACTCCCGTGGAGCAGCTTCCAAGCACGGAGATCCCAGTGCAACCACAGGAGCAGACCAACACCATCCAGATATCTGTCTCGCTGGCCGAGCAGTTCCTCAAGGTGGCCTCCTCTTTCCAGCCTCCGTTCATGCCCGAGTCTCCTCGCTACTGCACCATCTCTGACCTCTTCCTGGATAATTATCAGGTGAAGTGTATCAACGGGAAGATGTGCTATGTGCAGCGGCAGCCGCCACCACCGCCTGCAGCTCAACCATGCATCAGGTCACGTTCTGAGAGGGAGTTCCTTCAGGAGGCCTACTCGCACAAAAACACAGAGGGACCAAAAATAGATCACTGCTCCTCTCCTTCCAACTCTGAGGACTCTGGGATCAACGCGGTGGGAGTCCCTTACTTGGAATCCTGCGACGAAGACACAGAGGAAGGAGCGGAACTCAGTTCAGAAGAAGACTGCAGCCCGGATGGCTGCTGGGGGCAGGAGCCTTCTCCCCTGGTGTCTCCTTCCAAGGCTGAACTGGAAATCATAGAGACTATAGAGACCACAGTCTGAGTTGTGTGTAGGAATTTGAGTAAGCACATACAGGAGACAGCTTGCTGCCAAGGGAAAGAGCAATACCTATTGCACACCTACCTACAAATATCGTTGAAGCCACCAAGAACGTGCAATCCGTTTAATGGCCCAGCTGTCCATGACTGGTACCCTGGATCCGTGAAAGCACCTAGATGGGTGGAGGAACCCAGAAGCCTTCAGAGGAAAGTTTTATATTCATTAAGGCATATTCCATTAGTATTAAAGGTGGGATTTGTGTTCCCAAGGCGGAACCTAGAGATTTATTTGCACACGTGAGGAAAATCCTTTCTTATCAGGAGATGTCTAAGAGTTTTGCTCATCATGGGAGCCTGTGGCTAATTCCTTGCCCCAGGTTTAACGAGGCAGAACTGTGATCATATGCTCTGTGCCGGTCACAAAATGGGGCCTTCTCCTTGGCTATGCTGCTTTGAATATAAAACGACTGTACACCTGTGTTATATCTTGTATAGGAACGATCACTATTTGTTTACCATTCCTTACACTCCTCAAACATAAAACCACTTAAAAAAAAACATACTTTAGTGTCCAAAAATGCAGTATTCTTACTCTAAGGCCTACTGGAAGCTGCTTCGTACGTGCTGACACTAGTTGACCCTTGTGGCCATCAATGAATCATGTGTGTGGCACAGAAGAGTGTGAGAAGAAAGTTTTTTCCCCTCATTTTCTTGGCGCGAGAGATCATTTAATCAGGGCTGCCAAGACGTACAGCAGGCCCCTGGTGCTATAAGAGGTGTGGCCAATCCAGGGGGTGTGGCCACATCTGTTCATTATCAGTCGTATCGGAAATATTATGTGCATTTCCCCTCCCCCAGGGATGGGACGGCCCCCCTCAGACAAGGTGGTCACCACTTATGTTTGTATGGTCCTGTGTTTCTTAGTGAAATGAAATAACGATCACTGGTAACAAATAGACAATGGTAATTGGATCATTGACTAGGCTGATATTTAAATGTCACACAACTCATCCCACTTGATATTAACACTATATTCATTTGGAAAGCTGGGACTGTAATCTCTAGTAACCTTTTAAATAATACACAGGATTATTATACCCTGCTTTAATAATATATTATAACCACAGTGGCGGCAAAGGCGCAGTGAGGACGCACTAAAGGCTTTTCTTAGTATTGCTGCTTTTGATATATTTTACATTTATTAACTCCTACATTCCTGAACTGGCAGCCAGTACACCGTCTCATAAGCAACTGGCGAGACAATACGTCAGCTGTTTAAATCAGCTTCCAGTCAGCGATAGAAATATTTAAGTGAATTTATTTGTGGCGGATGCACCCCTCGCAGCAACCGAATAGTGTCACGTCTCAGCCCCGCTGAGATAAATAGATCCGACACCTGCTCAATAGGCAGAGAGCGCCACTTCACGCCGTCCCTTCGCTCCGTGATTGCTGAATGCACGAACGCTACCAGTCAATTACCATGCAATTAGGTTATAGTGACCTTTTAAGAGCAGAACGTCTTCAAAAGAAAATAGCAAACCATAGGTGGGCAAGTCTAATTGAGTAAGGAATGGACGGACTAAAAGGTTTTTATGGCACGTGGCGGGAGCTCATCCTTTGCTCATTTATTGCAGAATCCCCGCAGGGGGAGTATTAATATTTAAGAGTTTTAGTGAATCTAGAAAACATGTTTGTTTGGCGCACAGGTGGAAGCGGTGAGCGTTGCTCTCTGGGGGATCAGAGAAAGTTTTGCCTTGTTGTGAAGGTAGATTTAGTCCGTGCCAGTGTAGGGGGGATTTATTAGGGTGGCCTGGCACGGTAGTCACTTTACAGTGTCCATGATGTTTTATATAGTCCATTAGGCCGTAGTGTATCCAACAGCCGTCATTAGACCATAGTGTCCCCAACAGGTTACGTTACGGTTACATTGCCTGTGGGATTGTCCTATGTCCACCGTAGAGACCTGTATTAAACACCCAAATTACAAAAAAAAAAATGATTCCGTACTGTCTTGAAGAACTCAATATAACCTTGTTTCAGGCTGTTACTATCTAGATCATGGGACCCATTGCATATCCCCAAACATGGTCCTGCTGAGCAATAATTATCCAGCCAGTATAGGGGTACTACTGAGCAGGTTGGGAAATGCTGAGTGCGGTTGTCTGTGCATCTTCTAGATGTGCCACAAAGTCCTGGGGAAAGTGGGATCATTACAACCACCCGTCCCCCGAACCCTAGGGCTGTGTGGTGTCCTGTCTGCACTGGTGCCCTGTCACAGGAGACGGGATCAGTGCATATCTTAAGGTTACTTTATATTATGTTGGGGGATATTGTCCTCCTGGTACGCCTCTCTAGCTGGCTTCCTTGAAGGGTAAAGTTATGAAGGTGTCTTAGTAAAGTGTGTAATAGAGGCGTCCTAGGTGCCCTTCATCTGCGTCATTGACACTGTACAAAGCCTACTGCCCTTCATTCCCATTGCTTATATCATTTATCATTCTATGACGTGTTTCACTTCCAACCTTCTTCTTGTTACAATAGTAACACGTGGCGGTATTCCGCCCTGTGCTGTCTCCGCCCCCAAATATATGTCATGACAAGTGGGCCCCGGAGCATACTAGGGTCACTTTAGGCCCCCATGCACTTGTCCTGTTCTGGCAGAGAAATCATCATCGGGTGTTTAGCACCAGCTCCCCGCGGTCCTTTCACACATGATAAATCGTATGCAATTTATCATATGTAAAAAAAATATGGCACATCAAGTGCGAAATCGTAAGTGAGCCCTGCCAGGATCTCGAGTGAAATTGGTTCTAACTTGTCCTTAAGACAAGTCGGACTAGTGTATGGGGACCTTCAGGGTTGAACATCGGTGGACTATCCACCGAATATACCCTTGATAGTCAATATCGATGTATGAAAGTATCTGTTAGGGAACTATCAATGCTTTCAATCACCGATGGTCATTCCTGCTTTACTATGAACTGGACTGTCAGACAATCAGCAATTGAGGTCCGGACACAAAAGAATGAAAAAAAAGTATCTGGTTCTTCACCCTCAATGGCAAAAGTATTGGACATTGGCCATTGGCGATGTTCCATGCAACCACGGGATAGGTGACCCAGAGCAGTTGCATCACTGCCCCTCTCCTGGCTGTAAGCCGGGCGAGGAAGCCTATATGTAACTATATATCATTTTCTGCTCAGCAGTGAGACACAGGCAATGTCATCTACATCCCATTGAACCACGTGTTATCATTTACATTTCCAGAACACTTTCCTTTGTGTCTCCTCTAATCTCCTGTTGCAGCCGGTGACAGTTTCTGCAGCGAGTGGTCCCCGCGGACCGCTGTAAGCCGGCTAGAGAAATACTTTCCCCTGTACACTCTGAAGTCGGTGCAGCAGGTTTATCTCAGCGGGCTCCCAGAAATAATTATGCCAGCGTGGACCTATTTTTCATCGCGTCTCCTTTTACTGACTGAAGGTTAAACTGTGCTGTGCTTTCCGCCGGTGAATGGCTCAGTGTGTGAGGAATGATGCCTGCGCTCAGCATACCTTGCCTCCACAATTGTCTGCAACCCGTGTGCCATGCTATTTATGGCTGAGGGAAAGTGCCGACGCCTGCCCGTTGCGACTGTGTGTGTGTGGAATTACAGCGGTGAGGTTCTGTATATGAGATGTGTTCTTACCATTAGCGGTGATGGCATTCTGTATAAGCAAGCGGGGTGACCGCCCATCGCTTCGCCTGATGCCAGGGACAAAGGAGAAATAGAGCTCCAGTTACCATTGGCTGAGAGCTCTCTCTCAGCCAATCAGAGGGCCGCCCAGTCTTTTGAAAGTTTTTTTTTTAAATTCTGCTGCACGCCAATGCACACGGTGCATTGTGAGCGAACGCATGTGGTTAAAAACCACGTGACCACTCATGCAATTCGATAAATATTATGTGCAACACATATCTATCGACGCAACATTGGACCGGCGGGCCCGCACATGATGTCAGGTGACACATTTGAAGTACATAGAATCCTTCGATTTATCGCACAGGTGCGGGGGAATTTGAAGGATTGTATGTAATATCGCCCTAGTGTATGAGCAGCATTACTCTAATAAGCCCGGCTCTGTGCGATGGCTGTGTAATATATTGCCGATTGTAGACATCGATCATATTGGTATTCTCGCCCAGTGCCATCGGCCCTGCACCGCATCACAGTCACAGCGGTCAGTCGTTACCGGCTTAGTGAGCAATGTTCCCCGCTTTAGGATATGTTGGTTTTCCTGCAGCACTACCCAGGAGGAAAGCAAGGCAGCTACAGTAGGCAGTGCCACCATAAGCGGGGGACTGGCAGGACTCCAGACCCGGGCAGAAAGTGGAGTCTATCCTCATAATCAAAGTGAACATTTCCCTGAAAGACATGTAGAAGTAGTTTTGCCTGTGCTGTGGGCACCGGACTTCCTGGTAGAGTTCACTGAAGATAAAATCCATCCTTATGTGCGGTCCACGAAGCAGAGCCTACGTCAGCGCAGAAGGGAATGTCCTGCATCGGGGGTAGTCAGTGCCCCTCCCCCAGTCTCCTCCCAGTATGGAATCTTCCATGTGGGCGGGTCTCTTCATTAGCTCCCATAAGACCAGTATGTACCTGGAACACTGATGATGCATGTTGGCGGTACCATAAGCGGGCAACTTGTGTGGGTGATAAATGAGTATAAAACAAATATTATTTAAAGCATTTAAATGTATAACGTGACTGACGGGGCATTTGCAGCTAATACCGCATCCTGCGATGGCGCCACCTTCCACTTGGGATGTGGGACTGTGAGGAGATGTCTGTGTATAATGGATGGAAAATAAGTCTGCACAATAAAACAAACCAAGTCTATTATATACATCTATTCTCCCAGCTCTCACGTTAAATGTCAGCGGGAAACGCCCCTTTCCACCCTCGCCGCCATGTTTATGCACAGTACAGCTCTATAGATAACAATGGCAGCATTCAGTGCCCCCGTAACACTGACACAGCCCCGCCGTAACCAAAGATGTCACAGACCCCTGACAGGACGCGAGCTCTCCTCCCTCTGGTCACACCGTGGGGTTATTTTATAAGAAGTATTAATACATTGGAAGCACAATATAAGCAAAGTAATGCACATTCCCTGTATTTATTTAGCCAAGAAAATTGTGTGTACATTTTATGAAATGTAATAAAAATGTGTTGTTCTTTTATCCTGTTGTCGTGGTTTTCTCCATTTGTACATCGTGTCCCCCTCTGATGCTGCTTCTATACCATTCTGATGCTTTATCTATCCCCCTCTGATGCTGCTTCTATACCATTCTGATGCTTTATCTGTCCCCCTCTGATGCTGCTTCTATCCCCATCTGACTGTTCATCTATCCCCCTCTGATGCTGCTTCTATCCCCTTCTGATGCTGCTTCTATTCCCCTCTGACTGTTCATTTATCCTCCTCTGATGCTTTACCTACGCCCCTCTGATGCTGCTTCTATCCCCCTCTGACTGTTCATCTATCCCCCTCTGATGCTGCTTCTATACCATTCTGATGCTTTATCTATCCCCCTCTGATGCTGCTTCTATACCATTCTGATGCTTTATCTGTCCCCCTCTGATGCTGCTTCTATCCCCCTCTGATGCTGCTTCTATCTCCCTCTGATGCTGCTTCTACCCCCCTATGACTGTTCATCTATCCCCCTCTGATGCTGCTTCTATCCCCATCTGACTGTTCATCTATCCCCCTCTGATGCTGCTTCTATTCCCCTCTGACTGTTCATCTATCCCCCTCTGATACTGCTTCTATCCCCCTCTGACTTCATCTACCCCCCTCTGACTTCATCTACCCCCCTCTGACTGTTCATCTATCCCCCTCTGATGCTGCTTCTATTCCCCTCTGACTTTTCATCTATCCCCCTCTGATGCTGCTTCTATCCCCCTCTGACTGTTCATCTATCCCCCTCTGATGCTGCTTCTATCCCCATCTGACTGTTCATCTATCCCCCTCTGATGCTGCTTCTATTCCCCTCTGACTTTTCATCTATCCCCCTCTGATGCTGCTTCTATCCCCCTCTGACTGTTTATCTATCCCCCTCTGATGCTGCTTCTATCCCCCTCTGACTGTTCATCTATCCCCCTCTGATGCTGCTTCTATCCCCCTCTGACTGTTCATCTATCCCCCTCTGATGCTGCTTCTATCCCCATCTGACTGTTCATCTATCCCCCTCTGATGCTGCTTCTATTCCCCTCTGACTGTTCATCTATCCCCCTCTGATGCTGCTTCTATCCCCATCTGACTGTTCATCTATCCCCCTCTGATGCTGCTTCTATTCCCCTCTGACTTTTCATCTATCCCCCTCTGATGCTGCTTCTATCCCCCTCTGACTGTTTATCTATCCCCCTTTGATGCTGCTTCTATCCCCCTCTGACTGTTCATCTATCCCCCTCTGATGCTGCTTCTATTCCCCTCTGACTGTTCATCTATCCCCCTCTGATACTGCTTCTATCCCCCTCTGACTTTTCATCTATCCCCCTCTGATGCTGCTTCTATCCCCCTCTGACTTCATCTACCCCCCTCTGACTGTTCATCTATCCCCCTCTGATGCTGCTTCTATCCCCCTCTGACTGTTCATCTATCCCCCTCTGATGCTGCTTCTATCCCCCTCTGACTGTTTATCTATCCCCCTCTGATGCTGCTTCTATCCCCCTCTGACTGTTCATCTATCCCCCTCTGATGCTGCTTCTATCCCCCTCTGATTTTTCATCTATCCCCCTCTGATGCTGCTTCTATCCCCCTCTGACTTTTCATCTATCCCCCTCTGATGCTGCTTCTATCTTCTGACACTTTGGACCTTATTCTGGTCCACACGCAAGACGGCAAAGAGATTTCTACAGCGCTTTTGTCTCTGGTGTCTTACATCTGCGGGTTCGATGTGCGGGAAGCGGGAGGGCTGATGACAGCCACTGACGTCATCTGCCTGTCCCCCGCACCATCACCGAATTACAGTGGGAACGACCCCCACCCTGCTAGGCGCGAATGGGACGTTGAACAGGAAGTTCGCCATGCCCTGCTTGCACCAAGCACCTAAATGTGCAGACGCTTAACATCGCTCCCCTGCGCAAACGTAGGAGAGCGAGGCAACCAGAATAGGGCCTTTGTCCCCCCTTTTGTGCTTCATCCATTCCCCTATCTTGCTTTATCTCCTACTTATTCTTTACCTGTCCTTCTCTCATCCCTCTCTGAAGCGTTATCTCTCCCTTCTTATGCTTTGCCGCGTAGGGGTCCCGGGAAGGGAGCTAAAGGAAGTGTATAGTTAGTATGTACTCACAGTAGATTTCTATATAACATCACCAGGCCATCTGGATAATCCCCTTTATCATACAGCAGGGGTAGCCAACTCCAGTCCTCGAGAGCTACCAACAGTTCATGTTTTCCAGACCACCTAGCAGGTGCGCAGGTGCACTCTTTACTCACTGGCAAATTACAAAAGATCCACAGGTGGAGATAATTACTTGTGATCTGTGAGGAGACCTGGGAAATGTTAACTGTTGGTAGCTCCCGAGGACTGGAGTTGGCTATCTTTGTCATACAGGGATCTGTCACCAAGAAAAAGCCTTAGGCCCACATTGAGAATTGGATGCAGGGACGTCTGCGTCTTTCCGCTGATGCTGCAACAAAGCCCCTCCCTGGTGTATACCTGCGCCTCCAAACATCCAAAGACTGATAGCTGCTGTACCACCATTGGCTGCGATGAGACACCATCATACTGGGATGTCCACCAGGTGCAGCCTTTGTATCCGCCGCCTATGCTACCTCCCTTTGTATCCGCCGCCTATGCTACCCCCCTTTGTATCCGCCGCCTATGCTACCTCCCTTTGTATCCACCGCCTATGCTACCTCCCTTTGTATCCGCCGCCTATGCTACCTCCCTTTGTATCCACCGCCTATGTTACCTCCCTTTGTATGCACCGCCTATGTTACCTCCCTTTGTTATCTCCCTTTGTATCCACCGCCTACGCTACCTCCCTTTGTATCCACCGCCTGTGTTACCTCCCTTTGTATCCACCACCTGTATTACCTCCCTTTGAATCCACCGCCTGTGTTACCTCCTGTTCTCATGGGACATATCTGTAAATCGTTTCACTACATGCACCATACCTGCAGTGCCCAATTCCCAATCAGGCCCTTTGTGCTCCGCATGTTACAGACTGCAGTGATTGTTCCTGTAGTCTGCAGTCAGGGAGCAGATTGTATTTCATGTACCTAGTGCTGGAATAGTCTGATGCTGTCACCCCTGAGTACAATGAATATAATGGGAGAGAGACTCGGGAACCGGCTCATGGTGATAAATCCATCAGGGACAGTAATAGCTGCCTGATGTTCTCTCATTGTCCTCTTACAGATCCACATGTAATACGTTCCCAGGGACAGACAGTCACTTATCTGATTTATTATTTATTTATTAACAGTTTCTTATATAGCGCACACATATTCCGCAGAGCTGTACAGAGAATATTTGAACATTCACATCAGTCCCTGCTCCAGTGGAGCTTACAATCTATATCCCCTACCACATGTACATGCACACACAGATATTCTAGGGTTAATGTTGTTGGGAGTCAATTAACCTACCAGTATATTTTTGGAATGTGGGAGGAAACCGGAATACCCAGAGGAAACCCACGCAAGCATGGGGAGAATATACAAACTCCGCACAGTTAGGGCCGTGGTGGGAATCGAACCCATGACCTCAGTGCTGTGAGGCAGTAATGTAACCATTACAACGTCCGTACTGCCCCGTATATATAACACATGGTGGGGATAGAACCCATGACCTCAGCGCTGTGAGGGAGTAATGCTAACCATTACACCATCCGTGCTGCCCCGTATATATAACACATGGTGGGGATAGAACCCATGACCTCAGCACTGTGAGGCAGTAATGCTAACCATTACACCATCCGTACTGCCCCGTATATATAACACATGGTGGGGATAGAACCCATGACCTCAGTGCTGTGAGGCAGTAATGCTAACCATTACACCATCCGTACTGCCCCGTATATAACACATGGTGGGGATAGAACCCATGACCTCAGTGCTGTGAGGCAGTAATGTAACCATTACCCCGTCCGTACTGCCCCGTATATATAACACATGGTGGGGATAGAACCCATGACCTCAGTGCTGTGAGACAGTAATGCTAACCATTACACCATCCGTACTGCCCCGTATATATAACATATGGTGGGGATAGAACCCATGACCTCAGCACAGTGAGACAGTAATGCTAACCATTACACCATCCGTACTGCCCCGTATATATAACATATGGTGGGGATATAACCCATGACCTCAGTGCTGTGAGGCAGTAATGTAACCATTACACCATCCGTACTGCCCCGTATATATATAACACATGGTGGGGATAGAACCGATGACCTCAGCGCTGTGAGGCAGTAATGCTAACCATTACACCGTCCGTACTGCCCCGTATATATAACACATGGTGGGGATATAACCCATGACCTCAGCGCAATGAGGCAGTAATGCTAACCATTACACCATCCGTACTGCCCCGTATATATAACACATGGTGGGGATAGAACCCATGACCTCAGTGCTGTGAGGCAGTAATGCTAACCATTACACCATCCGTACTGCCCCGTATATAACACATGGTGGGGATAGAACCCATGACCTCAGTGCTGTGAGGCAGTAATGTAACCATTACCCCGTCCGTACTGCCCCGTATATATAACACATGGTGGGGATAGAACCCATGACCTCAGTGCTGTGAGACAGTAATGCTAACCATTACACCATCCGTACTGCCCCGTATATATAACATATGGTGGGGATAGAACCCATGACCTCAGCACAGTGAGACAGTAATGCTAACCATTACACCATCCGTACTGCCCCGTATATATAACATATGGTGGGGATAGAACCCATGACCTCAGTGCTGTGAGGCAGTAATGTAACCATTACACCATCCGTACTGCCCCGTATATATATAACACATGGTGGGGATAGAACCGATGACCTCAGCGCTGTGAGGCAGTAATGCTAACCATTACACCGTCCGTACTGCCCCGTATATATAACACATGGTGGTGATAGAACCCATGACCTCAGTGCTGTGAGGCAGTAATGTAACCATTACACCATCCGTACTGCCCCGTATATATATAACACATGGTGGGGATAGAACCGATGACCTCAGCGCTGTGAGGCAGTAATGCTAACCATTACACCGTCCGTACTGCCCCGTATATATAACACATGGTGGGGATAGAACCCATGACCTCAGCGCTGTGATGCAGTAATGCTAACCATTATACCGTCCGTACTGCCCCGTATACATATAACACATGGTGGGGATAGAACCCATGACCTCAGTGCTGTGAGACAGTAATACTAACCATTACACCATCCGTACTGCCTCGTATATATAACACATGGTGGGGATAGAACCCATGACCTCAGCGCTGTGAGGCAGTAATGCTATAACCATTACACCGTCCGTACTGCCCCGTATATAGAACACATGGTGGGGATAGAACCCATGACCTCAGTGCTGTGAGGCAGTAATGCTATAACCATTACACCATCCGTACTGCCCCGTATATATATAACACATGGTGGGGATAGAACCCATGACCTCAGTGCTGTGAGGCAGTAATGCTATAACCATTACACCGTCCGTACTGCCCCGTATATATAACACATGGTGGGGATAGAACCCATGACCTCAGCGCTCTGAGGCAGTAATGCTAACCATTACACCGTCCGTACTGCCTCGTATATATAACACATGGTGGGGATAGAACCCATGACCTCAGCGCTCTGAGGCAGTAATGCTATAACCATTACACCATCTGTACTGCCCCGTATATATAACACATGGTGGGGATAGAACCCATGACCTCAGTGCTGTGAGGCAGTAATGCTATAACCATTACACCATCCGTACTGCCCCGTATATATAACACATGGTGGGGATAGAACCCATGACCTCAGTGCTGTGAGGCAGTAATGCTATAACCATTACACCGTCCGTACTGCCCCATATATATAACACATGGTGGGGATAGAACCCATGACCTCAGCGCTCTGAGGCAGTAATGCTATAACCATTACACCATCTGTACTGCCCCGTATATATAACACATGGTGGGGATAGAACCCATGTCCTCAGCGCTGTGAGGCAGTAATGCTAACCATTACACCGTCCGTGCTGTCCTTACTGATGCAGTAAGCGCCCGTCTCTCCCCTTATTTACATGGTGACCAACTACAGTCATGTCCCCACATTATAGGTGGTTCCAACTGACTACACTGCTATTGTTCTCTGCTCTGGGGGAGGATCAAAGGCTGATGCATGAGTGAAATCCCGCCCATGTTCACAGGGGGTAATCCATTCCGAATCACCATCGAATGGATCCCCCCTGTTTGCAGTCTAGACTTACTCAGCGCTGCGAAGGCTGTGGGGAGGAGGTCACTGGCAACGTCCCAATGGCCGGGAGCAGTCTGCATTTTCAGGGACACTCCCAGAGAACGCTGTCATGCCGCCTACTGTCAATCACTTTGTGAGGGAGATCAGGTAAGTATATGTCTCTTGAGAGAGATAACTACCAACCAATCATCTATCATTTCTCAAACAGCCTGTAGGATGGCAGTTAGGAGCTATTTAGACAAATCTCTCTGCAATGTCCAGCCGGACCTACTGTAGGCCTGCGCAGCCTATATCAAGTCTGAATTGGGCCCTAGATCATGTGACCGATACACGTACGCCTTGCAGATTTATCCCAGTGTATGGCTGGATCCCTACCAGAAAGCCAATGATACCGGTTTCCGTTCCTTCCAGCGACCTTGTTGATCTGAGAGATTACTGTTCCCGTACTGTTCCCCCATTTTACAAAGTACATTACAGTAATAACATATCAGTGAGCGTAATCCACCTCTCAGGGAGATAATGCCGAGTCCAATCTCCCATTTAATAATTCATTAACTGTTCCCACAGAGCCACAATACCTGATATTACACGTCCTCGTATAATGGAGGCATTATCCACGCAGCTTGTATGTTAGCATTACCCACACACACCCAGCACAGAGCAGCGTAATCGGATATTATGCAGAAGAGAAATAAAACGTTCCATCGCTCTAATCGCATTAAATGCAGCACCGTTATTTTATTATACATTCCCAATGTGAGATATATATATATATATTTCCTCCGGGAGATTATACATTAGTCCGTTACCATTGCACTCTCCTGCATTCGCCGCACACTGCAGCCAGGGTGTAGCCAGTCTCGCCCAGACCACTGCACACCGCCTGCTGCAACCCCCCCGGTTTGTGCAGCGCTGCTGATATACACTGTAGAGGTCAGACACAATGACAGCTCAGTGTAATGATACCGGTCAGGCCTGATGGTGAACGCTTCCTGCAGCCTCAGTAATATCGTGCTGCTACAGCGCTGCATGAGGCAGGGGACCAATAAATACATGGCTGAAGGCAAAGACATCGCTTGGAGAAGCCAGACATAAATCTGGCGGATACGGTTTTATTTATTATACAATACCCAGGGGGAGAAGTGTCCCTGTCTAACTTTTGTCAATGTCTCACTAATGCATGTCTAAGTTTTGTCAATGTCTAAGTGCTAGCCAACCCTAGCCCTCGAGAGCTACCAACAGTTCACATTTTCCAGACAACCTAGCTGCTGCACAGCTGCACTCATTAATCACTGACACATTTTAAAAGATACACAGATGGAGCTAATTAGCTCACTTGTGATTCTGTGAGGAGACCTGCAAAACATGCACTGTTGGTAGCTCTCGAGGACTAGGGTTGGCTACCCAAGGTCTAACTAATGCATGTCTAACTTGTGTCTAATGCATGTCTAACTTTTGTTGGTACTTGTGAGTTATCTGGGCGTCCGATTTTGGTACTAGATCGCATACGATATCGCATGCGATATCGCATGCGATTTGCGATTTGCATGCGATTTAGCATGCGATTTGCATAAGATTTGCTATTAATTTCATTACCCCACTATCCCCAAAGTGTGTCTATCAACGTGAACCCGAAGCGTGGCGAGCGCAGCGAGCCCGCGAGGGGCGGCGGTACGTGTCCTCCGACCTTTTCATGCCCTACTATCCACTAGGGCGTGGAGTGAGAATAGAATAGTGTGGCGAGCGCAGCGAGCCACCGAGCCCGAAGCGTGGCGAGCGCAGCGAGCCCCGCGAGGGGACGCGGACACCTTCACAGGTATCCGCGTGCCCTTGCGGGCTTCACAGGTGTCCGCGTCCCCTCGCGGGGCTCGCTGCGCTCGCCACGCTTCGGGCTCGGTGGCTCGCTGCGCTCGCCACACTATTCTATTCTCACTCCACGCCCTAGTGGATAGTAGGGCATGAAAAGGTCGGAGGACGCGTACCGCCGCCCCTCGCGGGCTCGCTGCGCTCGCCACGCTTCGGGTTCACGTTGATAGACACACTTTGGGGATAGTGGGGTAATGAAATGAATAGCAAATCTTATGCAAATCGCATGCTAAATCGCATGCAAATCGTAAATCGCATGCGATATCGTATGCGATATCGTATGCGATATCGCATGCAAATCGCATGCAAATCGTAAGTACCCAAATCGGACGCCCAGATAACTCACAAGTACCCTTTTGTCATTTTCTAACTAATGCATGTCTCTTTTTTCAATGTCTAACTAATGCATGTCTATCTTTTGTCAATGTCTAACTAATACATGTCTAACTTGTGTCTAATGCATTTCTAACTTTTGTCAATGTCTAACTTTTTTTTAGAATTCGGTACAATGACTGTGATTTGAAGTCTAGAGCCCACTGTGGTCTCTGTGACCACCTACAGCGCTACAGTGGTGATGTCATCACTAGTACTGACACTTCTATCTGCCCCCTACTAGGTGCAAGCGGGACAACTCAGGACAATACGCGCTTCTGGCTGCACGCCCATAGCATTCCCACATTGTGCCCGTTATGTGCAAAATAAAGTAAATTCATGGTGACATTGTAAACCAGAAGTGGGATATTTTTTAACAGAAGCGTGGCCGCAGAACCCAATTGGTGGAGCACCCTAAGGACCGTATAGAAGCAGGTGGTGTCACTGGTTGGCATAGCTAATGTAGAGGGTGACCCGGTCATTACTATGCAGCGATCTTAGCCCAGAGCACAGTGCCAGAGCTTCCAAAGTATTTGTGGTAAGTGGTAACATAACTGAACTGAAGTGGTCATTGGGTGATTACAGAAACCCTAACTCACTGTGGCAACTATTGCCTCAACGAACACACATGATTAGATGCATTCCACAGAAACCCAGCCACATGCCACAGAAACCCAGCCACATGCCACAGCAACCCAGCCACATGCCACAGAAACCCAGCCACAGCGACCCAGCCACATGCCACAGCAACCCAGCCACATGCCACAGAAACCCAGCCACAGCGACCCAGCCACATGCCACAGTGTCCTAGTCACAGCAAACCAGCCACGTGCTACAGCGACCCAGTCACATGCCAATAACCCAGCAACAGCGACCTAGCCACATGCCATATCAACACAGCCACAGTGACCCAGCCACATGCCATAGCAACACAGCCACAGTGACCCAGCCACATGCCAAAGCTACAAGACACAGCAATTCAGCCACAGCAATCCAGCCACATGCCACAGTGTCCTAGTCACAGCAAACCAGCCACGTGCTACAGCGACCCAGTCACATGCCAATAACCCAGCAACAGCGACCTAGCCACATGCCATAGCAACACAGCCACAGCGACCCAGCCACATGCCAAAGCTACAAGACACAGCAATTCAGCCACAGCAATCCAGCCACATGCCACAGTGTCCTAGTCACAGCAAACCAGCCACGTGCTACAGCGACCCAGTCACATGCCATAGAAACACAGCCACAGCAATCCAGCCACAGCAATCCAGCCACATGCCACTTCCCTGAGAGATTTCCGACTCCTAGTTCTCTCCCTCCCTAAGCTGACTATACATATCTCAAGCAATTGATAAGAGATGGACTTAACCTTATTCTCACTCAGGGGTTGTTCAGTAAGGACCTCAAAAGCAAAATCTCTCTCTAATGGGCAAAACCACACTGCCCTGCAGGGGTGGGGATTATTAGGTTGGCAGTATCTATTCAATAGGACCACTATTGGGCAATAGGCTAACACATGAAAAAGATGGACATGGCTCTAGGTATACGTTGACAAGAGATCAAAACAAGGTTTTCATGGAAATGGTCGACACAAATTTTTTAGTTTTTCACGCGTTTTGTGTCACCATTGCTCAACATGGACACTGTATTAGTGTATCGCTTCCGCTTGCACGGCTTGCTGCGCTTGCCTTGCTTCGGTCACTTTAATATTTTCCCTCTATGCCCACTTGGTTTGTGAAGAAAGAAGAAGTCGGTTCAAATAAAAAAAAGAGAGAGTTAAGGTGGCCATACACTACAGCGATGTAGCCCAGCATTGTATGGCCATACAACCCCCCCCCCCCTTAGCTTCCTGGTACCTTCCTAGGCAGTAGGATTGCATGCAATGCATAAAACACCTCCGATTTGGCCCAATTTCTCAGCCGGATCGATAAGAATCGCCTCATATCAGACTAGTGTATGGTCTTCTTCGAATTTGTGTGGGGGGTGTGATCAAACTGAAATCTAAATTGCAGTGTTAGACTAAAGCAGCCAGTATTTACCCTGCACAGAAACAAAATAACTCACCCAAATCTAACTCTCTCTCTGCACATGTTACATCTGCCCCATCTGCAGTGCAGCATGGTTCCGCCCAAGATCCTTACTGAATAACCCCCTTGGTTCGGTTATTTCGTGCTATACAGTACAGAACTGCACAGACTTTATATCCCAATCAGTGTTTTCAAAGTAGTGTTCCTCGCCCTGTGATTGATGGTCCGTGCTCCAGATATAACCCTAGAAAAAAGGTTTTAACAATATAGCAAATGCTGCTTCCTTGCAGACTGGATGACTACAATGTAGGGATGTGGCGACTGGAGAGGCCTCTTGGGAGCACACGGCCAATCTCACTAATAGAGATCTGTGGGAATGAAAGCCGGGCCTTTTAAGCTCAGATTTCTTGGTCTCTCTGGTGAAGCCGGATGCCAGTATACGTAGTGATGTCGGAGTAGTTTGGAAACGCAGACTGTAGAATTGTTTCCACCTGGCTATTGTTCCTTGTCCAAGTGGTAGTCAGGTGGTGCTGAGGAAGGTGGTGGAGAGACTGGTAGGGCTTAGGCAGGTGGTTGCGAGGGTGTTAGTGGTGAGGAAGGTGGTGCGGAGGATGGTGGTGGGGAGACTGGTAGGGCTTAGGCAGGTGGTGCAGAGGATGGTGGTTGCGAGGGTGTTAGTGCTGAGGGTGGTGCGGAGGATGGTGGTTGCGAGGGTGTTAGTGGTGAGGGTGGTGGTGAGGAAGGTGGTGGAGAGGGTGTTGGTAGTGTGGGTGGTGATGAAGGTGGTGCAAAGGATGGTGGTTTTGAGGGTGTTGGTGGTGAGGCAGGTGGTGCAGAGGATGGTGGTGGTGAGGCAGGTGGTGCGGAGGATGGTGGTTGGGAGGTAGGTGGTGCTGAGGCGGGTGGTGTGGAGGATGGTGGTAGTGAAGAAGCTGGTGGTGTGGATGGTGGTGAGGCAGGTGTTGCTGAGGCAGGTGATGGCGAGGCTGGTTGTGAGCAAGGCAGGTGGTGTGGAGGCTGGGGGTGGTGAGGCAGGTAGTGGCGAGGCAGGCGGTGTGGAAGATGGTGATGGTCAGGCAGGTGGTGCTGAGGCTGGCGGTGGCGAGGTAGGTGGCATTTCAGGGTACAATAATTCAGAAGACCTGATGTTTTCTTTTTATGTTGCAATTAAATATAAACTTTTTAACAGGTGGAGCATCTTCTACCTAACCCTAGAGCCCGTAATCGGGAAGCATGAAGACAGCTAAAGAAGCAGAACATATTTTGTACCACTTACCGAGTGCCCACATCTCAATGTCAACAGTTATGATACTGACATTCCCCACAATGACGACATTAGAGTTTGGCAAAGAAGCACTGAAAACAGCGTCTGGCAGACAATATCTAGGTGGACAGTCAATAGTTCGACACCATATGGTCAACATGGTCAGAAGGTTGACACAAGCAATAGGGGAAAATGCCAATGGTTGACACATGGAATGTTTGACATTTTCTTTAAAAATCTAAAAAAAATTTTTTACTTTTTTTATTTCCACTTTACCGGCCACGTGAACTCCGCTTGGGAATAGCAAAGTGGCCCAAAGTGCAAAGCGATGCAGTCCACTAATTGGTGGCCCACGTGGTCAGGTGTTGACACTGACACCCAAAAAAGTGAAAAACATCTACATTTTTCCAGGGTTAACCTTTTGGGGATGGACATTAGCCGCGAGAGCGAACAACTGCGCCTCACATGCAAAGCACAAGGTCCCCGCGGTAACTCAGCTCCAGGAGTATCGCTGGGGTCTAAGGCTCCCTTCTCATTGGCTGGTTTTAGGAAACATTGCAGAAATTATTAAATATATTCCAAACTTTAATCAGTATTTTTATATAATTATGGAGGGAGGGCTGCTGAAGCTATCAGATAAAAGTAGGGATTAAGACGGGAGAAAATTGGATGTATCACATTTATACGATATTGATTTCCCCTAACGAATACTCTGCAAGTTCCCAAAAATATTGAGAAGTTCTACAAAAGGTCCCGGTCCCGGTGGTGCACGAGTCCATCACAGGGGATTAACCTCTTCATGAATTATAAGCATTAATGAAAGCTCTTAAAATGGAATTGCCTCGCACTGAGATTATGTGAACGTTAAGCGAGGAGGCTGCTCACAGAGTGGCAGGATCCTGGATATTAAAACCATAAACGGCCTGTACAGATGTAATGCTGGATTAACCTACTTTCGGCACTCAGGAGAGAATGGAACCCCCAGAGTGGCTCGGACCCCCCCCCCCCCCTCCCTCTTACAAAGTCCGGGTTACTGAGAGCATTCGGTAACACTGGCTTTATTATTATTTGGATCATTATGTTGTCATATAATTACAATGAACTGGGAAGCCGCAGGATTGTACAGGCCGATATTCCGGATTTCTTCAAAAAAAAAAAACCCTCAAGGATTGGATGGAGGCCAACTGTCAACGTGCGGGGCGGCCCTTGGTGGACTTGCAAGGCTAAGAAATTTGCAGCCATTGTGAGACAACCAGAATAAGGGCCTATGACATGAGGGGAAATGTGGGGGTTATTCAGAACAAGATCATTGATGAACAAGCTAATAAATAAATGTATTAGTTGTACCAGTATATATTGCTGGATATTAAATCGTGTTTGTCATTGTGTCATGGCGGTCACCTATTTATACTTACTGTCCCCTTGCATGAAGCTGTCAGGCAGATGTGTTGCGATTCACTTGACAATGTTGTCTGCTCACACAGATTGTCTGTCTTCCTGCGTTCAAACAGCATTTATTATTAATCTGTCCTTCAGGATCACATTATTTGCTGCTGGCGTCCTTTGCGCAGACTTGGGGACATATGGGGACATCGTCAGTGTCAGCCGGGCCTGTGGAAAGGAGGGAAGCTCTGAGACGGTATTCACGGCAGCTGGGCAGAATAATCTGTATAAGCAGCGTATGTCCTACGGTACGGTCTCATAGATAAATGCTGGCAATTAAATGGCAAAGAGCCTTCTCTTCCGGAACAGCCATGCGGCCTTCAAAAAATTGGGTGGTGCTCTTGGCCACCTGACAGTCTCCCAGAGTCCAATAAAGTTGGAGTTACTGGCCACTGATGATGCAATTCGCCCTGGATCATGTCATTACTTGCCTTGTATAGGATACAGAAGAAGGTCTTATCCATACTCCATCGCTATCTTCTGCGAACAGGAAGAAACGCCTCCAGTAAATGAATGGATACGGTGGGGCATAGGGGTCTGACGAATCAGAGGCTTTCCGAAAACCAGGACGGACGAAACTGTGCGCACTATTGGAGCAACAATCTAACCTCACTATCAAGTATGTACCCAACATACAACACAAGTCAAACACAAACAATAATGTACAGGGTTTGGAAAGCGCTCACAATGCCAAAATTGGAGTTGAGGAAGACACCCGTCGAAATGCGTCAGTCATTAAGGGCCTTATTCTGATCTGAGCTCAGTACAAATTTGTTCTTAAAATGGGCAAAACCATGTGCACTGCAGGTGGGGCAGATGTAACATGTATAGAGAGAGTTAGGTTTGTGTGAATTATTTTGTTTCTGTGCAGGGTAAATACTGGCTGCATTATTTTTACACTGCAATTTAGATTTCAGTTTCAGCACACCCCACCCAAATTTAATTCTCTTTGCACAGGTTACATCTGCTCCACCTGCAGTGCACATGGTTTTGCCCATTTTAAGAACAAATTTGTACTGAGCTCAGATCAGAATAAGGCCCTAAGTCCGGACCTTGATATCGCTACCTAGCAGAAAAGCTGTATACCATTCTTATGCCGATAGTTATCTGGTGCGATTATGAATTTTATACCAAACTAGATTTAGAATATTATTAATAAAAGTAATTTTTTCGTCTAAAAAACCCTGATACGGAATCCCATTTATTTTCCGGTCTCCTAATTATAGAGGGTGGTAAAAGAACTCCAAAATAGGAGAATTACCCCAAAGATAACTTGATGAGATTTGCAGAGTGTTCTGTACTGTAAGTTGGGTACGCCCACTCTCCATACATCGTTATCATTGGTGGGTGACACAGAGGGTGAGATACATATCATCACTGTCCAGTGTAACAGATACCTTTATGAATGTGATCATTTGCACTTTTTACGGACACGATTAGAAGAATTAAGAACTCCAATTTGGAACACATTGGATGGAACTCTTTTTAGTTTGTGACCCTATGCATTATTGGCTTTATTTTGGTTCATTTGCAAAAGCAAATTCTCTCTCTAATGGACAAAACCATGCTGCACTGCAGGTGGGGCAGATGTAACGTGCAGAGAGAGTTAGATTTGGGTGTTATGTTTCTGTGCAGGGTAAATACTGATTGCTTTATTCTTACACTGCAATTTATAGATATCAGTTTGAAGTACAAACCCCACCCAATTCTAACTCTCTCTGCACATGTTACATCAGCCCCACCTGCAGTGCACATGGTTTTTGCCCATTAGAGAGAGAATTTGCTTTTGAAAGTGAACCAGAATCAGGCCCTATATTTTTTTGTGTTATGTCTTATTGAATTACGCCAAGGGAAAGAGACATTTATTTAATCTGAGAAATCAATGGATTATTCGTAAAGAAAGACTACCAAAATTGGCATTGTGGGCGCTGCCACACCCTGTATATTATTGTTTGTGCTTGAATCAGGCTTTCAGTTACACCCTGCGGGGGGGGGATATGGAGACCCCAGCTCTGAAGCAGGAACCCTTATTGTATCCTCACAAATGGACCCGCTGCCATCAAACCATCAGGAGCTGGAAGATGCAGACCATCGCTCAGGGGCCAATGTTCCCCAGGAAACACTGATAGGCCTAGAAGAACTATACCCGTATTAAAGGGAAAAGAGAAGTAATAACCTGTTAGTCAGAATAATGTGGCCACTCAGTGTGTGTGTGTATATGTATGTAAGTGTGTGTGTGTATGTATGTAAATATATATATATTAGGCTCCTCTGCCTGGATTTCTGAGAACTCCGCCATCTGGCTCCCCCCGTGCATGTGTCCGATCACCGCTTCTGTGATTCCCCCCCGCCGGCCACTCTTCATCCCCCCTGCCGCCTCCCAGGGTCTCCCCGCCCAGCTCCGGCCTGCACATAAAATTTCGAAACATGAGATTTGGAAAATCAGGTCAAATCGGACCAAACCTCACTAGTGTATGGGGGCCAAAGACCGTGATAGATAACAGAAGCTTAGAACAACTAACCAACTGTATCTCTCTTCAGTGCTGGATACAATTCCCCCAAAATATTGTAACCTGCACCCATCACCCACTACCAGCAACGGCACCACACCCCTATTCGTGAGAACGCAGGCAACCGTTTCATACATAGGTCACATGTGCATGATATATTGGTTCAGCAGGTAAAGAACATCACAGAGTACAGAAGACAGGTGACCTCAAATGAAAACCTTCACAATGACAGGACAACCAATCGGACAACTGGGTGTGGATAATAGGATGTAGTGTCTAGGTTGACTATCAATAGGTTGACGTCAAAAGATCGAAATGCACTTTACCGTTCCGGACTGGAGTGCACATGGATGATAAAGTATGAAAAAAAAGAAAATTTGCCAAAAACTCATGCCAGCATTTTTAAGTGTGAACCACTGTTGACCTTTTCATGTGTGGACCACTGACAACTGTTGACCTTTTCATGTGTGGACCACTGACAACTGTTGACCTTTTCATGTGTGGACCACTGACAGCTGCCAGCCTTTTCAGGTGTGGACCACTGACAGCTGACGACCTTTTCCTGTGTGGACTACTGACAACTGGCCACCTTTTCATGTGTGGACCACTGACATGATAACCTTTTGCTCGTGTTGACATTTTCGACAATGTCAACCTAGTCAACGTTCACCTTGTGCATGTTGATCTTTTGGTGTCGACCTATCATCCGGATCCCATGGCAAGTGATTTTTCAAGGGGATCCAGATAAGTTTCCCAAACTCCACCATTACAGTCCAGGTTTTAAGGATGCTTGAGCTTAGAAGGTGTCATCGGATTGACTGAGATACTAATTAAGTCACCTGAGATCCAGCACGGATATCCATAGAGACTGAACTGCTATGGCGGAGTCTGGGACAGTCTAGCTTACTCAGAGAACAGCACGGTGACACCAAGGTTAGCATCGCCATCTTGTTCCATCTGAAGCCCTGAGCAGAGCACACAGCCACACAGACATTGTGACAGCAGCTGTAACATCCCCCCTCGGAGACCACTACAGCAAGGAGAGCGGTACAGTCACCAGATCCCACCGCTACCGGCACCTACCTACAGCCGCTGCAGGCGGAGACGGGACAGGAGAGAGACTCATCTCATTGGTCAGCCAGTGCCTCTAAGGACTGTCTTATATGAACCAGCTCCCCACTGCCATTTTTCAAACATAGCCTGTAACATGGCAGTTATGAGCAGATTAGCTGCTACTTTATCTCTCTCTCTCCCTCACAAGCTTAGTACATAGACACGTTTACCTTGACAGAGCAACCAATTTAGCAACTGACAGTATCTTACACTGAGAATAGCAATGTGGCACAGTGGTTAGCATTGCTGTATCACACCAAGGGAGTAACGAAATAAATTCCTGACCAGGCCAATATCTGTGTTATAACTTGTAGCCATAAAGCGGTAGTGAATACACAAGTCCCAGCATGCTCTGCCATAGTGTTGCTATAAGGAGACGCTACAAACTGCGGCAGGGCATGCTGGGATGTGTAGTTTCCCAAAAGCTAGAGAAACATGTTGGCGGGGCCAAAGCTCAAGGTCAAAGGTTTGTATGAAGTCATCTCTTTAGCCCGTCACTTATAGACCCAGCTGTCAATCATCCAATCAGGAGTTGGACCAATAGAAATTAGACAGCTGTAAGCACTGCCTACTGCGGCTCCTGCGCCTTCCGCCAGTATGACAGCTGCATACCGGGAAGTTCCTACACATGGCATCTGCATGTATTATATGATGCTTGGGTGGTTTTTAGTCGTTTTCTCATTTTATACTGATTTTTAGTGTTGCTTGAAAGCCTGACGTCTGGTTTTGGCGAATACGATGTTATACGTCTCCGGCGGCTTAGACAACATTACAATGATAGAGGTAACACGTATGAGAAAAGTAAGCGTTTATTAGTGTTTGAACATACATGTACAGTCTGACAATATATACATGGCGTCCCGATAGAACAATTCTTTCAGTGCACAGCGGGCACCTATCAGTGAGCCGGTGTTGGAGTACGGACGGCGGTTATCCCCCGGCGCTGGGGCAGCAGAGTACATATGTTGGATCTCTCAGTCATCAGTGACCGGAGGTGGAGCCAGATGCAGCTGGAAGTTCTCATTCTGGAATACGCTGCTGGAGGCCACACCCCCATACGCAGAGGTGGACGGCTTCTCGGGGCTCTGAGACCGGCACAGCTCCGTCAGTAGCGCCAGCTGCAAGACAACAAGAATACAGACATGGAAATATGAAGTTGTGCACGTTATAAAGTATGGCACACGTCAGTGATAAGCTGTATCGTATAATAATAATATACAGATATATTACAGAGATATAAAAGAACTACTATTATTTTTGTTCTATTATATTCATACTTGCCTACTTTTGAAAACTAGTTTCAGGGAGATTATAGTTGGTAGTAGAATTTTGCACAGCGCCCCATTGAAGGGGTGTGTCATGCTCCACCCAAAGGGCGTGTCTAGTTCCATATATGGAGAGATAGTGAACGTGGCACCTAGCAGCGTGGCTGTGTACTGCTACATCTGAGAGGAATCTTGTAAAATGACTTATATCCAAATGTAGATGAGCCCCAAAGCAGTTAGTAAGAGCTACTATACTTGGTAAAGTGCTGGGAAATGGTGCTGATGATTCAATGTAAATGTATCTATCTCTCATTCCTTTTCCCCAAAAAAATGTAACAGTGTAATGTGGGCTAGGTGACATGAGGGAGATTGGTAGTCTAATGATGGAGAGAGGGAGATGGCTGCTATGTCAGGGAGTCTCCTGCAGAATGCAGGAGGGGAGGTAACTATGATGTAACAGTGTAGTATGGGCTAGGTGACATGAGGGAGATTGCTAGACTTATGAGGGAGAGAGGGAGATTGCTGCTATGTCAGGGAGTCTCCTGCAGAATGCAGGACGGGAGGTAACTATGATGTAACAGTGTAATGTGGGCTAGGTGACATGAGGGAGATTGCTAGACTAATGAGGGAGAGAGGGAGATTGCTGCTATGTCAGGGAGTCTCCTACAGAATGTAGGATGGTAGGTAACTATGATGTAACAGTGTAATGTGGGCTAGGTGACATGAGGGAGATTACTAGACTAATGAGGGAGATTGCTGCTATGTCAGGGAGTCTCCTGCAGAATGCAGGAGGGTGGGCAGCTATGATTATACTACGGCCATGCTAATTATACAGGTACGGTATCCCGTATCCGTACATCCCGTATCCAAATTAAAAACCGTGTTGACAATTCAAATCCCCCCCCCTCTATCCTTTTTTTATACTTATCAAGTCCCCCCCGCATCCACGGCAGGCCTTCAGCATCCTCTCCGGCGTCTCCAGCGGTCCCAGGAGTGCATTGCACGAGTGCACGCTGGCGACGTCACCGGCGTGCCTGGGAACCCACGCAATGCACTCCTGGGACCGCTGGAGATGCCGGAGACGGTGCTGAAGGCCTACTGTGGATGCCGGGGGACAACGTGGGAGCCGTGGGATCATCGGGGGAACCACCAGGGGACAGGTAAGTATGCCTAAAATAATGTATTCCAAAAACCAGAAAAATCCCTTATCCGGAATGCTCGTGTAAGGGATACGCAACCTGTACATGGAGAGAAATAAATTACTTTACACAAATTTATTCAGCCTGGTGAAGTGATAAAGTTGCTGGTACTTTCTCACTGGACAATCAGCTCCTATCTGCCATGTTACAGGCTGGGTTTGAAAAGAACAGTTAGGAGCTGATTGGCCGGTGATAAATTGCCAGCAACTTTATCACTTCAACGGGCTTAATAAATATGCCCCTTAGTAGCATACAAATTATCTCTGTACATGATATTGTGTCGCCCGGTCACTTACTGCGATAATGACTTTGCTGTCCATTATAATGTAATTTGCATATCTTTAGGGGCCCCTGTATTTTGGGTGTGGATCAACTCACAGACAAGGTCGACATGCACTAGGTCAACATTTAAAAAAAAAAAAAGTTGACATGCACAAAGTGCATACATTCATTTAATACAGTGGAGCAGATTTATTAAGCCTAGTGAAGTGATAAAGTGGAAAGTGATAACCAGCCAATCAGCACCGACCTGTCATCTTTCAAACACAGCTGACTGGCTGGAGCGTAATCACCTTCATCAGGCTTAATACATCTACACCGCTGTTTGGAATGAAAACATTCTGAACAGAAGACATGGAAACAAAGAGTCAAGATACAGTTGGAGAAAACCACATTTTTACAGGAAATCAGGGAATTGCTTATTGCAGCTGTGGCGGTGGCACAGCCGGAGGAGAGTAAACAGATAAGAGCGCTGTTACTGTACCCGGGAGGTTGCTTTGTAATGACGACAGAGCTCCATGAAGGCCTGCAGCTGGTGCGGGTCAAGGACGGAATCGGAGCTGGGCTGGAAAAATAAGAGACAAATGCAGGATATTTGATCTCGGGCCGCTGATACTTTTTTTTTTTTAAATAAATCATTTTTATCTGGTCTCCGTGATAATCCATCCAAAGAAACCTTTATAGGAGTTCATGTAAGCATACATGTGAGCAATATTATAAGATTGCACGAGTGAGGTGATCTCGTAATATCCCCAGAACTCTTTTCATAGTCTCCATTTGCACCAAAGGAGAACATTGTATTTATACATTATTACATTATTGTATTTTCTCACCCCTTTTTTTCCATATATGATGAATCTTGGAATTAATGTGAGAAGAAAAGTTATCTGGAGGAAATAAACCCTATCTGGACATTCCTGTAGCGCATCATTATCCATTCGAGTGGTCCGGTGACCATCTGTATAGTCTTATATGCAGCTTGTGGAATCGCAGCGCCTGTGGTAGAATTTATTTTTTATATATTGTTAGCTGATTCTCTCAGCACAGGGGGGGGGGGGGGGGGGGGGATTAATGCTGCGGGCCCTCCTCGGCAGACCCGGCCCTAGCCTAAATGACACCCTAGACAAGATTTTGGCTGGTGCCCCCTAGCACCACCACTAGTTCCGCCTCTGACCCTGCTCCCCTTTCCCAGCACCATCAACCCTCATCATAGCAGTCATCATTTTGGTGCTCGTACCCACAATATTTTAAATAGAAACAGTGCACACATTCGGTGCGCAGCCCAAACAGGGGTGTGTTCTTGCTGGGAAGGGGCATGGCCACACAATAGTACCCCCAATTCATTATGCCACACATTAGTGCCACTTTATTCACATTATATCATGCGATGGTGTCCCTTATTCACGTTACATCACACAGTAGTACCACTTTACCTTATGTTCATTACTCTTCACATTATTCACATTATACCCTTAGAAAAAAATCCTGAGAAAATATTGTATTTTAAGCACCTCCATGGTCACACTGCAACCCAGCACAAAGCAGTGTGTGCTGGGCAGAGGAGAAGAGCTGCAGCTGCGTCTGTCACTTATGGGGAGGGGGCCCGGGGCCCCCACTGGGCCCTTCCATCAGACTTTGGCCTGGGTAATTTTTACCCCCTACCCCTTTCTCTTAGCACCCCTGATAATACCACACAGTAATGCCCCTTACACATGACACACATTACTAATATCGTTATAACCATAATGCCCCTTACACATTATGCCAACCTTTATTAATGCCCTTCATACACATAAAGACACATATAATGCCCCTTACACATATGTTGCATATTATTAATGCCCTTATACACATGACACACATAATGCCCATTACACATATGTTGCACATTATTAATGCCCTTATACACATGACACACATAATGCCCATTACACATGTTGCACATTATTAATGCCCTTCATACACATAATGACACACATAATGCCCCTTGCACATATGTTGCCCATTATTAATGCCCTTCATACACATAATGACACACATAATGCCCCTTGCACATATGTTGCCCATTATTAATGCCCTTATACACATGACACACATAATGCCCATTACACATATGTTGCACATTATTAATGCCCTTATACACATGACACACATAATGCCCTTATACACATGTCGCACATTATTAATGCATTTATACATGACACACATAATGCCCCTTACTCATATGCAGAACACTATTGCACAACCAACCCACCCGCAGACAGCACTCGCACAGCCGCTAACACTGTGACCTCTGCCTCGGCTTGGATACAGATGTTTCCTCATACATCTTGCCTCAATAGGCCATGCAGCTCCTGGCCAGTTCTGCTAACGATGGGTGCCTTTTTTGCTGAAAATTCGTCTTATTTGCATTGTTATCACCAGCACACACAAGGAGCTTCCAATTATTAAATTGATATGTGGCATGCCTATATTCTGTGAGCGACTGTGGCTGTACCTGAATACGGAATGCTATGTTACAGTGATTTCCATGAATACACTCTTTCATATGCAGATACAGCCTCATTTACACACAAAATATAGGCATGCTGCATATCATTTTAATCAGCAGAAGCTGCTGATGCCCCTAGGCCTTCCAAATGCCCTAGGCAATTGCCTAGTTTGCCTATGCCTAAGGCCGGCTCTGCTCCTCGGAACTGATCCAAGTACACGCCAGATGACCCCAGAACCGCATCACGAGATGTGTCCCTATTTACGTTCTGGGCCCATGGAGGTTGCGAACATGTTGGCAAGCTCCAGGCGGGTAATATAGTCAGGGCAGACCCCCATCATTATGATACAGTGCTGTAATTACAGT
Organism: Crinia signifera; assembly: GCF_055691185.1. Classification (NCBI taxonomy): domain Eukaryota; kingdom Metazoa; phylum Chordata; class Amphibia; order Anura; family Myobatrachidae; genus Crinia; species Crinia signifera. The sequence continues at coordinate 172,156,349 of NC_139223.1, read as the reverse complement.
AGCGGGTGTCTGCTCATACAGGCAGATGTAGGAGCAGTAGCGGTGCTGGTGTCGGTTTGGGTTTCTGTATATCTGATGCAATCCGTTTCGCTGCCATTTCCAGTACGGCACCGGCACAGTACTGGTATGCACTGCTGTCTGCAGATATGGGGTCTGCACAGGGTTATAGAACAGTGATTCTAAAACAGGGGAGCCTGCAGGTCGCACCGGCTACACAAGCAATCTCTAGGATCGCTTCCGCCATCGGACAGGCGCATGCAAAAGGACCCCGTGCAATATATCGCAAGGGACCTTCCCGGGTGGCTCCAGCGGGGATTGTGGGTGATTTCTCTGAGAGGGGCTCGTTCTATAGATGTTGCATAAACGTAATCAGCCTCTCCGGATGCCCATCGCACGTGACAGATTAGCACAGATTTACCAACGAGTGAAATTCTGGTTATGTAACATTCTATACAAATGAGAAATGGTGCTTAAGCCAATCAGCCCCTAACTGCCAATTTTCACCACATAACAGGATCGGATTGGCTGGAGCACCACTTTTCTTTCGTAATGGGTGATGACAAGAATATCACACTTTTCACACTAGAACAGGGCCTTATTCTAGTTCACTGTTTCTGACAAAATCATTCTTAGATGGACAAAACCATGTGCACTGCAGGTGGGGCAGGTGTAAAATGTGCAGATATATTTAGATTTGGGTGAGTTATTTTGTTTCTGTGCAGGGTAAATACTGACTGCTTTATCTTTCCACTGCAATATAGATCTCACTTTGAAGTAAAACCCCACCCAAATCTAATTCTCTCTGCACAAGTAACATCTACCCCACCTGCAGTGCACATGGTTTTGTCCATCTGAGAAGGAATTTGTCAGAAAGAGTGAACTAGAATAAGGCCCACAGTAACTCAGTGCCGATGGCCACAGTCTGTTTCCATATGCCATGTATGTACTGCAATGGTCCATCTTACTACATAGGCTAAAACAACTATCCCCTTTTCATACAACCTCAGTTAGTGGGCTGAATGACGTACGTGTGATGGGAACGTCCAGTGACCAGTGGGAGGACAAGAGACATTTTTCACTCAAGGGTCAAAGTCATAATTAAGAAACAACGGGTGACATTTAATAGGATGCAATTTTTTTGCATGTCCCGAAATCGCACCATATCACACTTATTATTACATATCATATTTTTTGCCCGATATTCACATATGTTTTCTAGCCAAAGGTACCCACATGGATACTACTCGAGAAGGGGGCCGATGGTTCGTCGCAACATAGGTGAGTTTTGAATGAATGGGTTCCGTGTGTAATAAAGTTTTACTGTATTTAACTAAATGTACTACGGTGGAACTACAAGTCCCAGCGGGCCTTTTATTGCCCTGCATGCTGGGACTTCTGGTTCTCCACAAGTGACTCATAGTTCCACAGCAATACACAACAGTTTTTTTTTATTTTACACCATTTATCAGCCCGATGTCCACCGCCCAGGGGCATTGGGGACAGCCCCAGGCTTCAGCATGGGCAGGTAAGTTCTGGAGGGGGGGACCCCTTCTTGGGGGGTCCCCACTTCCCCAGGACCCCTGCCCATGCTGACCGGTCAGGGTGAGAATGGCCGAGGGGACTTGTATAAAAAGTCTCTCCCCGGCTGTGGCATTACCCTGCTGGCTGGTTAGGTCCGATGCTGGTTCTTAAAAGACGGGGGACACCTACTAATTTTTTCCCCTGTATTTTGTGAAACAGGACCAGCCCTTGAGCCTGGTGCTGGTTTTATAAAATCCAGGGGAACCCTATTTGGTTGGCTCTGTAATTTTATGAAACAGGAACAGCTCTTTGAGCCCGGGGCTGGTTATGCTCAGGAGGTGCCGTGTGAACCAAAGAGGTAACAGAGCTCTTAAACTGGGAAGACCTGTGGCTTTCTCTAGCGGGTTTTACTGGACTGTTGCAGCAGTCCGTGGGGGAACAATTGGTGTCTGGGTTCTTGGTTGACAGAGTAGACCTTACAAAAGTTGGCAAGCAACCACCAAGGCCTGACTGCCACCAAGTTGCTCCTAGAAGACATGTATGAGGCATCAAAGATGCCAAGAGCAGTCAATTCAATCGTCTTATCAAAGTCACCCATAGAAATGGTTGTTTGTACTTGAACTAGCCCCAGAGCAGGCACACTGCCGCTACAGTGTGTATTCTGTTACATGACGGCAGAAGGATTTGGATAAACACCTGTTGAGGGACCTGCGATTCTCTCGGAGTATGTGTTCCCAAATTCTTTAGTTCTCCAGTGGTCTTCACAGTCATTGGGTGGTGCTCAGCGAAAGCTGAGGGGACTTTAGTTCAATAGAATCCCTTGTGCGTCATCACTAATGTCTTGGAGTTCTAATTAAAGCTCTGAAGAAGACATCTCTCCTGCTGAAAATAATTTTGCCTATGCAGCGAGTCTTCCCGGCCGTATTGTTTACCCAAGCCCCGCTCCTCTAGTTTCCGCTGCACCACGGATCCAATGACCTGCTAAAAGATATTTCCGAGCAATCAATAGACTAAGTATACCGTTCTTTACGGGAAACCGGGCACTCAAGGCAAAGGAACTGACTCCAAGACAACGCGATGCCCGGGAGAATTGTGCGAAATCCAGGCCATTTCAGTCGAGAGCATCATTTTATTTTGAGCTCGTGTTAACTGCTGTCAAAGCAAGATAAAGTGCTGCGTATGTACATTCCTATTACTGCAACATTAGTAAATCTTCCAGGCTTGAGCCTTCTGCTTTTATCCATCGCCTGGTAGCAAAAGGAGCCTCTTCTGAGCCCCCCTTCCCAGCACGGTGAAAATGCAGCGTGTAATTACTTCTTCTGAACTATTTTCCGCGATCAACCTGAGCCCCTTCTCTTCCTTCTGTCGTCATGGAAACCTATCAACTCCCCCTTCTCCTCACTCTCAAGTCCACTTTTACGCTCTGCGGCCTTCTTCAGGCGCTGGGAGCTGCAAGGGGCTCTTTAATTCGTTATCATTGAAATGATCAACGCCGTTCAGCAGAGTCCTCAGCTACGGCATGACGTTTCATAAGAGCAGGGTTGTACTCCGCCTTCTGCACATACTACAACTCCCATTATTTTTCCCGTCACTACACACCGGCCATAATGCCTATCTTTTCCACTTGACAATCAGACTTTTTCAAACATTTTGGGGTTGATTCATTTCCTCTCCCTCACACCAGAAAATGCAGGAGCTAGGCTGGTGTAAAAGGGGCCAACCCGGGAATGTCCCAGAATGATCCTGCAACCATATTCCCTGGTAAATCCCTGCATTATCTTGGCACCATATTCCCGGGTAAGTCCCTGCATTTTCTGGTGTGAAAGGGGTATTTTTTCAAATAGCTGGGACCTGCAGTGCTCTGAATACAGCCGGGCAGTCTCCCGCTCTCTGTCCGGCTGTCCATGGCTGTCACTTCTGCCCGGCGGCGGCTGTCCCCCAGTTACCGCGAGCACGTATTCCCCCTTGGAAATGAGCATGTAGGTAAGCAGCACTTATGTAGCCTAATTTTTTTTATAGGCATTATGGTGTTTGGCATAACATGTAATGGACAATATGGTGTGTGGCCTAACATGTAATGGGCATTATGGTGTAAATTTTTAATGTGCGCAATGTCCCTGTGTATGAAGCATATAGTGAATTTTGGCACAATCCGTGTGGCATTATGTGAATTTTGGCACAATCCATTTGGCATCATGTGTAAGGGGCAAGTATAATGGGGTCAAGTATTTTGTTGCATAATGTGTTGAAGTTGTATATGGTGTGGTACACTACACTCAAGGACACGCCCCCTTTTGATTGGCCACACCCCCTTTCCCAGAGCGCGCCTCCGGCGAGAGCAGAACTACATCTTCACTTTTGTCGCCAAGGTGGGCCTGTGTACTTTAAATGCCAGGGCCTATGTTTAATCCCAATCCCGCCCTCTCTCACCGCTCTCTAAGCATGTACACTGGCACCACTAACACCCCCCCTCCCCCTCCAAAACTGTCTCCTATCATGGTGCCCCCCCTGTTATTTTCTCCTGGATCCGCCCCTGCATGCAGCAGAGTATTCCACTGGCCATTCCCGCAGCCTAGACCGCTCGCCAACCCTCATACTGCGTCCCATCTCCTCCACTGCAGAGGTGTATCACCATTTGTTCTGTATTCTATTCCAGGCGCATCAAACTGTAAATTACACACCTAAATCTGACCCTCGGTTCTGTATAGATTACTACGAGGGAATGTTGTTGATCTTTTTGAAAATTCTTTAATTAGGTCAAGAAAATCTATCTTAAAAATTATTTTAATATTACAATGAAGAAAAAAGCATGTAGAGCGTGTCTAGTGGTACCTGGGTGTGTGTTTAAAGGCACCTGGGGGCGTGTCTAAAAGCACCAGGGGGAGTGTCTAGAATCACCAGGGGGAGTGTCTAGAATCACCAGGGGGCGTGTCTAGAATCACCAGGGGGAGTGTCTAGAAATCACCAGGGGACGTGTCTAGTATCACCGTGGCGAGTGTCTAGAATCACCTGGTGGCTTGTCTAGCAGCTCCTAGGTCCACATCACCCCCCGCATGGCCCAGTATCCCCCAGCCTGGATGAGGGAGAAAGATCTGTTTGAAACGTCTTCCATTCCTGTCCGCACGTTACCGAGCGAACTCTACATACCCCTCACACTACCACGAAACAGACGATAAAAATCAGTCTCCTGCCCACCATTCTCTTCTGTCCACAAGCAGATCCACAGATTATCCAGACCCTCTGCTTAATTACTTTATATCAAAGCTGCGTCTAAAACTTTTCTTCAGTTGCAAAATGACATCTTTTAATGAGCCCCTTAGGACAGCCGTGGAACGACTTCCCTGTCTTCTGTATCTAACACGTTCAAAGCTCCTCCAGGGACAGGAACAGATCTAAATACAAAAGGTGTTAAATGGATGAGCGCTGCGACGCTGCATATTTTGAATAGGTTTCTGCGTAAATGCCACCGCAGACGGTGAATATATTAAGCTGTCCTCTGTACACAGGGCCCTGCGTTGTGTATCTGTGTGCTGTGTGTGTATACACTTTGCAATCACGTATACCCTTTAAATATTTTCTTTTTAATAAAATATTTATGAGCTGCAGATTTTGCATGGGGATATGAATAAGGAATGAGATGAATGATCAGTCTGGGGGCCTGGAACATCTGCCAGTTTCTCTCTCTATTTTCCCTTCAAGGGTTTCTGCAGTCAGGGCAATTTCTGATGAGACAACGCTGTAAACAAGGGGCGAGGAAAGGCCGCCTCAGCAGTTCTGTAATTATCCCGTCTCAGGTGAGATTCCTACGGCGGGACGGAACCACTCACTGTGCTGGAGATAGGCTGGCGGAACACTGCCATGACTGAAGGCATCAACATATCAATTTAATAGGATTTCGGTAAGGACCATCTATCTAAATACAAGTCCCGCCCTGAGCTGCAATCGCAACCCGAATGCCACAAATCGCGGCTGTTGCGAAGGCAGGTGCTCTGCCACCATGTTTAGCGCGTGGCGCCACGCATTCACTCCGAAAACGGTCCAGACACGCCAGCGTTGTCGGAGAACACCCCCTAAAGGCCATTTTAACCCCCCTCGATATCCATCCTGTAGTAGGGATGGCCATCGGTGCAGTTGCTATCAATGGTTGCCATCAATTGTCATTATGCAACCAGCCATCGATAGTCACAAACTATGTGATGGATACCCACTGATAGTTTTAGCTATAGATGGTTATAAATTTTCTTTGACTGAATGGCCCGTGGGTCAATCAGAATGTAGGGTGGGGCTTCAGGGTTGTCAGGGGCGGAGCTATGCTCTGAGTTCCAGAATCTTGGGGGGGGGGGACATTTGTTCTGCTGTGTCATCAATAAAGGGAAACCATCTGGTTCTCCCGCATCATTGGCAAAATAATTCGACATCGGCCATAAACCATCGATGATTTAGAATCATTGATGGTCAATGGCCATCCCAAATAAAAGATCAGATAACTTTGTTGCTCTGCAAGGGGTGCAAATATATGTATTGTTTGCCTCATACAGCTTGGTTAGCAAAGCAACAGAAAAAAAGCACACAACAGGGTAAAAACATGCTGCACTGCAGGTGGGGCAGATGTAACGTGCACAGAGAGTTAGATTTTGGGGAGTTATATTGTTTCTGTGCAGGGTAAATACTGTCTGTCTTATTCTTACACAGTCGTTCAGAGAGATATTGCATCAGTACATCTGTGTGTATGGGTAATCTGCCACTGCCATTACTTGCTGCAGGGTCTGATATCACAGCTGGAAGGGCAGATGTAAATGTCGGCCCAGCTACATACCGCTTGATCAATGCTACAGCATCTCCTCTGACCTATCAGTCTGGTCTGTACCCAGCCTTACTCTCTCTGCACGTTACATCTGCCCCACTGCAGTGCTGTTTATACTTTCCTCCCAAGGTAGAATCCACCCCACAGTACCTGCCATGTGCGCACTGAGGTAAGTAAGCCTCAGCAGGTGTGGAAAATGACAGCAATTTCATCACATTTTCACACAGACCTGTCATGTTCTCTGTATAACAGGATCGGTCTTGAGGGGGGGGGGGGGGGGGGGGGGGATAATTCAAACGTACCCAAGGCATGAATGTTCAGACTCAGACGATTAAGAATATCTATCATAATATCATAACGGAATTTACTAGACCGTGGTGCAGCGGATTTTCTTCTTACTGCAGCTGTAGGTGGATGTGTGGGTGAGTATACGCTGCACTGCAGATGAGAAGGTGCCAATATGGTGATTGTTCTATGCATCTGTGGATAACGGAGGTCTTCCAGGCATAAGAATAATGTACAGGGCTCCGAGGCACAAAAAGGGCCTAATTCAGACGTGATCGCAAGGCAAATTTGTTCTCAAAATGGGCAAAACCATGCTGCACTGCTGGGGGGGCAGATGTAACATGTGCAGAGAGAGTTAGATTTGAGTGCGGTGTGTTCAAACTAAAATCTTAATTGCAGTTTAGAAATAAAGCGGCCAGTATTTACCCTGCACAGAAACAATATAACTCACCCACATCTAACTCTCTCTGCACCTGTTACATCAGCCCCACCTGCAGTGCAGCAGCGTTTTGCCCATTTTAAGCAATCAGGTCTGAATCATGCCCAAAGGCTGGCGGCGCTGTGATCTGCCCCATGTCCCTCCTGTAAAGGAAACCAGCTCTTTCCCCCAACACGTTAGGCACACTGACGGGATCACACGTGTAATGTACAGGTGATGTTACCTTCTTGGCAGACTCCTCCCCGGGGTGACTGGCCGCAGCAGATCTCACCTGTTATAAGAGAGTGAATAACTGAGTAATTAGGACACTAAACATCGGTTCTATGCAGTAATACAACATCAGATAGAGCCACGGAGGCACAAGCAGCGAGTCGGCAAGAACCACACATCTGCTGTGACATCAGCGGCTAATCCTGCAGATGTTAATGTCTCACATTGTGTGAGGTGTAAAGTGTGTGAGGAACACGCTGCTCGAGGCTCTGATAGGTGATTACGGAACTATGAAAGGCTCCCATGCTGCCTCATTGGGGATGTACGACACTGCCGCTTGTGGGAAGGTGAGACGGCAGCTCTCAACCGGCACTGATGGAAAAGATTAACCCTATCGCTGCTGGGCGCTCTTCCCATCATTATATGCTTAGGAGTGGACTGCTTAATGTGATAAGGGGGGATTTATCAAAGAACAGATAGAGATAAAATAACAACCAATCTACTCCACCAAGTCATGAACGACAGGACCAGACAGGGGTGCCGGCAGCGAGGAGCGACGGCGGTATGGTTGAGGGTGAGCGGGGGTCATACTGCTTGTTAACAATGTCCTCCTTCCCCCTGTACATGCGCATATTTACATAATCGGCCCCAGTACAACGCTGGTATATAAGCTCAGTGTGTCGAATCTGCTGTTGGTTACCATGCAGACTGCTCCACCAGTACATAGCAACGCCACAGTGTAAATCAAGTCAATCTAAGTAATTAGAAGAAAGTGTCTCCAGCGTTGCCGGTTCCTGAGTTTCCCTGTAGTATTATTAAGTGCAACTAAGTGCATTAGATCTGTCGTATTTGGTCTATTAGCTTTGTTGCTAGCGGTAACCATCCTGACACATTAATGCATTCTGCAAATGACGGTGCTGATTTATACGAGGACAAAGATTAGGGTGATCACGTATGGCATTGTGCATTAATGCGGTATTATTATTACTTCTTATTAGCAGAATTAACACCTGCAGGGTTCTCTACACATTCGTACATTTTATCATTCACAGGGAGCAGAGACACAGAGCTAACACTTAGCACAGCGCTGTGGATTGCTGTGTGATATACTATGGTACGGGATACATTACTAGCTGCCGATGGTTGTGATTGGAGGTGCGATTAGGTAAAGATTATCAGTACTTTGCGTATGACCAAACCGGTATGGGTCAGCGACGTAGGACACAGTACTGCATCAGTCTGTCATTTACTAAGATGGAAGTTCTATTTCACATGGGATGTTGCTATGGGAAACCATTCAGATACGATCTATTATCTTCTAGAAGGTGCTAAATAATTAAGCAGTAGATTCTGATTGGTTGCCCATAGCAACATTCATGGCGAAACAGAACTGTCATCTTAGTGAATTTCCCCCTAAGACTGGGGGCCTCCGTTTCCCAAAACGGGATCTTCATCAGAGGACAGAGATTTCCAGGCCACTTTGTTACATCTTCATTGTCCCCATTGGTCACTCAGCTGGCCAATGGTGTGATAATGCCCAGGTCAGATGCTAAGGGTTCTGCCACATAAAGATTGTGGAGAGAGGACCTTTCCTCTCTGCGTACTAACTGGTCACTCGAGGAGCACACCTGAAGCCCACCAAGTAATACCCTTTTCAGACATACGCAAAAATCCCAGGATTTTTCATGTGCATGCGCATAATCCCAGGACTAGCGGATGTCTGAATGGCTATTCCCGGGATTTTAGTAGAAAAAAATCCCAGGTCCTGCGCACCTGCATTTGACCCGGGATTTTTAAAAACCCGGGATTGTACCGGGTTTAAAATCCCGGGTGGTATGTCTGAAAGGGGTATGAACGAACGTCACCTCGCGATTACTACTTCATTTACAGATTTATCTAAGATGCATGGAACCTATCCTCCCTCTCCAGTACCCGGGACCGTTGCAGCTCTCTACAGCCCTGACTATGTCCTCCTCTGAATGAGGCACACTATCTCACACATTTGCCTTTACTTAGGGACGCATAGCCAACACTGGCTTTGACCATTTATATTGAACTATACTAAGCTGTCTCACTATTATAGTGTTACATTTATATTTGTGTATCTATATACAGTAGTTTCTGCTACTCCATGGTCAGCACCTTACACAATTTAAACAGTTATTATATCAGCCTTATAATAATGCTTAGTTCCAGAAGCATTAGTGGATTACAGTCTTCCCGGGAAGGCGAAACGCGTTGGGGCACTTGACCCCAGGAGGGCCCCGCAGCCAAGTTCATGACTGCGGTTCACTCACGTGTTTTAATTACAGAAGACTGCTACAGGCTGGAATTATCAAAGAGTATGAGTCATAGGGTCCACACTATCATGGTCAACCACTAAATGTCGACAGGGCTTAGGTCAACAAGGCTATGATCGACAGAGTCAGAAGGTCGACTTAAGCATTAGGTCGACAATGGGAAGATCGACAGTTTGCCTAGCCTTAAGCATGGCAATGGATGCGAACCATGCGAGGGAACACAGTACACTAATTGGGGGGGTCCATGTGCTGAAATCTTCAAATGGCCAACAAAAAACATTATAAAACTAACGTTGACCTTTGCGTGAGTCCGCCATTTCCATGTCGACCATTTGTGTGTGTGTCCACCTTTTGTCTTTAGCAACTTTGTCCATGTCGACTATTTGGGAATGGCCTAGACATGGTTGACCTGTGATTATCGACCTATTATACTTTTGTACTGGATTCTATTACCAACCCCCTTCTTTTAAATGACTTTAGTCTGAAGAGATGTATTTATATAAAGTCCGCAGAGTGCAGATATTTTACATTATGGGGCAAAATTGTTTAGCACAATAATTCTGTACAGAATACGGAGCACAAATACCGGTCGCGTTACATTGTTTGCAGACCTGGGAGATTGAGTCCGTCGCAGCAAAAGTCACCGGCTGCTGCAAGCCAGATAAAAACAAACTGTACAAAAGGCTCCAGCATTACTCTTAACTCAACTTTTATTTTAGCACCAGATTTATAGTGCAGATGTAATGATAAAGTAGAAAGGGGTCATTGGTTAACTATCGGCGCCTAATTAAAATCCAAAGTGAGTTTCGGCAACAATATAAAAACTTTGAATATACACTATGTAGACACCTCCACACAAGCGGAATGGTACGTGGGTACAGGGACCCTGAATAGACAGATTGCTAATCAAATGGCTTGCTGGAAGGAGCTACCGGAGTTTGAAAAGGGGATATTGGCTGGCCGATTGGGAAGGGGGGGGGGGGGCGGGTATGAGATGCATTGCGGATCTTAGGAAAGTCTCTAAATCCACATTAATGTGTGGGTGATGAACGGTCATTGCAGGAATGCACTTCGCTCTGGAGAACCCCCCCGGAAACTGTAATCCATGGACCGAAGCGTGCTAACCAAGAAGCTACACACAGTGTAATGGTTAGCATCACTGCCTCACAGCACAGCGGTCATGGGTTCTATTCCCACCATGTGTTATATATACGGGGCAGTACGGATGGTGTAATGGTTAGCATTACTGCCTCACAGTACTGAGGTCATGGGTTCTATCCTCACCATGTGTTATATATACAGGGCAGTACGGACGGTGTAATGGTTACATTACTGCCTCACAGCACTGAGGTCATGGGTTCTATTCCCACCATGTGTTATATATACGGGGCAGTACGGACGGTGTAATGGTTAGCAATACTGCCTCACAGCGCTGAGGTCATGGGTTCTATCCCCACTATGTGTTATATATACAGGGCAGTATGGATGGTGCAATGGTTAGCATTACTGCCTCACAGCACTGAGGTCATGGGTTCTATTCCCACCATGTGTTATATATATGGGGCAGTACGGACGTTGTAGTGGTTAGCATTACTGCCTCACAGCACTGAGGTAATGGGTTCTATTCCCACCATGTGTTATATATACGGGGCAGTACGGATGGTGTAATGGTTAGCATTACTGCCTCACAGTGCTGAGGTCATGGGTTCTATCCCCACCATGTGTTATATATACGGGGCAGTACGGATGGTGTAATGGTTACATTACTGCCTCACAGCACTGAGGTCATGGGTTCTATCCCCACCATGTGTTATATATACGGGGCAGTACGGATGGTGGAATGGTTATAGCATTACTGCCTCACAGCGCTGAGGTCATGGGTTCTATTCCCACCATGTGTTATATATACAGGGCAGTACGGATGGTGTAATGGTTAGCATTACTGCCTCACAGTGCTGAGGTCATGGGTTCGATTCCCACCATGTGTTATATATACGGGGCAGTACGGATGGTGTAATGGTTAGCATTACTGCCTCACAGTGCTGAGGTCATGGGTTCTATCCCCACCATGTGTTATATATACGGGGCAGTACGGATGGTGTAGTGGTTACATTACTGCCTCACAGCGCTGAGGTCATGGATTCTATTCCCACCATGTGTTATATATACTGGGCAGTACGGATGGTGTAATGGTTACATTACTGCCTCACAGCGCTGAGGTCATGGGTTCTATCCCCACCATGTGTTATATATACGGGGCAGTACGGATGGTGTAATGGTTAGCATTACTGCCTCACAGCACTGAGGTCATGGGTTCTATCCCCACCATGTGTTATATATACGGGGCAGTACGGATGGTGTAATGGTTACATTACTGCCTCACAGCGCTGAGGTCATGGATTCTATTCCCACCATGTGTTATATATACTGGGCAGTACGGATGGTGTAATGGTTACATTACTGCCTCACAGCGCTGAGGTCATGGATTCTATCCCCACCATGTGTTATATATACGGGGCAGTACGGACTGTGTAATGGTTACATTACTGCCTCACAGCACTGAGGCCGTGGGTTCTATTCCCACCATGTGTTATATATACGGGGCAGTACGGATGGTGTAATGGTTACATTACTGCCTCACAGCGCTGAGGTCATGGGTTCTATCCCCACCATGTGTTATATATACGGGGCAGTACGGATGGTGTAATGGTTAGCATTACTGCCTCACAGCGCTGAGGTCATGGGTTCTATCCCCACCATGTGTTATATATACGGGGCAGTACGGATGGTGTAGTGGTTAGCATTACTGCCTCACGGCACTGAGGTCATAGGTCCGATTCCCACCATGGCCCTAACTGTGCGGCGTTTGTATATTCTCCCCATGCTTGCGTGGGTTTCCTCTGGGTACTCCGGTTTCCTCCCACAACCCAAAAATATACTGGTAGGTTAATTGGCTCCCAACAAAAAATTAACCCTAGAATGTCTGTGTGTGCGTGTACATGTGGTAGGGAATATAGATTGTAAGCTCCACTGGGGCAGGGACTGATGTGAGTGTTCCAATATTCTCTGTAAAGCGCTGCGGAATATGTGTGTGATATATAAGAAACTGTTAATAAATAAATAATAAAAAGCCATGAAAAGCAAGGGTTACTCCATGCACAACCTGCACACGGATTCCAAATGGCCAATAATGTGTTTTGTCAAGAACACTTGGTAGGGAGGAACATGCAATTGGATATTCGATCAGAAGCTCTGGGAGAAATTGGAACGACGGATGCATTCTAGGCTGAGTGTCACACTTGGTTGCTGTACACAAGACAGATTGGCCAAACATATCTCCTGCTGTTGTCCAGAAACTTGTGGCCGGTTGGCCAAGATGGTCTACAGTAACCACTGCACGTTGTAGACCTACACAGTAGTGACATCACTAACATCTCACTGATCTATTCGCTGTCGGTGTCCAATCATTGATGTCTACATAGTGTAGACTGCACTAACAATAAGAACTACGCTTGGTGTGAGGGTACTGTGATGGCAGTTGTCCGACATCAGTCTAGCATCCTTGTACTCATAAGCCTCGTTGCCGCAGACATAATTTAGTGATGTTATTGTTAGACAAATGAGCCCCAAGTGCCACCGAGCGCCATATGTGCTGTAATGGCTGACCGTTCGTCGCTCTGGATGGTGGCAGAACGTAGAAACAGACATCTTTGAGTTTTCAGCGGAGGAACTATAAAGCCTGCAGGTTAATTTCACTGACTGATGACTTAATTATACTTTAGCTTAACTTGATCTATATCAAGAGGCATCGATAAGCTAATACTAAAAGTCAGGTATAAAGCATTAAAACGGCTTCTTAATACAGAAGGCTTAAGGGTCAATCCACATGGCCTTAATATACTAGCGGGGCGAGTGCAGCTGTATTCCGCGCTACGGTACTGCCCGATTCACACATTTACTGTATGTTTTCAGCCCCGTAGCGCTGATGTAATGTGGAAGGCACACGCATAACTAGGGTTACTCTGAGATAACCTTGGATGTACGAGGCCGTTCGGCAGGAGTGGGCGGGCAGTTGATATCCGGTAATGTCAGCTGCCCACCCGTGGCACCCATGTCACGGGCCGATTACCATGAGAACACCCATGAAACGCTGGGCGTTCCCATGGGCACGACTACAAGCCGCCCCATGCCCGCAACTGTGTTTGCCGCCAAACATCGGTCCCTGTGCAAACGGAACCAGAATAACCCAAGGACATTTTGAACATTTCAGCCTGTCATTACGATCAGCCTAGAGAACAGGTCTGAATTAGGCCCATGGACAACTCAACCTGCGTATTCTCCTATAATATCTCTAACATGGGAACCCCATGATAAACACGTGTTCTTTGGCTGATTATAACCACGGGGAATGCAGGCAGGATGTAGCCAGTCACAGAACCTGTATAAATCATAGCCAGCCACAGAACCTGTATAAATCATAGGTGTCCTGGATTGGGTTTTTACTATATTGCTCTCTCCACTTTGGGTCTGATTCAGGATGGCTCGCTAGGCAGCATACATTCGCTGCATGCCCCCGGCCCTCCCACCCCACAGTGAACGGCCCGGTGAATGTGTAATTTGAGAAGCCGTTCGCTGCCTTGGTTTGCACACGCGCAGAAGTCGCAACAAGTGATCCTGAATCAGGCCCTTTACACTTTGCAAGCTTAGTATCCATGCCGCTATATCATTATCTATACATAGGAGCTTTGTAAGAATGAGGAGCAGCACTCACCTGCACTAAGGACGCCGCCCTTCCCCTCTTCGCATCAGCCAATGACTGGCGGCCGCTCCGCCCTTTGCCGCGCGAGTTACAGCGGTAACACGTCCAGTTGCTCTGTCCCTCCGTTTCCACCTTGCAGTCCTTTCCCATAAGGCAGACGGAGTGGTAGAGATGTCCACAGCTAGAAGGCAAGAGCGGCCATTAGGCTCACGGTACATATATATATGGGCACTACAGCGATGAATTACATAGGTGTACAATGCGAGAGGAGTCATTAGGCTCACGGTACATATATATATGGGCACTACAGCGATGAATTACATAGGTGTACAATGCGAGAGGAGTCATTAGGCTCACGGTACATATATATATATGGGCACTACAGCGATGAATTACATAGGTGTACAATGCGAGAGGAGTCATTAGGCTCACGGTACATATATATATATGGGCACTACAGCGATGAATTACATAGGTGTACAATGCGAGAGGAGTCATTAGGCTCACGGTACATATATATATATGGGCACTACAGCGATGAATTACATAGGTGTACAATGCGAGAGGAGTCATTAGGCTCACGGTACATATATATATATGGGCACTACAGCGATGAATTACATAGGTGTACAATGCGAGAGCAGTCATTAGGCTCACGGTACATATATATATGGGCACTACAGCGATGAATTACATAGGTGTACAATGCGAGAGGAGTCATTAGGCTCACGGTACATATATTAGTACTAAAAAGGAAAAAGAGGGGGAGTGGTGTGCAATGCGCTGCTAGCCACAAATATATCTAGGGGGATATATAATCCACAGTTAAATAAAATCAATACGGACCAATGTGCAAAGATGAAGCGGACACACTGCTTTAAAAAGGTATAAATTTTATATAATTAAATGCATTAAATATACAATAAACACATGAATAAAAAACAAAAAATTGGAAAAAATAATAATAAAAATTAATAATAAAGAGCACAAAAAAATATACACTAAAGGTCTGTTAAACAGGGTAATAGATATCACTCCTAAATAGGATAAAAATGGACGTTATTGGCTTGAAGATGCACCGCTGTAGGTGGGTAACATAAGTAGTTAGGATTCAGATGATAAATGCTGTTATAATGTTATTGAGATGGTGATGATTAGTAATGCTCAGTCCAATGCAGATTAGTATTTATGAAGATGAAGTTAGTAATGAATAACAGTCATTTATACAACTTGAATGGATGCAGTAGAAGTCAAATGCAATTAAGCTCCACGTCAGTGTAAATAAGTATAAGCGGCAATAGAATAAGCGGCAATAGGACGCAGGGGTTTTGGTAGTATATCTCACCCTGTGTCCGTAGCGGCTGAACGCGGTCTGATGGTTGCTCCGTTTATCGGGGTATGGATAGCCGCCGGTGATTCTCCTCTGTAGGTCACCTTAGGATAGGTGCCGGCGGGTAAAGGCTTCTCCTCCCGTTGTATGGAGCGTCCGAGAGTACAGACTGCGGTGATATTGAAAAAAGGCGCTTGTAGCTGGTGGAGACGCTGGGGAGCTGTAGGCAGCGTGATTACTCCTGGGTCAGCGGTCAGCCTCTAACGTCTCAAATGCAATGACGTCAACGCGTTTCGTCTCCTACGTTGTATGGAGACTTTTTCAAGACGTCTTGAAAAAGTCTCCATACAACGTAGGAGACGAAACGCGTTGACGTCATTGCATTTGAGACGTTAGAGGCTGACCGCTGACCCAGGAGTAATCACGCTGCCTACAGCTCCCCAGCGTCTCCACCAGCTACAAGCGCCTTTTTTCAATATCACCGCAGTCTGTACTCTCGGACGCTCCATACAACGGGAGGAGAAGCCTTTACCCGCCGGCACCTATCCTAAGGTGACCCACAGAGGAGAATCACCGGCGGCTATCCATACCCCGATAAACGGAGCAACCATCAGACCGCGTTCAGCCGCTACGGACACAGGGTGAGATATACTACCAAAACCCCTGCGTCCTATTGCCGCTTATTCTATTGCCGCTTATACTTATTTACACTGACGTGGAGCTTAATTGCATTTGACTTCTACTGCATCCATTCAAGTTGTATAAATGACTGTTATTCATTACTAACTTCATCTTCATAAATACTAATCTGCATTGGACTGAGCATCACTAATCATCACCATCTCAATAACATTATAACAGCATTTATCATCTGAATCCTAACTACTTATGTTACCCACCTACAGCGGTGCATCTTCAAGCCAATAACGTCCATTTTTATCCTATTTAGGAGTGATATCTATTACCCTGTTTAACAGACCTTTAGTGTATATTTTTTTGTGCTCTTTATTATTAATTTTTATTATTATTTTTTCCAATTTTTTGTTTTTTATTCATGTGTTTATTGTATATTTAATGCATTTAATTATATAAAATTTATACCTTTTTAAAGCAGTGTGTCCGCTTCATCTTTGCACATTGGTCCGTATTGATTTTATTTAACTGTGGATTATATATCCCCCTAGATATATTTGTGGCTAGCAGCGCATTGCACACCACTCCCCCTCTTTTTCCTTTTTAGTACTAAAATCTGTGGGCACAGGCAATTCCCACAGGTGTGAACTGCAGCAGCTGCCACTTATGTGTTAATCCCATCAAAGTCTGATTCTGAGCGCTGGGGCTCCTGCTGACTGTGCTCTTGGCTTTCCCCCAAGCTCACAGCCAGTAGGGATCTATATACATATATATTCTCACGGTACATATATATATGGGCACTGGTCCTCATTTGCATATGTTGCTGCATAATTTGCATAAGCCACACCCCCTGTTTGTGTGCTCTTGCAGGTCCCTATTCGGGGGGAGAGGGGGTCAGCACTGCTGGATGTCATGCTGCTAGTGTGCTGCTGCTATTTCGTTAGAGAAGGCTAATTGGGGGTGGAGCTGACATCACATGACTTCCCCTCAAACACCTGGGCATGCCTACCTTATCCCTGACACTCCCAGATAACAGCCGCTCACCATGTAATGATTCCCCAGTGTGTGCAGTCTGTGTGTAGCCCAGGACTTACTCAGCGGCTGTGGTAGAATCAGGCTGATCGGGGACGGAGCTGACGTCACATGACTTCCTCACACACCTGGCCACGCCTGCGTATTACCTGACACTCCCAGATAACAGCTGCTCACCATGTAATGATTCCCCAGTGTGTGCAGTGTGTGCGTAGCCCAGGACTTACTCAGCGGCTGTGATAGAATCAGGCTGATCGGGGGCGGAGCTGACGTCACATGACTTCTCACACACCTGGCCACACCTGCGTATTACCTGACACTCCCAGATAACAGTCGCTCACCATGTAATGATTCCCCAGTGTGTGCAGTGTGTGTGTAGCCCAGGACTTACTCAGCGGCTGTGATAGAATCAGGCTGATCGGGGGCGGGGCTGACATCACATGACTTCCCCTCAAACACCTGCATTATCCTGGACCCTGACACTCCCAGATAACAGCCGCTCACCATGTAATGATTCCCCAGTGTGTGCAGTCTGTGCGTAGCCCAGGACTTACTCAGCGGCTGTGATAGAATCAGGCTGATCGGGGGCGGAGCTGACGTCACATGACTTCCCCTCACACACCTGGCCACGCCTGCGTATTACCTGACACTCCCAGATAACAGCTGCTCACCATGTAATGATTCCCCAGTGTGTGCAGTGTGTGCGTAGCCCTGGACTTACTCGGCGGCTGCCATAGAAACCGGCTAATTGGGGGTAGAGCTGACATCACATGACTTCCCTCAAACACATGGCCACGCCTGCATTTTCTCTGCCACTCCCAGAAAACAGCCGGTTACCACCCCCAAACATCAGCTTCCTGTCAATCACTCTGCATACGGCCAGCAATCAAAAATCCTTTTTTAGACAGACACCAAAAAAAACATGAAAAACTCATGTCAACCTTTTAGATGTGTTGACCTATTGCCTGCCCATCCTGTTTCTAATAGCATTCTTACTCCGGGGCATCACACCTGCCTAAACCGTTTGCACGGTACTGTGTATACACATACACACACACACACGTGTAGTATGTGCTTGAATTGGTCCATGTATTAATCCTGGCCCCCTACGGTTCCGCAGTCTCCCGCTAGATAACCTGCCATAGGGATGGGGATCATTATTCTCTCCTCAGAACTAAGCGATGCGGCCTAGAACCTGGAGACATCAAACACTAACGTCCGACTTTTCCCATTAGAACCAGGAAAGTTCTATTACCTCGGCCGCCCTTAGATACCCTGTAGGAGTAGAAGGAGCATGAGAGAGGAAATGAGAGCGCAAGGCCTCTGTGTGCCCATCTCCAAGGTCTCTCCTTGAAGGTTTCTCGGAGAAGACAAAGGAGACTTCAGAGGTAGACGTACGAGACAGATAATAGGGCAACCAGAGGGACGCTGTAACCAATTATACATATACAGTATATTGTGTTCTATTGCCAGGAGTCAGATGCTGCAGAATGGATGGAGGGTACACAAGAAAATACCGCCTCACATTCTCACATTCTTTAGTCCTGAATAGAAATGTAACACGCCACAAAGACAGATGGGAAACAACGTTTATTAGCATCAGCTCTCGGCGCGGTGAGAGGATGGTGTCACCTGTACAGCTGCATTCCTCCGTTAGCATGGAACGGCGTGGTGGGAGGATGGTGTCACCTGTACAGCTGCATTCCTCCGTTAGCATAGAACGGTGCGGTGAGAGGACGGTGTCACCTGTACAGCTGCATTCCTCCATTAGCATAGAAAACGGTGTGGTGAGGACGGTGTCACCTGTAAAGCTGCATTCCTCCGTTAGCATGGAACGGCGCGGTGAGAGGATGGTGTCACCTGTACAGCTGCATTCCTCCGTTAGCATGGAACGGTGCGGTGAGAGGATGGTGTCACCTGTAAAGCTGCATTCCTCCGTTAGCATGGAACGGCGCGGTGAGAGGAAGGTGTCACCTGTACAGCTGCATTCCTCCGTTAGCATGGTATGGTGCTGTAAGAGGATGGTGTCACCTGTACAGCTGCATTCCTCCGTTAGCATGGAACGGCGCGGTGAGAGGAAGGCGTCACCTGTACAGCTGCATTCCTCCGTTAGCATGGTACGGCGCAGTGAGAGGACGGTGTCACCTGTACAGCTGCATTCCTCCGTTAGCATGGAACAGCGCGGTTAGAGGATGGTGTCACCTGTACAGCTGCATTCCTCCGTTAGCATGGAACGGCGCGGTGAGAGGACGATGTCACCTGTACAGCTGCATTCCTCCGTTAGCATGGAACGGCGTGGGGAGAGGACGGTGTCCCCTGTACAGCTGCATTCCTCCGTTAGCATGGAACGGCGCGGTGAGAGGACGGTGTCACATGTACAGCTGCATTCCACTGTTAGCATGGAACAGCCCGGTGAGAGGACGGTGTCACCTGTACAGCTGCATTCCTCCGTTAGCATGGAACGGCGCGGTGAGAGGATGGAGTCACCTGTACAGCTGCATTCCTCCGTTAACATGGAACGGAGCGGTGAGAGGATGGTGTCACCTGTACAGCTGCATTCCTCCGTTAGCATGGAACGGCGCGGTGAGAGGACGATGTCACCTATACAGCTGCATTCCTCCGTTAACATGGAACTGAGCGGTGAGAGGATGGTGTCACCTGTACAGCTGCATTCCTCCGTTAGCATGGAATGGCGCGGTGAGAGGATGGAGTCACCTGTACAGCTGCATTCCTCCGTTAACATGGAACGGAGCGGTGAGAGGATGGTGTCACCTGTACAGCTGCATTCCTCCGTTAGCATAGAACGGCGCGGTGAGAGGATGGTGTCACCTGTACAGCTGCATTCCTCCGTTAGCATGGAACGGCACGGTGAGAGGACGGTGTCACATGTACAGCTGCATTCCACTGTTAGCATGGAACAGCCCGGTGAGAGGACGGTGTCACCTGTACAGCTGCATTCCGCCGTTAGCATGGTACGGCGCGGTGAGAGGACGGTGTCACCTGTACAGCTGCATTCCGCCGTTAGCATGGAACGGTGCGGCGAGATGATGGTGTCACCTGTACAGCTGCATTCCTCCGTTAGCATAGAACTTCGCGGTTAGAGGATGGTGTCACCTGTACAGCTGCATTCATCCGTTAACATGGAACGGAGCGGTGAGAGGATGGTGTCACCTGTACAGCTGCATTCCTCCGTTAGCATAGAACGGCGCGGTGAGAGGATGGTGTCACCTGTACAGCTGCATTCCTCCGTTAGCATAGAACTTCGCGGTTAGAGGATGGTGTCACCTATACAGCTGCATTCCTCCGTTAGCATAGAACTTCGCGGTGAGAGGATGGTGTCACCTGTACAGCTGCATTCCTCCGTTAGCATAGAACTTCGCGGTGAGAGGATGGTGTCACCTGTACAGCTGCATTCCTCCGTTAGCATAGAACTTCGCGGTTAGAGGATGGTGTCACCTGTACAGCTGCATTCCTCCGTTAGCATAGAACGGAGAGGTGAGAGGATGGTGTCACCTGTACAGCTGCATTCCTCCGTTACCATAGAACGGAGCGGTGAGAGGATGGTGTCACCTGTACAGCTGCATTCTGCCGTTAGCACGGAACGTGGTCATCCCTCTGATGCCACCCAATTTGGGGCTCCTGTAAAGTTGCACATACGGGATGTGTTCCCAGTGGTAGCAATGCTGGTGTTCAGTTTATCAACGCTGGCATCCCGACATCAATCAGGATGCCGGCAGCTGAAATCCCGATTCCGAACATAAGTATACTGAGGTGGGTCAGGCCGGGTGTGTTGGGTTTGGGCATGAGGGGGGCGGGGACTTAAGGCTAGACTCATACAGACACCAGTGTGGAGGGCTGGGCAGACGGTATGCAGCCATACTATCCAGAGCTTCTGATTGGCTGCTTATGTAAGGACCTCTTCAGCTGAAAGCAGTTATTGCGGCAATGTATGAAGTTGCAGCCGCCTGTTCACATTAAATGACAATATGCACATGGCCTATGGCAGCAAATAAGGTTCCCATAAAGTTTAAAGGGGAAAATAGCCCCCGCAATGCGAGACCACATCCCCTTATTTCGACCGGTCATCCGAGCCGCACGGAGCTCCACTGAGCACATCTGGGCACTGTGAATGAACCTATAAGCTCACAATCTAATCGGCTGAAGGTGCAGGTAGCTAGGGTCACTAGTAATGAGTTACAGGGACAAGTGACGGTAACAGCAGTGACATTTCCTGCGCAGTGACATTTCTGGCCGATGTACCATTACCATGCCCCGGGGACACATTCATTTCCGTGATGAGTCACTAGACACTAAACAAGACAAGATAAAGAAATCGCCAACCTCACACACAGCCGCCAGACGCCACAGACCTTCCATACAATCCAGTTACTCTGTAATAACAACATATTTCTGTCTAAGAGCAGACAATCCCCATATACCCCAAATGGTCAACAGACAAAATATATATACGAGGGTGAATCAATAAGAAGCCAGGTGGCGTGGCTGAGGAAACATTTTATACTATTGTGTACTACCATCTTCCAAACAACGCTGCACCAAATTTCAGATTGCCTTCATCTGGAACATTGGTGCAGCCAAATTGCATGAAATGCGCTATGAAGTGTTGCCGCATCCACCGTACTGGCCCGACTTGGCTCCCTGCGACTTCTTTCTGTTCCCTAACCTGAAAACGTGGCTCGTGGGGAAAAAAACAAAAAATTCATAGCGCAATTCATGCAATTTGGCCGCAACAATTCCGGATGAGGGAGCTGGTGCATTGTTGTGAAAAAAACTAACCTATGAATCAATCTGAATTCTGGTATGGCGTTGTTTGAAAGATGGTAGTACACAATAGTATTACCAACTTTCCTCAGCAATGCCACCTGTCTTCAAGCACATGTACTTATTGATCCACCCTCATGTGTGTGTGTATATATATATATATATATATATATATATATATATATATATATATAAAAAGCCGACAGATATTATTTCTGTGCTAAGAGCCGAAAGCTTTCATCCTTTGCCATTGAAACGTGGACTTCCATAGTGGCAATTGAGTGGTGAGGATCACATCTGACAGAAATACATTGCCACAAATATTAAGGGAGATGGGCGATGAGTTCTTACAAAGGGATATAGCAGGGATGAAGTTGAACAATCAATACAAAGATGTCTTCAATTGGATAGGGATAACCTCTTGGAGAATCCAAAGAGAGATAAAACCATCAACCAAATGATTTTACCAATCACTTTTTCCATTGCGTCTCCTAAATTGAGAGATCTTGTTTTAAAACACTGGCACATATTGGAAACCGATCCTGTTATGGGCCAATTTTGTCATGAAAGACCACTTTTTTCCATACAAACGGAGCAGCAATTTTAAAGATCAAATGACTTATTCTGAGATTAGTCCTTCTCTGAGTAAAACCAGTTGGCTAAGTGCGAAGAATGGTGCTCTCAAATGTAATGGCTGCGTGATTTGTCAACATCTCATCACTGGTGATTCCGTTATACACCCAGCCGCTGGATTTAAACATAAACTTCAACATCGGATGACTTGTGACAGTAAATACATTGTTTATGTCATCGTTTGTCCTTGTCCATTATTGTACATAGGCAAAACTATTAGGATGCTCAAGGAACGCATTGGGATGCATCGCTCATCCATTAAAAAGGCAATGACATCACGGGACCACTCCACACCCCCTGTTGCTCTGCATTTTTTTGAGGCTGGGCACACTATGAAGGACTTTACATTTATGCCCTTGCACCATGTCAAAACCCCTAAAAGAGGTGGTGATCGTCACCTGACCTTGTTACAAAAAGAAAGCAAATTTATTTACAACTTAAGCTCTTTGAATCCTTCTGGTCTTAAGGCCTTTATTAAGATCTGATCGCAGTGCACGCTCGCGCGGGTGGGAGTGGATTCGGGCAGACCCGCTCGCGGGGGGAGGGGTTTCACCTGTTGGCTGTGGAGTAATGGTGGATGGTGGGCGTGTACTGTAGCCCTGGCTGGGCGGGGGGAGGTGATGTCAAAGGGGTGGGGATGTGTATAACACTGGTCTTTTCCTTAGGGGGGGCGGGTTTGTGTATAATGGGGCGCGGGGCCTAGGGCAGAAACTATGTGTGTATAACGCTGTCAATCACTCTTGTAACCCCGCCCAGAGTTATAAACAGTGACAGATCTGGCTTATGAGATATGGCTTTTCCTTAGGGGGGGCGGGTTTGTGTATAATGGGGGGCGGGGCCTAGGGCAGAAACTATGTGTGTATAACGCTGTCAATCACTCTTGTAACCCCTCCCAGAGTTATAAACAGTGACAGATCTGGCTTATGAGATATGGCTCATATTGTATGTTTGTGTTAAGGCTCCAATTACCATATAAATGTATGTACGGCAGTAATTATATTTCAAAAGTGGCGTTACAAAATAGGTGCTCTAATTACAGCACTTAAATTCAGTTCTATAGCAACAAGTTTTAACGACTTCCGCTGAGATAATAAGAGTGAGATGGAAAGTTGCGCTGAGGAAATTAATGAATTTTGTGGCTTAATCAAATGAAATATAATGAAATATGAAAAGAACAATCACAATTCTGTACAGTAATTGCATACAACCGAACAGTAGCATTCATTTGAATACATAATATTTTTGCGTGATTCTGAGTCACGTGATTCTGAGTCACGTTAGGCCCGGCGGCTTTAGCATCTATTGTTAGACTTTGCGACTTTGTGTGCACGGGCTGTGGACACATTCGAAGTGTGGCTTATACGCATGCCTAGCAGCAAAGGAATGCTCAACCGTGCCCACCATTCGCTCAGCGCAAGACTCAGAATCGGGCCCACTGCAGGATTATTATTAGGAAAAGCTAGGGGGAGGAGTGTGGAAAACGGAGGTACCTGAACACGATGATCTCGTCTGATGCCTCCTGCCTCCTCTTGTACTGCTGCAAGCACACACAGCAGTAGTCTTGCTTCGGAACAAGACCTTTGGTAATGGACGTTTTGAGGTTTCGGAGAGACCAGTGCAGATCCTGGTTCAGCAGGTTTGTAGTGGTTTCCAGTAGCGTCTGTGTGAGGAAGCCAGAAGAGGGGTTTGTAAAGTGAATTACCACAACCTGCAACTTCTATGTATAAGCAGAACTGGTCCACCATGCACAGGGGAAGCGGCCATTTTGAATTAAAATTAATGAGTAAATTCTGCCCTTTGTAACCATATTTTTACCTCAAACCCTATTTGATCCTTATTTCTTTGTAAGGATACCTAATGTCTATCCCAAGCATGTTTAAAATGTTCTACTGTCAGCCTCTACCACCTCTGATGGAAGTCACTAATCCACTACCCCTTCTGTGAGGTCATTTTTCCTCAGATTTCCCCTGAACCTCCCTCCCCCCAGTCCTTCTTCATTCTAAGGACCAGATGCACTAAGCTTCAAAAGTGATAAAATGGAGAGTGATAAACAGCCAGCCAATCAGCTACTACCGGCCATGTTGCAGACTGTGTCAGACAGGAGCTGATTGGTTGGTTGTTTTTAGCACTCATCCACTGTTGAAGCTTAGTGCATATGGCCCTGTGAAAGTTCCCTCCTGGACTTTGTAAAAATCCTCGATATGTTTTAAAGTTTCTATCATATACCCCTTTACCCTTCTCCCCCCCCTGTACTATGCATACAGCTGTGTCATCCTATATCCTAACTCTCTCTGCACGTTACATCTGCCCCACCTGCAGTTCACATGGTTTTGCCCATTTTGTACTGCGATCAGATCTGAATAAGCGCCTATATGTAGCAGCTGATTGGTTGCCATGTGTCAACTGCCTCACTCTTTTCACTGCTTTATGAATAGAACCCATAATTAATAAACTGGGACATGGCCACACCTCATCCGGAAGGGTGGGAAGTAAGAGGCGTGGCCATGCCATTCAAGGGGCGTGTCCTGCCTCTGGAACCTATCTCTGTTTCAGTGTGGGTGCCAGCAGTCGACTTTGCATGCCGATCATGAAAAATGGTCACATGGTAACCGAGGGTAGGTTATTACATATGCCTCAAATCAGGACTGTCCGGCAGGAACCTGGACAGTCGGTAGGTAAGCATTAGTGACGCAAGGCCCAGGTCACAATGGTGGACAAGAACTACGGGGTCAAATATGCCACTGTATGAAAAGTGTGCAGGAAATAGTTTATTATTGCTAAAAAAAAAAACTAACCCCCCCCCCCCAATAAACCTTTGTGTTAAAGGAACAGATATCCAGCATTATATAGTTATATCTGTATAGAACACTACTACTGATATTACCTGTTCGTAGTTGAAGGTATCCAGCATGCCTAAAATCAGCCCTTGGATTTCTCCTAACTTGCCTCTCCCATATACAGGATCCTATAAGTAGAAAAAAAACAAGTGATAGGGGAACCGTATGTATTACACCATTTCATGTAAATATGCCAGGAAACCCAAATAACATAACATAATGCAGATAATTCATGGTAATAAACCATTAACACTTCCTAATTTATGTCACGATATCCGTTTCCCAAACGTTTTCTTATTTTATGTCCCTTTTGTTCCCCTTGTACAGATGTGTCCTCCGACATACTTGCTGCAGTTCTAGTCGTGAGTACGTTTATGAACGCCGGGCGTAATATTGTGCATTTTTCCCAATGAACAATCATCTTATTCAAATATTACGCAAGACGCACAAGCAGACGCTGCTGATTAAAATGATATGCAGCATGCCTATATTATCTGTGCGACTGTGGTCTTATTTGCATACTAAATGCTACGTTATAGTGTTCTCCAGGAAAACACAGTAATGTAGCATTTCATGTGCATATACATCCGCAGCTGCACACAGAATATAGGCATGCTGTATATCAGAATAAAGAGAGCAGCACCCCGAAGGTCAGAACCACAACCTATCTCCAAAGTAAGTGGTGGGGATAGGGTTAGTCCCTAGGAGGAGGGTTCGGATTTGACTGTAGGGTGGAGCAGTTTAGTGTTAGGCTGTGGAAAGGGGGAGAAGTAAGGGTTAGGCAGCGGGAGGGGTGGGTTAGGGTAAGGGTTAAGATACCAGGACTAGCTGGGAATTTGAACATGGAGATGGTGCATTTAATCAGCAGAGTCTGCTTGTGCGTATTATTCACAAAGATGAGGCGCAGTTATGGCAACAAAAGACGCCCGACGTTACCAGATTGGGAAAGGAACTGCGTCTCACTCACACCAGGCATCTTGCAGTGTATGGCACATTGAGGCTAGATATATCAGTACACCTGCAAGGTGGAAACCTAAATACAGCACATTACGAGCGTATTCTGGGCACCTGGAAAGCATTCTCTCCATCGATTTCACATGCTTTCATCATAATTGGCATGTCCACAAAATATTCCCAGGGGTCGAGCGGTGACAAACGCATTTTAGTGAAATTACATTGTGGTCTTTACAAAAACTCCAAGTAGAAATAGAAAAGAATAAGTTCTAACAGGAGTCACTTTCAGAAGGTACGCAGTTCTTACACACACGCATGCAAAAAACGTAAATAAATAAATATATACATAAGTAAATAAGCTCCAGTCTTTTGCCCAGGGATATAATCAATGGTCCTTGCCTCGTATAAATACTTTCTTAAAAAAAAGTGCCTAGTGCAAAATGCCGTACTAGTGCAATTCACCAGTGCATTTTTAAGCAGCCAGCATTGTAGCCATCGGACCAGGGGACACACCATCGCCTACAGGGGGCACCTTTACACCCCATAGCGTACATAGGCATCTACACCTGCCAGATAGGAATAATGAATGCTACACGCACGGTGTTTAAAAGTTTTCCCTTTTGGTCTTACATTTAATCCTCGCACAGCACTCGCACTTTAGTGCGAGGGATTAGCAGACGTTACATTCTAGCCCCTTGATTGCACTGCCTCCATGTAACCACTTGTGGATGTGCCAGCGGAACACGCGCCAACCCACCTGATTTTCAGCAGCTTAAAATGAGAACTAAGGCAGCAAAAAAGCAGTTTGACATTAAGGGAAAAATCAAGTGAATGATAAGATGGGCTAACGAGCAATCTGAGCTGCGGCAAGTCCGCGCTGCCGCTTATGCTGGGTAATTGGCGATTTACGACTATTTCTGTACAAAATCAGAGCAGTCGGGACACACGCTGGAACTCGCACTTCAAAGCACCATTTCCAAAGGCAACAACACGGGAAGAAAACACACACACGCACACCCCGCTGCGCACACCCGCAATGTCAGAGACGGGGAGAAATCAGGAATAGTCTGAGAAAGCAAAATGAGAGATAAACAGGAAAACAGGGATCAAAATACAAGGATGGCGCTAACTAAATAAAGTATATTTGGATGAATAAATATCTACTTTATTGCCATCAGCGTAGACCATTGAATATTTATTCTCCTATTTACCGGAATATTCACATGAAAGTCTGTTTTAAGCACAAAGGGGGTGTATTTGCTCAAGTGAAGACATTTCGCTGGGAAATTAAAAATTCTAGGGTTAATTTTGTTGGGAGCCAATTAACCTACCAGTATATTTGTGGATTGTGGGAGGAAACCGGAGTACCCGGAGGAAACCCACGCAAGTACGGGGAGAATATACAAACTCCGCACAGTTAGAACCATGGTGGGAACCGAACCCATGACCTCAGCGGTGTGAGGCAGTAATACTAACCATTACACCATCTGTGGTGCCCCGTATATATAACACATGGTGGGGATAGAACCCATGACCTCAGTGCTGTGAGGCAGTAATGTAACCATTACACCATCCGTACTGCCCCGTATATATAACACATGGTGGGGATAGAACCCATGGCCTCAGTGCTGTGAGGCAGTAATGTAACCATTACACCGTCCGTACTGCCCCGTATATATAACACATGGTGGGGATAGAACTCATGGCCTCAGTGCTGTGAGGCAGTAATGTAACCATTACACCGTCCGTACTGCCCCGTATATTTAACACATGGTGGGGATAGAACCCATGACCTCAGTGCTGTGAGACAGTAATGTAACCATTACACCGTCCGTACTGCCCCGTATATATAACACATGGTGGGGATAGAACCTATGGCCTCAGTGCTGTGAGGCAGTAATGTAACCATTACACCGTCCGTACTGCCCCGTATATATAACACATGGTGGGAATGGAACCCATGTCCTCAGCGCTGTGAGGCAGTAATGCTAACCATTACACCGTCCGTACTGCCCCGTATATATAACACATGGTGGGAATAGAACCTATGACCTCAGAGCTGTGAGACAGTAATGTAACCATTACACCGTCCATACTGCCCCGTATATATAACACATGGTGGGAATAGAACCCATGACCTCAGTACTGTGAGGCAGTAATGTAACCATTACACCATCCGTACTGCCCAGTATATATAACACATGGTGGGGATAGAACCCATGACCTCAGTGCTGTGAGGCAGTAATGCTATCCACTACACCGTCCGTGCTGCCCCAGTCTGATCCAACACTGCACTGCACATGATAATATTGCACAGAGCATTTCCCGTTTACCGTATAAACTTCTGCAAATAAATGTGTTGCGACATATTACTGGTCCGCTGCACGGAATTCCCATTGATAATTTTTAACAGAAACATTAGAACTCTGGCAACCCAGCAACACCGCTCGGAAACTCTGGAAAGTACCCCGCAATAACAGCGTGATTCTGCCACACGTAGCAGCGCCTCTCGTTGGCCGTCTGTAATACAGATTGGTGCGTCCTTACAGAATTGCACCAGCAAGTGCTGTTCCTCCATCTGACCGTGGTCTCCTATCCTCGCGGCTGTAAATCCGTGAGCGCTGCCGCCAGCATTGGCGCACTTATGACACTCCTATAATACACCCACTGAATGGACCATTTTTGCCTGCATTACGAACCAGCTTCCAGCCTCTGCCCAGGAACTCCCCGATCATTTCCACATTTCTGATACTATCTGTCCCCAAGGCGACGTATTATAACAAACAGTACGGCTGCGCTCTGCGGCTGGTCTCTGTGTAACAGGGGGTTAATGTTTAGGAGTACAGCATGAAATATTCATGATATTGTGGCCCAGATTTCATAGAGGCTTCCTGTAACATCTACATTCTGCGGGAGAGTGCGCCAAGGACCTGCGGACAGCAGAACAGGCCGACATGGGCTGTAACCCCCTCCTGTACTGTATGCAGCTAAAATCCTAGCGTCTGAATACCAGCCTGCCACCAGAAGACCAGCTCCAGAACTCTGGCATGGAATACTATGCTGACACTGGCATTTGGAAGGCTGGCATCCCATTTGTAAGTATGCAGGGTCTCCGCAGCATTAGGCCAGGGGGGTGGGGCTTAGGTGAAGACATTAGGGGGGACTAATGGTGCCCATACACTAGGGTAATATTGCATACAATCCTTTGATTTTGAACGCATCTGTGCGATAAATAAAAAAATTGTATGCTTGTCGAATGGGCCGCCCGTCACGATGAATGGGCAGGTTGCATGTTGCGCCAAAATATATTAAGTGCTGCACACAATATTTATTGAAATGTCTGAGGTATCGCATGTGGTTTTTATCGCTTGCAATGCGATCAGCGGGCTGCGGGAGCACTGGTGGCGGGTTCAGGGACCGGCGGTAGGTGCGCTGGAAGTAGGAGTTGATTTAGTGCAGCACTGTGCAGGAGGGCTGGCAGGCAGCAGGGCCAGCGGCAGAATTTGAAAAAATATTTAAAACACTAGGCGGCCCTCTGATTGGTTGAGAGAGCTCTCTAAGCCAATCAGTGGCCACCTGAATGTGAGGCCTCAGATTGGCTCAGAGCTCTCTCAGCCAATCAGAGAGCCCCCTATTATTTTAAATTGGCTTTTCATATTATGCCCCCGCCGCTGTCCCCTGCTGCCTACCAGCCCTCCTGCACCACAGTGCTGAGCTGTACCGCCGCCCGCAATCTACCAGCACCCAATGTGGCATTGCAGATGGCATGCAACATCGGGTGCTGGAAAAAGCAAGTTCAGAGGCACCATAACATGCGATCCGATGCGATGTCACATATGTGTATGGGCACCATAAGGGTTCAGCTGTGGGAATGGAGGGGGGGGGTTAGTTACGGTGGCAGGGTAGGAGGGTTAAGCACTAACGGAGAGGGTTACGGTACTTACAGAGCCGCTGTTGGGATCCCTCATATCGAGATGCCGGTGCCGATCTTTTGACCGCATACCAATGTGGAGACATAACAATTTGCCCCATTCGGAAATTATGTTTAACCCTTTAAATGCCAACGTCGCTCACAGCGACCGCCCTATTAGTATAAATAAATACACTACAGCCAAGTTCATTCATTGAAGTTTAGTTAAATACTGCACCCAAAAACAGAACAGTCGCTGTGAGCGGCGCTGGCGTTTCTTGCGGATATTTTCAGCATCTCTCGCAGCAACTTTGGCACTGAAAGGGTAAATAAAAAGGTGCGCCTGGCAATTTTCCCACCTATTTTGACAAATTCCCTTGGCACTCAAAGGGTTAAACATCGATACAACCAGATATGTTGCTTGCTTAGACGTCAGCGGCCGCAGAGCCCTCACCTGTAGTATCCTCTGCAGTATGGACGGGAGGGAGATGTAGGCGGCCATGCTGTTCAGTACCTCCATTGTCAGACTCTTCAATGCTGCAGGGACAAGCACAAGTTACAATGCAATACTCGCATTACAGGATACTATAGTATCAGTCACAGGCAACCTGGTGCCATCCAAGGGTACAATCAGCCAACTAACCTCAATGGGGCTGCAAGTCGGGGGGGGGGGGGCTAAAACATTTACAGTAGTTGCAGCTCTCATGAGATTCAGATGGAGACGCGTTGCATGTGAGCAGAGCCGGCACCACCAAAAGGCAGCTTTAGGCATTTGCCTGGAGGGCGCCGGCCACTGGAGGGCGGTAATGGGCTGCTGAAGGAGCAGCAGCAGGAAAGGTCCCGCTGGCACCGAGGAGAGCAGGAGGAAGGAAGGCTCACGCATCTCATTCCCGCCGAACGGTGCTGTACAGTACAGTACAGTACAGTACAGTACAATAAAAGCTGTGGCAAATTGGCCATGTGATGTAGAGTGCTCAGGTGGAGCATCCTCCAGTTCCTGTAGCCCAGGGCTGGGCAACACCGGCCCTCCAGATGTTGATGAACTACACATCCCAGGATGCTTTGCATTAGTTTTGCTATGTGGCCATGCTGAAACTGATGCAATGCATGCTGGGATGTGTAGTTTATCAACATCTGGAGGGCCGGTGTTGCCCAGCCCTGCTGTAGCAAATGCAACATACTGTAATAATAACCAATGGCATGGGATCACTATAGTGCCAATAGACCCGGGTTCGATTATTAGAGTAGGAGATTTTTTTTTATTTTTTTTTATTGAAACATTTACTGTACAAAACTTGTACACACCAAAAAACCTGTTTCCAAAAATAACTTCCTGTGCGTCTCAATGCGCACGATCCACAGCATACTGTAGTACTGAACTGTTTACAGTACTGTGCAGTGCTCATGCTTTCTCTATAGTGCCTTCCCCCAGTCAGACCGACTGAATGCTTTATCAGTCTTCATTTACATTCACGCCGATCTCTTTCTCTGTGAAAAAAGCAGTCTCCCAGGTAAGGGGGAAGTGGCGGGCGTTTTACCAGCCAGTGTAAACTCTATGACATTTCTGCTGTAGTGTAAATCTGTGTTTAACCATTGTAGCATAAAGAATCGCATGGACAGCAGTGCCCTAACACATGTGGAAGCTATACTGTTGCTAGCTCCATAGTTGTGGGCTCCCATGAAGCACTGGCTGAAACTTGGTAGCCATTTTGCTAACCCCCTCTTTGCTCCAGTCTGGCCTGCTCGTACTGTATGACATTCCTACTGTAGTGTAATGAGACGCACAGTAAGCAGTTCCCTTACACATATGGAACCTACACCTTTGCTAGCTCGATAATTGTGGGCTCCCATGAAGCCCTGGATGACACCCAGTAGCCAATTTGTTAACCCCCTCAGTGCTTGAGTCTGTAACCTACTGTATGGATCCGTGATTATGTTTCACACCGCAGTGATCCATCTCGGTGCGCTATTTGCTGGGAATGGGACGCACGAGTATCTCACACGGACGCGCGTCCCATTCTCGGTGAATGCACTGCGTACGCGCTCAATTGTTCCCTGTTATAAATATCGTAATAAGGCGCACTTAAATCCAGGAGGAGAAGTGGTGTCGGCAGATACAATAAATACGTTCAAAATAAGGCTGGACAATCATTTATTGGTTAAAAACATCCAATGGTTCTAATAAGAATCATATTCTGTCTTTTGCAAGGGATAAGCTATTAAAACGTAGGTTGAACTCGATTGAGGCAAGTCTTTATTCAGCCTTATCTACTATGTAACTATGTAAAATTAATGAGATGCAATAGCTGAGCGTAGCTCCATCAGTACCAAAAAATAGGCATTCATTCTGGGCCTATACATTTAACATAAGAAAGTGGGGAAGGTGTAGTATCGTCCTGCGACCATCGGTTCACAAGCTAGATTTTGTTGAGAGAGAGAGAGAGAGAGAGATAGGCATGTTGTCTATGATGTAGATGTTACACAACGACGCCAGGTAGGCGGAAATGTTTTCTGTAGTGTAGATGTTATACGATAACCCCAGTTTGGTACAACTTACCCTCAGCATATAACTGGGATGAGGAAGAACTTAGGAGCTTCTGTGGGGACATCATGGCTTCGAGCAGAGGAAACCACAGCGCCTGTATAAGGAAAAGACTATCGGGAGTCACATCCTCCTTCCTGTAGGCATATAAGAGTCCCTACCCCCTCCGCACCGCGGTCCAACATTGCCAATAGCGGCACTGCATGGCAACGATGAACCAGTCCACATTCGGTATCGCTCTGGTCATCAGGACCCCCCCAGTAATAGCCGTACCTCTCTCTGCTGCAGGCTCAGTGTGTGCGACGTTCTCTCGCACAAGGCGATGGTCTCCGATAGAGTTTCCCGGATATCAGTTAAGTTGGTCGATTTTCTCGCAGCTGGAATGGAAGAGACAGAAGTACAAGATTATTACTGTCCCCTTGGAATGACCTACGTTCCGTAACTTGACAATACGGTGGCAGCCAAGCTGTGCTGGTGTCCCGCCCCTACAGAACCTCAAGGCCACCGGCATGGGAGACACAGATGTGATGTTGGCATAACGTATATCTCGGGATGAGAACATCTCTACCCCCCTGGAGCTGAATACGGGGCTAGGACTAATACAATGCTGAGTGATGTGTATCCACCCAAGACCAGTTTCATGACATTGAAAATTGATGTAATTCAAGTTTTAAACCCATTTTGCAGCATTTAAATTGAGAGCACAAGGAACATAGATCCAGAACACTAATATTCTAATATATTTATTTATTTATTTACAGATATACAGCATATACACATACATACATATCTCTTATATATTTAGCCAGATCTGTCACTCATCCCCGGTGTATATAACGTTCCCGCCCAGCAGGATACACAAATCCGTCCCCCCCCCAGGGAAAAAAGTCTTCTATGTGTATAACGTTCTACACATCCCACACCCTTGACATCACCTCCCCCCCCGCCCAGCCAGGGCTACAGTACACGCCCACCATCCACCATTACTCCACAGCCACCATCCTCCCTTACTCCAGCACCCCCCCCTGCCAGCAAACACCCTCCCCCCCACCCCCCGGACACCCACGACCCCCCCCCCTCCCGCGATTCGCGGCACCCCCCGCGACCCCCCCTCCCCCCATTCCTGGGCCCCCCCGCAACCCCCCCTCCCCCCGTGATTCGCGGGACCCCCGCGACCCCCCCTCCCGCGATTCGCAGGACCCCCGCGATCCCCCCTCCCGCAATTCGTGGGACCCCCCGCGACCCCCCCTCCCGCAATTCACGGCGTCCCCCCTCCCGTGATTTGCGGACCCAAGCTCCCTCCCGCTATTCACGGCACCCCCCGCCGACCCCCTCCCGCGTTTTGCGGCCCCACGCGCGCGCCCCCCCCCCCACGATTCGTGGCACCATCGCGCCTCCTCCCGCGATTTGCCGTGCCCCCCTCCCGTGATTCGCTGTGCCCCCTCCCACGATTTGAAAGCCCCCGCCCCCTCCCGCGATTCACGGCACCCCCCCCCTGCGATTTGCACCCCCCCTTCCCGGAATTTGCGGACCCCCTCCTGTGATTCACGGCACCCCCCACACCCCCTCCTGCGATTTGCGGACCCCCTCCCGCAATTCACAGAACCACACAGCACCTCGGGCGCCCCCTCCCGCGATTCGCGACCCCCCGTGATTCACACACCCCTCCCACGATTCACGGCACCCCCCCCTCCCGCAATTCGCGGCACCCCACGACCCCTCGCGCGATTCATGACCGCCCCCCCTCCCGCGATTCACGTGCCCCCACAACCACCCCTCCCGCAATTCACTGAACCCCACAACCCCCCTCCCGCAATTTGCGGATCCCCCCTTCCAGCGATTCAAGGCCCCCCTGAGCCACCTCCCGCAATTTGCAGACCCCCGCCCCCTCCCGCTAATCGCAGTTTCCCGCACCTCCCCCAATTTGCAGACCCCCCTGACCCCTTTCCGGCAATTCCCCCGCTCCTGCATTTCACATACCCCCGTGAGAATGGGGGATCCTGTACCGCCACAAGCAGGTGCCGCCACTGCCTGAAGTGTCCCCACGGTCCTCTGCACCAGCGCCACAACTTTTATCAATGTCTTGCCCACATACCACTATTATACAGCCTCCTGCTCTCATACACCCCCTTACTCCCTCCCAGTGCGAAGAGACGCTCACCCACTGCCGGGAGCTGCATACTGTCCCCCACTCTCCTCCAATTCTAGGGATGCCCATCGACCATCAATGATTTCAAATCATCGATGGTTTATGGCCGATGTTGAATACTTTTGCCATCGATGTGGGAGGACCAGATAGTTTCCCTACATCAATGGCAAAGGAGAACCAATCAAGTTTAAAAAAAAGTTAAGGTGCCGGGACACGGAGCATAGCCCACCCACCCCCCCCCCACACACACACCCGGAAGTCCCGCCACCGAGTTCTGATTTACCCACGGCCTATTCAGTCAGATATATTGGATGACCATCGATAGCTACAGCAATCGATGGTTATCCAAGTAATATGTTACTACTATGGATGGCATGGTGCAAAATCGCCATCAATGCCAACCATCGATGGCGTCTGCACCAATGCCCATCCCTACTCTGCAACAGCCAAAAACCTTTACTACCCCTCATGCCCACACACCTCTATCACTGCCCTGCCTCCTGTTCTCCTGCCCCGTAACTTCCACCAGTGGGGACCCGCTCACCCTGTGTTGCCCACATTCCCCTATCATGCTTTACCACCCAGCCTCGTGCTCTTATGCACCCTAACTCCCACCCAGTATGAGGAGACACTGACTCAGGGGCACCGTCCTGTACTCCTGTGCTGCCACGCTGGACCCTCACCCACTGGCAGAAGCTGCACAGTGTCCCCCACCTTCCTCTTTAGTCCCCCGTATGCCCACACACCCCTATCACTACCCAGCCTCCTGTTTTCCTGTGTCGTGACCTCCGCCAGTGGGGAGCCGCTGACTCAAAAACACCATACTATACTATTGCACACACACCTTAACAACACCCCCCCCCCACACCCACAAATGTCACTGTACCCTCCACACTATCAATGTACATCTTACTCTGTAACCGCTTTTTAATTAAACAAAACAATACACACCCCCTTCCAAATCATATGCTCTCTATTTAACACATTTCACCTATAACTCAAGTTGCAATACAGGGCATCTTTCATACAAATCTAACCATATTTCTCATACAAACGTTCACAAATTAAGGGGGCGCAGCCCCATACGACGATGTGAAGAGCGCCCGTAGGGTGCGATGAATCACCTAGTATATCAAGAAAAAAAGAGGAAAAAATGATATTTAGCGCTGATTGATATTCAACACTGCGGCTCGTACCTAAGGGGGATTACCAAACCCCTTAAAGAGATAGTACAAGAAAAAATAAGAGAGTGGTACAGCGCTGTGTACAATATTAAATTTCGAATTTTTATTAAAATAATTTCACAACATTAGTTAAATCAATGTGGCCAACATTGGGACAGACAAGACTTACAAACATGAAATGGACTCTCCCCTCAAAGAAATATATATAGGATCCTTTGAACTCAGTCAATGGTTAGCAGCATGCAACTTGATTATAATCAATGGGGGTTAGTATTGTTTAAAAGTTAGTAATATTAGCCTCTTGATTAATTGCCGGTACTTGTTTATGAAAGTGCACAATCATTAGAGTCAATACTGAGGAAGCCGCTGACAGTCCAAGGCGGAGAAACGCGTAGAGGATAAGGATTGGGGAGAGAAGCTGCCGCCCCACAGAGCCACCATACCATCCCAGCTAGAACCGCACCAAACATTCAGCGGTCGGAGAGGTTTGGTTGGAGACTGCAGACTGGACCCCGTTTGCCCATCCGGATACAAACTTAAGTATTGACTCAAATGATTGTGCACGTGCGTTCCACGTGACGTCTGTGGTACGCGCCCAATATGCGGTCCAAGCTACGTTTCTTATGGCTAACAGCTGAAAGGGGGGGGAAAATGACTGTGCGTTCCACGCTACGTCATTTCCGCATATAGATATGCGGTTCAGGGAACGTCACCAGCGTCCGCTGATTAGATAACGCAATGCGTTCCACGCTGTGACTTCCGCGTTTCATCGTACAGTGTCACCAGCGTCACCAGTGTCCGCTGATTAGATGACACAATGCGTTCCACGCTGTGACTTCCGCGTTCCAACGTACAGTGTAGGCGTACTCATCTATAGTGCGTTGATAGTATATAACAATAAAAGTGTGGGATATACAGAAACTGCCTAAGAATAAATAGTAGTGAGGATGAAACCATTGATAAGATTTATAATGCGTGCTTCTCAATGAGGTTAGTGACATCGTCGTAATAGATGATTCTTCCTACTCCAGTATTAAACTCTTGTAATAAGGAATATTATTATTCCTTTTAATAATTACTTTTTTAATAAGACTTAAGGGTCGTATTAGATGGTGAGACCCCACTCATTTTTAAATGTGGCTAT
Organism: Crinia signifera; assembly: GCF_055691185.1. Classification (NCBI taxonomy): domain Eukaryota; kingdom Metazoa; phylum Chordata; class Amphibia; order Anura; family Myobatrachidae; genus Crinia; species Crinia signifera. The sequence goes on along the minus strand of NC_139223.1, from coordinate 172,118,901 downwards.
AGACTTAACTTTATTGAGACACAATTATACCCAAATGAATTAACTCAAAATGGATTATCATGAACAGCTTTATAAAGTATAAAATATAAAATTTTGACTAAGTAGGTGAGTGGTCGAGGAGTTAGCATGGTATGAAATTTACTCTATTACAATGAGTACTCATATCATTGGGATAGAATGGCCATATACTGTGGCCTTACAGAGTATGGATTTGTAATTCATCATTTACATAAAGGTAAACCACCTTAGTGACATTTCTGTGCTTAATAGAACATGTGTATCAGGATGGTGCACTTAGTGAAAGTAACGATATCGAAAAGTGAACAAATACTTAATCGGTAAGTGCAGAAGATTGCACTGACCCATACTTTATGAATATTGTGTGAGTTACACAAGAAATTTAGAGTGTAAATATCGGAGTATAAAGAGACCCCTAGTTCAAAGTGAAAAGTGACATATTTGAATAGGGTCTATTCGTAATAGACATTTAGAATATTTTCCATTCGGGGGGTGAAGAGAAGGGGAAGACATACAACAGGAAGTGACCCATGTATAATGGGGTGTAAAACCATTGGTTGTGATGGCTAATATTAATATACTTTTTTAATTTTTTTTAAAATTTTCAAGATTCATCCCAAGAAAGAAACGATATCAATGCTTTCATTGAGACCTTGTGGCATGAGTGAATTGAGGGAGTAAATCCAGTAGGTTTCCCTCCTGGACAAGGTGAGGTCCCTGTCCCCTCCCCTAGGATCTTGGAAGATCTGTTCAAGAACTGTAAAAATGAAATTGTGGACATCAACCGATGAGTTGTGAAACTCAAGAAAATGTCTAGAAAGACTATGATTTAACAATTTGTGCTTAATGTTGCGTACATGCTCCTGTACTCTAATTTTCAGCTGGCGTTTTGTTTTGCCTATGTAAGTTTTGTTACAACTGCACGTTATCCTATAAACCACATAGGTGGAATTGCATGTAGTGACAGAATTTGCTGTGTATTCTTTTTGATTAATGGTACATTTGAAGGCTTTTTTATCTACATGCTTGCAGCAGATACACCTATTACAGGGATTGCATCTATTGACTCTTTCCAGAAATTTGTTCTTCTCGTTAATTTTAGGAGTAAGTTTCAATTTACTGGGAGCCACCAGACTCTTCAAATTTATCGCTGTAAATTAAGCTGTCCATTAAGGGTAAGCCCTGAATGTATATTTACTGGAAAGCATCGTATTATGCCATTTTCATTTTCTTCCCTAACCGGAAGTGACGTATCACTGTATCCCTATATATACCCGGCCAGTCTGTCCACCTGTTACCTGCAGTTGGTTCATTCTGGTGTATGCTGTGTTCCTTATCCAAGAGGTATGTTAATGGTTGAAATTTACTCTAATTGAATTATTTGGCTTGTCAAATAGATTATGCATGTAGTAATGCTTGATATAACTAAGGCACCTAATACGCTAGAACTTAGCAAATGCATAAATGGCTATGTATACTCAGAATTGGAATATGTATTACATTATCCAGTATCCACTATTGAAAAACTGTTATGATACACAGGAATGCCTGAGGTGTCATTGTTCTTTCTATCTCACTGATGGCTATACACATCATGAGACAATATATCAAATTGTATCAAATTGTATGTAACATTTTTTGTCCCATTGATGGCTATACACATCATGAGATTTTGTATCAAATCGAAATGTAATGTCTGTAGTTAAACACTGAATGTTATGGAATCGCTGGGATTTCAGTTAAGCACTGCCCCCAAAATGTTGATAGAGTAGAATATACAGTAATTTCAATCGCATATTATAGACATTGGAAAGCATTTTTTGATTGTTTAATATGACTGATCAGCCCTTACCCATTGATTCTATAGGAGTCCTCATTCTACGCTTCTTAGGACCCTCACACGTTGTCAGACTGAATTTTGGTATGTGCTAAATCTGTTTGAGATCACATTCCCTTTCTTTACTCTACTTACCCGCCCCCTTTTTTACTCTACTTGCTATTTTAAACTATATATTTAATTTTTACATTATAGATGCAGTTGTGATTTAAGTCTTTAATATTAAGATCCTCTATAGGATCCGAACGTTCAGAAAGGACTTCTACATTTTTCATATCCAAATTACAGTTGGAACTAGGTACGTGCTTAAAATTGCACTAATTACCCTCATATTTTTCTATCCCCTCTTGCTCTCCTCCTTTTGTACTAATTAATTGATTATATTCATTATTTACATTATAGATGCAGCTGAGCACTATTCATTAATTATCCGCATAGGATCTGTCTTTTAGAAGGTACACATACCAGGGTGTGATTATTTTCACTACCCATCAACATACGGGTATGTACCTGTCCATCTATATATATATTTTTAAACAAAATTTAAATTTTTTTAAAGTGTCATAAAGCTAATGAAGTTCTCTCTACCACCATAGAAAAAATTTTTTATTACCCCTGAGGAAGTCGTATCGACGAAACGCGTTGGGTGTATTTTCTTGTTGAATCATACTGCACAGATGAAAACTACTTGTTTTTAAATAAATGTTGTATTAAATCAAAAATTGTTGATTTCATGCTATAATTGCCATTGATCATTGATTATTGGTTCTATTCTGGTGGTGGAATTTACATTAGGGGCGCACTCTGTTTTCTTCTTTTCTCCATTTCTTCCATTTCCCCCACTAACAGGGGGGACAAATAGAGGTGCTGCCCTGACTGATATTTTCTAGCGCATTGAAAGGGTATTTCTTTTGTTCTATCCCTATCGTCTGTTAGCTACCCCGAGATTTGCCGCTTATAAGGGCATAATGCCTTTGTTTAATGACAGATCTAAGAGATCGGCAAGAGCCAAAAATATCTTTCTGGAGGATGAGCAAGTGTTTGTATCGGAGGATGAAGATTATTTCAATCATTTGAATAATGTTGAGAAACTGGCCGTAAAAGAGCTGAAAAGCTGGTATGATATAACTACACTAGAGAAATATCTAGAAGTAAAACGAATACCAAGAGGGCTTAGAATTAATAAAATACCTACGTTTGGGAATGGAAATGAGAATTTCATTTCCTCATGGAATATGATACTTGAGGATTGTTCAAACAGATTAATGGCATTATTAATAAACGAAAGGAAGAAAGAAATGTCGAGGATCGAAATTGAAATTAACAAAATTGAGAAAATGGTTGAAAAATATAATGACAGCGAGGAGTTCAAAAGGGACCTAAGTGACCTCCAACAAAAACTAGACAAAACAGAAAACGAAATAATTCAAAGAAAGCAAAAAAAGTTTATTCGTGACAAAAATGATTATGTCAATGGCCAAATTTATAACTGGTCTAGTAATAATAGGATGGAACAAGACCCCCATAGAGGACCCAACAATAGATTCACTCAACAATACAGACCTTACAGAAAAGCACAATATCAACGTCGTGATTCTGAAAGATACCAAGATCGTAGATGGCAACAACCCGTCCACAATAATGAAAGGGGCGACCGTTCTCCAGCTAGGTTCCAGAGGGACTACTACCCTAGAGAAAGATATAACACATACCGGAATAGAGGACCCCATGAATATGAAAAGAACCGCTATCAAAGAGACCGAATACCTTCCCATAGAGAGAGGACAAGAAGATATAGAACTCCTTCACAAGAAAAACTCAACCTGAACCAACATCATTTTTTAGGAGAGAGAAAGACCTCTTACCTCCAAAAAGAGGATATATTATACGACAGACTAGACTCCCCCCAAGGCACAAAACGTGGGTTCAACAGCGGCGAAGAGGGTGCAGAGGCGGCAGAAGTAAGCCCAAAAAGGAAATTCCCGAATCTACAAGGGAATCCAAAACCGGGGTTGTTAACCTCTCTCAGAAGGACCTTTCCCCAACAGAGATCGCACTACTAAATAAAGGCCTGAAGTTTGCTCCGGATAATCATACAGATAAGTTTAATCTATTCATTGATTTGAATAAATATCTGAGAAATCTGACATTGCAAAGGCATTTCCTGAAGAACCCGCCAACTGAATCCAAAGAGAAAATTCTACCACGAGTGTCTAATCATTCCAAATTTTATCCAATTGAATCCAAAGGGAGCAACTTAGACATCTTCTATAACCTCGTGAACGACGACTTCAAGAAAATTAAGTCTTCTAATACGAAATATCGAGGGAATCTAAATCCGCAAGAAAAAAAGGCTCTACAAAATCTGAAGAAAAATGAAAATCTCATTATAAGGAATGCGGATAAAGGAGGAGCAGTAGTGGTGCAATCCAGAGAAGTATATCTAGAGGAGGCCACCAAACTACTTTGTGACGGTTGCACCTACACTGAACTGACAGAAAACCCTACTGAATCATTTCGTGACGACCTTTATAAATTATTGTATGATGCTAAAACCAAAAATCTAATCACCAATGAAGAGTTCGAGTATCTGTATGTCAAACACCCTCTAACTCCCATTTTCTATCATATTCCGAAAATCCACAAGGACAGTCAAAAACCTCCTGGACGTCCAATTGTGGCGGGCATTCAATCCTTAAGTAGTAACTTATCCCATTTTGTAGATCTACTACTCCAGCCATATGTGTTGAGGAACAGATCACATCTGAAAGATTCCACTTCACTTTTGAGAAAGCTGAGTGATTTTAAATGGGAAGAGAACCTACTCTGGCTCACTATTGACGTTCAGGCACTATATTCGTCCATACCGCATGAAAAAGGGATCGAAGCAGTGGCCACCGTTATGTCAGGCTATACGGACCATACCCCAGAGGAAATAAATTTTGTTCTTGAAAGTATGAGGTACATTCTTACCCATAACTACTTCGAGTTCAACGGAAAATACCATCTCCAAACCACAGGCACGGCGATGGGGACAAAATTTGCCCCATCGTTTGCCAACCTTCTGATGGGCGTTTGGGAGGAGCAGTTTGTATATGAGTCGAGGTTTAAAAATCATATCAGATTCTACCAAAGATACATAGACGATCTGATCTTAATCTGGTGTGGTGACCAAACTAGCATAGATCTGTTTATGGAGCATTTACAACTAAATGACTACAATCTGAAGTTCACGCACCAATCGAGTGCAACCAAGATTGAATATCTGGATCTTGAACTGACCGGCGTAGTTGGAGAGTGCATAAACACCAAAACCTTCTTTAAAAAAGTCGATACTAATAGTTTCATTCCTTTTAGCAGCTGCCACCACCCTAGGTGGAAAAATGACGTTCCTTATGCGCAGTTCAACCGCATTAGACGAAACTGTAGTAAACTTGAAGACTACAATGACCAATCCCTGATGTTATCCGAACGGTTTTTGGAGAAAGGATATGACCCTTTAAGAACTGAAGAGGCCCGCCAACGTGCAGCTAATAAAAACAGAGACGAAATTCTCAAAGCAACCGGTACACAGGGTACTTCCATCACCCAATACAAAAGACCGTTCATTACCCAGTTCTCAAGAGAAAGTAACACTATCAAAAGAATCTTGACCAAGCACTGGGACATTCTGCTTAAGGATCAAATTCTCGGGCCACATCTTCCTCCCAAACCCAATATTGTCTTCAAAAGAGCAACAAATTTGAAGAGTCTGGTGGCTCCCAGTAAATTGAAACTTACTCCTAAAATTAACGAGAAGAACAAATTTCTGGAAAGAGTCAATAGATGCAATCCCTGTAATAGGTGTATCTGCTGCAAGCATGTAGATAAAAAAGCCTTCAAATGTACCATTAATCAAAAAGAATACACAGCAAATTCTGTCACTACATGCAATTCCACCTATGTGGTTTATAGGATAACGTGCAGTTGTAACAAAACTTACATAGGCAAAACAAAACGCCAGCTGAAAATTAGAGTACAGGAGCATGTACGCAACATTAAGCACAAATTGTTAAATCATAGTCTTTCTAGACATTTTCTTGAGTTTCACAACTCATCGGTTGATGTCCACAATTTCATTTTTACAGTTCTTGAACAGATCTTCCAAGATCCTAGGGGAGGGGACAGGGACCTCACCTTGTCCAGGAGGGAAACCTACTGGATTTACTTCCTCAATTCACTCATGCCACAAGGTCTCAATGAAAGCATTGATATCGTTTCTTTCTTGGGATGAATCTTGAAAATTTTAAAAAAAATTAAAAAAGTATATTAATATTAGCCATCACAACCAATGGTTTTACACCCCATTATACATGGGTCACTTCCTGTTGTATGTCTTCCCCTTCTCTTCACCCCCCGAATGGAAAATATTCTAAATGTCTATTACGAATAGACCCTATTCAAATATGTCACTTTTCACTTTGAACTAGGGGTCTCTTTATACTCCGATATTTACACTCTAAATTTCTTGTGTAACTCACACAATATTCATAAAGTATGGGTCAGTGCAATCTTCTGCACTTACCGATTAAGTATTTGTTCACTTTTCGATATCGTTACTTTCACTAAGTGCACCATCCTGATACACATGTTCTATTAAGCACAGAAATGTCACTAAGGTGGTTTACCTTTATGTAAATGATGAATTACAAATCCATACTCTGTAAGGCCACAGTATATGGCCATTCTATCCCAATGATATGAGTACTCATTGTAATAGAGTAAATTTCATACCATGCTAACTCCTCGACCACTCACCTACTTAGTCAAAATTTTATATTTTATACTTTATAAAGCTGTTCATGATAATCCATTTTGAGTTAATTCATTTGGGTATAATTGTGTCTCAATAAAGTTAAGTCTATAGCCACATTTAAAAATGAGTGGGGTCTCACCATCTAATACGACCCTTAAGTCTTATTAAAAAAGTAATTATTAAAAGGAATAATAATATTCCTTATTACAAGAGTTTAATACTGGAGTAGGAAGAATCATCTATTACGACGATGTCACTAACCTCATTGAGAAGCACGCATTATAAATCTTATCAATGGTTTCATCCTCACTACTATTTATTCTTAGGCAGTTTCTGTATATCCCACACTTTTATTGTTATATACTATCAACGCACTATAGATGAGTACGCCTACACTGTACGTTGGAACGCGGAAGTCACAGCGTGGAACGCATTGTGTCATCTAATCAGCGGACACTGGTGACGCTGGTGACACTGTACGATGAAACGCGGAAGTCACAGCGTGGAACGCATTGCGTTATCTAATCAGCGGACGCTGGTGACGTTCCCTGAACCGCATATCTATATGCGGAAATGACGTAGCGTGGAACGCACAGTCATTTTCCCCCCCCTTTCAGCTGTTAGCCATAAGAAACGTAGCTTGGACCGCATATTGGGCGCGTACCACAGACGTCACGTGGAACGCACGTGACGGTACTATCACTGATCTCTGGTTATATCGATATAAATTGAAGGTGATTCACTATGGCAACTATCGCTGTAAATTAAGCTGTCCATTAAGGGTAAGCCCTGAATGTATATTTACTGGAAAGCATCGTATTATGCCATTTTCATTTTCTTCCCTAACCGGAAGTGACGTATCACTGTATCCCTATATATACCCGGCCAGTCTGTCCACCTGTTACCTGCAGTTGGTTCATTCTGGTGTATGCTGTGTTCCTTATCCAAGAGGTATGTTAATGGTTGAAATTTACTCTAATTGAATTATTTGGCTTGTCAAATAGATTATGCATGTAGTAATGCTTGATATAACTAAGGCACCTAATACGCTAGAACTTAGCAAATGCATAAATGGCTATGTATACTCAGAATTGGAATATGTATTACATTATCCAGTATCCACTATTGAAAAACTGTTATGATACACAGGAATGCCTGAGGTGTCATTGTTCTTTCTATCTCACTGATGGCTATACACATCATGAGACAATATATCAAATTGTATCAAATTGTATGTAACATTTTTTGTCCCATTGATGGCTATACACATCATGAGATTTTGTATCAAATCGAAATGTAATGTCTGTAGTTAAACACTGAATGTTATGGAATCGCTGGGATTTCAGTTAAGCACTGCCCCCAAAATGTTGATAGAGTAGAATATACAGTAATTTCAATCGCATATTATAGACATTGGAAAGCATTTTTTGATTGTTTAATATGACTGATCAGCCCTTACCCATTGATTCTATAGGAGTCCTCATTCTACGCTTCTTAGGACCCTCACACGTTGTCAGACTGAATTTTGGTATGTGCTAAATCTGTTTGAGATCACATTCCCTTTCTTTACTCTACTTACCCGCCCCCTTTTTTACTCTACTTGCTATTTTAAACTATATATTTAATTTTTACATTATAGATGCAGTTGTGATTTAAGTCTTTAATATTAAGATCCTCTATAGGATCCGAACGTTCAGAAAGGACTTCTACATTTTTCATATCCAAATTACAGTTGGAACTAGATACGTGCTTAAAATTGCACTAATTACCCTCATATTTTTCTATCCCCTCTTGCTCTCCTCCTTTTGTACTAATTAATTGATTATATTCATTATTTACATTATAGATGCAGCTGAGCACTATTCATTAATTATCCGCATAGGATCTGTCTTTTAGAAGGTACACATACCAGGGTGTGATTATTTTCACTACCCATCAACATACGGGTATGTACCTGTCCATCTATATATATATTTTTAAACAAAATTTAAATTTTTTTAAAGTGTCATAAAGCTAATGAAGTTCTCTCTACCACCATAGAAAAAAATTTTTATTACCCCTGAGGAAGTCGTATCGACGAAACGCGTTGGGTGTATTTTCTTGTTGAATCATACTGCACAGATGAAAACTACTTGTTTTTAAATAAATGTTGTATTAAATCAAAAATTGTTGATTTCATGCTATAATTGCCATTGATCATTGATTATTGGTTCTATTCTGGTGGTGGAATTTACATTAGGGGCGCACTCTGTTTTCTTCTTTTCTCCATTTCTTCCATTTCCCCCACTAACAGGGGGGACAAATAGAGGTGCTGCCCTGACTGATATTTTCTAGCGCATTGAAAGGGTATTTCTTTTGTTCTATCCCTATCGTCTGTTAGCTACCCCGAGATTTGCCGCTTATAAGGGCATAATGCCTTTGTTTAATGACAGATCTAAGAGATCGGCAAGAGCCAAAAATATCTTTCTGGAGGATGAGCAAGTGTTTGTATCGGAGGATGAAGATTATTTCAATCATTTGAATAATGTTGAGAAACTGGCCGTAAAAGAGCTGAAAAGCTGGTATGATATAACTACACTAGAGAAATATCTAGAAGTAAAACGAATACCAAGAGGGCTTAGAATTAATAAAATACCTACGTTTGGGAATGGAAATGAGAATTTCATTTCCTCATGGAATATGATACTTGAGGATTGTTCAAACAGATTAATGGCATTATTAATAAACGAAAGAAAGAAAGAAATGTCGAGGATCGAAATTGAAATTAACAAAATTGAGAAAATGGTTGAAAAATATAATGACAGCGAGGAGTTCAAAAGGGACCTAAGTGACCTCCAACAAAAACTAGACAAAACAGAAAACGAAATAATTCAAAGAAAGCAAAAAAAGTTTATTCGTGACAAAAATGATTATGTCAATGGCCAAATTTATAACTGGTCTAGTAATAATAGGATGGAACAAGACCCCCATAGAGGACCCAACAATAGATTCACTCAACAATACAGACCTTACAGAAAAGCACAATATCAACGTCGTGATTCTGAAAGATACCAAGATCGTAGATGGCAACAACCCGTCCACAATAATGAAAGGGGCGACCGTTCTCCAGCTAGGTTCCAGAGGGACTACTACCCTAGAGAAAGATATAACACATACCGGAATAGAGGACCCCATGAATATGAAAAGAACCGCTATCAAAGAGACCGAATACCTTCCCATAGAGAGAGGACAAGAAGATATAGAACTCCTTCACAAGAAAAACTCAACCTGAACCAACATCATTTTTTAGGAGAGAGAAAGACCTCTTACCTCCAAAAAGAGGATATATTATACGACAGACTAGACTCCCCCCAAGGCACAAAACGTGGGTTCAACAGCGGCGAAGAGGGTGCAGAGGCGGCAGAAGTAAGCCCAAAAAGGAAATTCCCGAATCTACAAGGGAATCCAAAACCGGGGTTGTTAACCTCTCTCAGAAGGACCTTTCCCCAACAGAGATCGCACTACTAAATAAAGGCCTGAAGTTTGCTCCGGATAATCATACAGATAAGTTTAATCTATTCATTGATTTGAATAAATATCTGAGAAATCTGACATTGCAAAGGCATTTCCTGAAGAACCCGCCAACTGAATCCAAAGAGAAAATTCTACCACGAGTGTCTAATCATTCCAAATTTTATCCAATTGAATCCAAAGGGAGCAACTTAGACATCTTCTATAACCTCGTGAACGACGACTTCAAGAAAATTAAGTCTTCTAATACGAAATATCGAGGGAATCTAAATCCGCAAGAAAAAAAGGCTCTACAAAATCTGAAGAAAAATGAAAATCTCATTATAAGGAATGCGGATAAAGGAGGAGCAGTAGTGGTGCAATCCAGAGAAGTATATCTAGAGGAGGCCACCAAACTACTTTGTGACGGTTGCACCTACACTGAACTGACAGAAAACCCTACTGAATCATTTCGTGACGACCTTTATAAATTATTGTATGATGCTAAAACCAAAAATCTAATCACCAATGAAGAGTTCGAGTATCTGTATGTCAAACACCCTCTAACTCCCATTTTCTATCATATTCCGAAAATCCACAAGGACAGTCAAAAACCTCCTGGACGTCCAATTGTGGCGGGCATTCAATCCTTAAGTAGTAACTTATCCCATTTTGTAGATCTACTACTCCAGCCATATGTGTTGAGGAACAGATCACATCTGAAAGATTCCACTTCACTTTTGAGAAAGCTGAGTGATTTTAAATGGGAAGAGAACCTACTCTGGCTCACTATTGACGTTCAGGCACTATATTCGTCCATACCGCATGAAAAAGGGATCGAAGCAGTGGCCACCGTTATGTCAGGCTATACGGACCATACCCCAGAGGAAATAAATTTTGTTCTTGAAAGTATGAGGTACATTCTTACCCATAACTACTTCGAGTTCAACGGAAAATACCATCTCCAAACCACAGGCACGGCGATGGGGACAAAATTTGCCCCATCGTTTGCCAACCTTCTGATGGGCGTTTGGGAGGAGCAGTTTGTATATGAGTCGAGGTTTAAAAATCATATCAGATTCTACCAAAGATACATAGACGATCTGATCTTAATCTGGTGTGGTGACCAAACTAGCATAGATCTGTTTATGGAGCATTTACAACTAAATGACTACAATCTGAAGTTCACGCACCAATCGAGTGCAACCAAGATTGAATATCTGGATCTTGAACTGACCGGCGTAGTTGGAGAGTGCATAAACACCAAAACCTTCTTTAAAAAAGTCGATACTAATAGTTTCATTCCTTTTAGCAGCTGCCACCACCCTAGGTGGAAAAATGACGTTCCTTATGCGCAGTTCAACCGCATTAGACGAAACTGTAGTAAACTTGAAGACTACAATGACCAATCCCTGATGTTATCCGAACGGTTTTTGGAGAAAGGATATGACCCTTTAAGAACTGAAGAGGCCCGCCAACGTGCAGCTTATAAAAACAGAGACGAAATTCTCAAAGCAACCGGTACACAGGGTACTTCCATCACCCAATACAAAAGACCGTTCATTACCCAGTTCTCAAGAGAAAGTAACACTATCAAAAGAATCTTGACCAAGCACTGGGACATTCTGCTTAAGGATCAAATTCTCGGGCCACATCTTCCTCCCAAACCCAATATTGTCTTCAAAAGAGCAACAAATTTGAAGAGTCTGGTGGCTCCCAGTAAATTGAAACTTACTCCTAAAATTAACGAGAAGAACAAATTTCTGGAAAGAGTCAATAGATGCAATCCCTGTAATAGGTGTATCTGCTGCAAGCATGTAGATAAAAAAGCCTTCAAATGTACCATTAATCAAAAAGAATACACAGCAAATTCTGTCACTACATGCAATTCCACCTATGTGGTTTATAGGATAACGTGCAGTTGTAACAAAACTTACATAGGCAAAACAAAACGCCAGCTGAAAATTAGAGTACAGGAGCATGTACGCAACATTAAGCACAAATTGTTAAATCATAGTCTTTCTAGACATTTTCTTGAGTTTCACAACTCATCGGTTGATGTCCACAATTTCATTTTTACAGTTCTTGAACAGATCTTCCAAGATCCTAGGGGAGGGGACAGGGACCTCACCTTGTCCAGGAGGGAAACCTACTGGATTTACTCCCTCAATTCACTCATGCCACAAGGTCTCAATGAAAGCATTGATATCGTTTCTTTCTTGGGATGAATCTTGAAAATTTTAAAAAAAATTAAAAAAGTATATTAATATTAGCCATCACAACCAATGGTTTTACACCCCATTATACATGGGTCACTTCCTGTTGTATGTCTTCCCCTTCTCTTCACCCCCCGAATGGAAAATATTCTAAATGTCTATTACGAATAGACCCTATTCAAATATGTCACTTTTCACTTTGAACTAGGGGTCTCTTTATACTCCGATATTTACACTCTAAATTTCTTGTGTAACTCACACAATATTCATAAAGTATGGGTCAGTGCAATCTTCTGCACTTACCGATTAAGTATTTGTTCACTTTTCGATATCGTTACTTTCACTAAGTGCACCATCCTGATACACATGTTCTATTAAGCACAGAAATGTCACTAAGGTGGTTTACCTTTATGTAAATGATGAATTACAAATCCATACTCTGTAAGGCCACAGTATATGGCCATTCTATCCCAATGATATGAGTACTCATTGTAATAGAGTAAATTTCATACCATGCTAACTCCTCGACCACTCACCTACTTAGTCAAAATTTTATATTTTATACTTTATAAAGCTGTTCATGATAATCCATTTTGAGTTAATTCATTTGGGTATAATTGTGTCTCAATAAAGTTAAGTCTATAGCCACATTTAAAAATGAGTGGGGTCTCACCATCTAATACGACCCTTAAGTCTTATTAAAAAAGTAATTATTAAAAGGAATAATAATATTCCTTATTACAAGAGTTTAATACTGGAGTAGGAAGAATCATCTATTACGACGATGTCACTAACCTCATTGAGAAGCACGCATTATAAATCTTATCAATGGTTTCATCCTCACTACTATTTATTCTTAGGCAGTTTCTGTATATCCCACACTTTTATTGTTATATACTATCAACGCACTATAGATGAGTACGCCTACACTGTACGTTGGAACGCGGAAGTCACAGCGTGGAACGCATTGTGTCATCTAATCAGCGGACACTGGTGACGCTGGTGACACTGTACGATGAAACGCGGAAGTCACAGCGTGGAACGCATTGCGTTATCTAATCAGCGGACGCTGGTGACGTTCCCTGAACCGCATATCTATATGCGGAAATGACGTAGCGTGGAACGCACAGTCATTTTCCCCCCCCTTTCAGCTGTTAGCCATAAGAAACGTAGCTTGGACCGCATATTGGGCGCGTACCACAGACGTCACGTGGAACGCACGTGACGGTACTATCACTGATCTCTGGTTATATCGATATAAATTGAAGGTGATTCACTATGGCAACTATCGCTGTAAATTAAGCTGTCCATTAAGGGTAAGCCCTGAATGTATATTTACTGGAAAGCATCGTATTATGCCATTTTCATTTTCTTCCCTAACCGGAAGTGACGTATCACTGTATCCCTATATATACCCGGCCAGTCTGTCCACCTGTTACCTGCAGTTGGTTCATTCTGGTGTATGCTGTGTTCCTTATCCAAGAGGTATGTTAATGGTTGAAATTTACTCTAATTGAATTATTTGGCTTGTCAAATAGATTATGCATGTAGTAATGCTTGATATAACTAAGGCACCTAATACGCTAGAACTTAGCAAATGCATAAATGGCTATGTATACTCAGAATTGGAATATGTATTACATTATCCAGTATCCACTATTGAAAAACTGTTATGATACACAGGAATGCCTGAGGTGTCATTGTTCTTTCTATCTCACTGATGGCTATACACATCATGAGACAATATATCAAATTGTATCAAATTGTATGTAACATTTTTTGTCCCATTGATGGCTATACACATCATGAGATTTTGTATCAAATCGAAATGTAATGTCTGTAGTTAAACACTGAATGTTATGGAATCGCTGGGATTTCAGTTAAGCACTGCCCCCAAAATGTTGATAGAGTAGAATATACAGTAATTTCAATCGCATATTATAGACATTGGAAAGCATTTTTTGATTGTTTAATATGACTGATCAGCCCTTACCCATTGATTCTATAGGAGTCCTCATTCTACGCTTCTTAGGACCCTCACACGTTGTCAGACTGAATTTTGGTATGTGCTAAATCTGTTTGAGATCACATTCCCTTTCTTTACTCTACTTACCCGCCCCCTTTTTTACTCTACTTGCTATTTTAAACTATATATTTAATTTTTACATTATAGATGCAGTTGTGATTTAAGTCTTTAATATTAAGATCCTCTATAGGATCCGAACGTTCAGAAAGGACTTCTACATTTTTCATATCCAAATTACAGTTGGAACTAGGTACGTGCTTAAAATTGCACTAATTACCCTCATATTTTTCTATCCCCTCTTGCTCTCCTCCTTTTGTACTAATTAATTGATTATATTCATTATTTACATTATAGATGCAGCTGAGCACTATTCATTAATTATCCGCATAGGATCTGTCTTTTAGAAGGTACACATACCAGGGTGTGATTATTTTCACTACCCATCAACATACGGGTATGTACCTGTCCATCTATATATATATTTTTAAACAAAATTTAAATTTTTTTAAAGTGTCATAAAGCTAATGAAGTTCTCTCTACCACCATAGAAAAAATTTTTTATTACCCCTGAGGAAGTCGTATCGACGAAACGCGTTGGGTGTATTTTCTTGTTGAATCATACTGCACAGATGAAAACTACTTGTTTTTAAATAAATGTTGTATTAAATCAAAAATTGTTGATTTCATGCTATAATTGCCATTGATCATTGATTATTGGTTCTATTCTGGTGGTGGAATTTACATTAGGGGCGCACTCTGTTTTCTTCTTTTCTCCATATATATATATATATATATATATATGTGTGTGTGTGATATGTAATTGAAGCTCTGCTGTCTGTACTGCAGCTTCCACTGATGAATATATGTAGACAGAACAATTATGCAGAATAGCTAATGAGCTAAAACATCGGAATCCCGGCGGGTGGTATCCTGGCAGCCATAATGCCAACAGCAGAATTTTGACGTTCAGAACCCCAGAGAGTATTGTAACACTGACCCACCCCTCCTGCAGACTAACATTAACCCACCCACAGGCAGGTCCGTGATGTAGCGCTTTCTCAGATGTTGTTCAATGTCCCGTGGAGCTCCGTGCGGCTTCAGCGATAAAACCGGAAGTTCGGGCAGCGTGTTTCCGGATCACGCTCCCGGCACCCAACGCGTTTCGAATGTACCAATCTTTGTCAAGGATGATGCTCCCTTGCAGGAGCTGGCTTTTTATTGCGTAAAAACTTTATTTAAATGTTTAAAAAGGACACTTCTTTTTTTTGTGTTATCGGAAGTGGTCACAGGAAGTGGTCATACTTCCAGCGGCAAGCACATGTTCTATCAGAAAAAGGGGGAAAAGGAAAAAATGGGGAATGCTGTTTGTATGGGTTGTTTGTGGTTTTGGTGAAAAAGATATGATTATTACTGTTTATGAATGAGGTTTTTAGAGAAAGACGTTGAGATCTATGTCTATATTTAGTCCTGATGGGGTTAGCGTTTTTAATTCATAGATCCATTTTGTTTCACTCCGTCTTAGTTCTGTCACGATGTCTCCTCCTCTCCAGTGGGGGGTGATTTTTTGAATCACTGTGAACTTCAAAGTTGAAGGGTCTTTATTGTGGTGTTTTGCATAGTGATCTGATACGCTGTGTGTTACCATGCCTCTTTTGATGTTATATATATGCTCTGCCAACCTGGTCCGCATTTTTCTTTTTGTTTGGCCAACATATTGATATTTGCAGGGGCATTCCAGAACATAAATGACCCCTGTTGTTTCGCAGCTGGTCTGTTGTCTCAATTTGTACTCTTTCATTGTTTGGTTTGAAGTGATGGTTTGTGTAGGTTTTGTTATTTTCTTATTTGTGGTTTTGCATCCCATGCAGTTTAGACATGGGAAGAATCCGGGTGATGTTGTTTTTTTTGTTTTTGTGATCCATTGGTATGTAACTTCTTGTGAGTTCTTGATCCAGGGTTGTGGCTCGTCTGTATATGATTTTTGTTTTTTGAGGGATGATCTGGTGTAATTCTGGGTCTAATTGAAGTACATGCCAGTGTTTGTGGAGAATGTCTTCTACTTGTTTGAAATTGCTGCTGTACTGTGTAATGAAGGTAACTTGAGGGTCAAATTCTGCTGTTGTTTTTTGTTTGTATTTGATCATTTGTTGTCTGTCCATCTGTTGTATTCTTATTCTGTCCTCTTCTAATTTCATTTCTTCATAACCTTTTTGCACAAATTTTTGTTTTGCTGCTAGACTTTGTTCGTTATATGTTTCTACTTCCGTGCAGTTTCTTTTTATTCGCCGGAAGTTTCCATTGGGGATATTCTTCACCCATTTGCGGTGGTGGTTACTGTTATGCGGTAAGATGTTATTTCCATCTACCTCCTTGGTGTGGGTTCTGGTCAGGATTTTATTTTCTTTAATAAATATTTTTAGGTCCAAAAAGACTATCATCTCCTTACTTGTTACTGTTGTGAATTCAAGGCCATAGGTATTGGTGTTCAAATAGGTCTTGAAGAGTTCTAAGTCGTCTTCTGGGCCGTCCCATATGAAGATGACGTCATCTATGTATCGATGCCAACTTATTAGATGTTTCCTATAGATATTGTTGGACCAGATTTGCTCGTTTTCCCATTTCCCATTTTCACGGGTTGGTGATCATGAATGTTACCACCTACAAGGAAGAGGCAGAAAGACTACTGTCGGACGAAATCACCTACCGCAAACTACATGCAGACCCAACGAAAAGCTTCCAGGAAACTTTAAAAAATCAACTGGAAGAAGGACTTGAGATGGGAATACTTACAAAAAAAGAATTTGACTTCATTAACATCACTGACCCAAAAATTCCAACGTTCTATCACCTACCCAAAATCCATAAAGACCTGCAAAATCCACCAGGAATTCCAATAGTGTCTGGAATTGGATCAATAACCACAAACCTCTCTAAATACATAGATACGTTCCTTCAACCGGTGGCCAAGAAACAAACCAGCTATCTACAAGACACCCTCCATGTATTACAAATTCTTAAGGACATTAAATGGGAACCAACTTATACATTACCGCATAACAGTAACCACCACCGCAAATGGGTGAAGAATATCCCCAATGGAAACTTCCGGCGAATAAAAAGAAACTGCACGGAAGTAGAAACATATAACGAACAAAGTCTAGCAGCAAAACAAAAATTTGTGCAAAAAGGTTATGAAGAAATGAAATTAGAAGAGGACAGAATAAGAATACAACAGATGGACAGACAACAAATGATCAAATACAAACAAAAAACAACAGCAGAATTTGACCCTCAAGTTACCTTCATTACACAGTACAGCAGCAATTTCAAACAAGTAGAAGACATTCTCCACAAACACTGGCATGTACTTCAATTAGACCCAGAATTACACCAGATCATCCCTCAAAAAACAAAAATCATATACAGACGAGCCACAACCCTGAATCAAGAACTCACAAGAAGTTACATACCAATGGATCACAAAAACAAAAAAACAACATCACCCGGATTCTTCCCATGTCTAAACTGCATGGGATGCAAAACCACAAATAAGAAAATAACAAAACCTACACAAACCATCACTTCAAACCAAACAATGAAAGAGTACAAATTGAGACAACAGACCAGCTGCGAAACAACAGGGGTCATTTATGTTCTGGAATGCCCCTGCAAATATCAATATGTTGGCCAAACAAAAAGAAAATTGCGGACCAGGTTGGCAGAGCATATATATAACATCAAAAGAGGCATGGTAACACACAGCGTATCAGATCACTATGCAAAACACCACAATAAAGACCCTTCAACTTTGAAGTTCACAGTGATTCAAAAAATCACCCCCCACTGGAGAGGAGGAGACATTGTGACAGAACTAAGACGGAGTGAAACAAAATGGATCTATGAATTAAAAACGCTAACCCCATCAGGACTAAATATAGACATAGATCTCAACGTCTTTCTCTAAAAACCTCATTCATAAACAGTAATAATCATATCTTTTTCAACAAAACCACAAACAACCCATACAAACAGCATTCCCCATTTTTTCCTTTTTCTGATAGAACATGTGCTTGCCGCTGGAAGTATGACCACTTCCTGTGACCACTTCCGATAACACAAAAAAAAGAAGTGTCCTTTTTAAACATTTAAATAAATTTTTTACGAAATAAAAAGCCAGCTTCTGCAAGGGAGCATCATCCTTGACAAAGATTGGTACATTCGAAACGCGTTGGAAGCCGGGAGTGTGATCCGGAAACACGCTGCCCGAACTTCCGGTTTTATCGCTGAAGCCGCACGGAGCTCCACGGGACATTGAACAACATCTGAGAAAGCGCTACATCACGGACCTGCCTTGCCCTATCCCATACAACGTAAAAAGGTATTGTAGGGACATTGTAGACCGCTTTCATTCCATTCCCTGGAGCTACCTTTTCTAAAAAAAAAAAAAAAATAACGCTACCACCATATATTCAAAGAAAGGCTGTAAACATATTTTACTAACCCCGTTTTTCTCAACAGGCAAGCACATCGCTCTTTCAATAATTTTCATTCTTTTATTATATATTTTTTTCGCTGTTTTATTTAGTTATTCTTTCCCAAATCCCTTTTATTTTTATTTCCATTACCCAACAAGCGCCTTAAATAATTATATTTTACCATAAACTATACCATTAAGGCTGCTCAAAATCCCAGCGCAGTTAAACTAACACTATTATTAACCCACCCACCCCCACAGCCTAACCCTAACCCACCTCCACAGCCTACCCCTCCTGCAGACTAACCCTAACCACCCCCACAGCCTACCCCTAACCCACCCAACCCCACAACTTAACCCTAACCCACCCACCCCACAGCTTAACCCTAACCCACCCACCCCACAGCCTAACCCTAACCCACTCCTCCTGCTGACTAACCCTAACCACCCCCACAGCCTAACCCACCCCTCATGCTGACTAAACCTAACCTACTCCCACAGCCTAACCCTAACCCACCCCTCCTGCTGACTGACCCTAACCACCCCCACAGCCTAACCCTAACCCACCCCTCATGCTGACTAACCCTAACCCACCTTCCCCACATCCTAACCCTAACCCACCCCTCCTGCTGACTAACCCTAACCACCCCCACAGCCTAACCCTAACCCACCCCTCCTGCTGACTAACCCTAACTGCCCACACAGCCTACCCCTAACCCACCCTTCCTGCTGACTTAACCTTACCCACCGACTCCCACAGCCTAACCCTAACCCACCCCCACAGCTTACCTTCAACCCACCCCTCCTGCAGACTAACCCTAATCACCCACCCCCACTGACTGACCCTAACTGCACCCACAGCCTACCCCTAACCCACCCCTCTTACAGCCTAGCCATAACTGGCCCCACACAGCCTACCCCTAACCCACCCCACCCACAGCCTAACCCTAACTGCCCCCACAGCCTACCACTCCCCCATGTACCTACTTCTGGTAATGATTGTTAGGATCCTGACCACATCTCAAAAACAGTCAGGTCCTACTAATAAATATCATTTTTAGGTGTTATCTGGGTAACAGACTCCTGCTGGGATCTGCAGGAATAGTATCAGCATGGTAGATATGGAGGAGACTTACCTGTACCATCCACAGCATCTGCCGTCAGTGCAGAGAGTCTGTCCTGCAGCCTCTGAGAGAGAGATAAATCACAAGCTACAGTAACACAAAACAACAGTGACACAATGTAACAGTGACACAATGTAACAGTGACACAATGTAACAGTGACACAAGCAACAGTAACACATTGTACCAGTGACAAAATGTATCAGCGACACAATGTACCATTAGCACAAGGACACAATGTACCAGGCTGGACCACGCACAGAACACATAAGGTGTATTATACAATGTACTAATGGACATCTGCTGCTAGATTACATATAAATACAGCTTGATATAGTCTTATATATAAATAATTCACTGGTATCCTCAGAAACTCGTGCTACGGGGACATCCATCCGTCTTCTCTTTTGGTTAAGTGCCACTAGGAGTTGGGGCAGTACCCGGTACGAGGAGGAAGGGGGCGTTATTCCCAGAGTGAGTGCCCATTTGGGGGTGATGATGAAGGGGGTAATGGGGTTACAAAAAAAGTGCAGGCGCATTGGGACAGTTTTCTGGGCATTCCAATGTCAGCCATATTGAATTGCAGGAGCTGTGTACATTGACCCCTGGATCTGCTTCATTTACCAAACCTCCAACGGCTCGGTTATTTCACCGTCATTTAGTGAGGACTCCATTGCATGAATCTAATCTGAAGGAGGCCACACACGCACCGATCCCGGTGGTGCGATGCTGTACGATGGGGTGCGCGCTCCCGCGGCACCTCATCGCACAGTACAAAAAGTATGTGCTGCACATACTTTTTGTACTAGCTTTTTCTAGCACAGCATCGCATCGCATGCACATCGTATGCACAAGGCATATGATGCGATGCTATGTGTGCTAGTTAAGCCCACAACGCACGCCGGCATCGGTGCGTGTGTGGGCTCCATAACCCACTAATCTAAATCCACAGATCTTCCTCCCGCGGTCTGCAACAGGTGACGTGCCACCTTTACCGTATCATAGTGAGCACCACTGGACAGTCGCATGCATTTTGCTTATTGGAACTACCTCCAGCGGTGAGAACCATTTGCCAAATTACCATTGTCTACCACTTTATGCTGTTTTATGAACAATATCATTGAGAACTGATTCCATTCTGGAAAAAAGGACTCAACCCGAATGAATCTGTGGTTATATATGTGATAATTAGTTTTATGAAATTATTATGGATTTGGGTGTTTGGCTGTTCGGATATTTGGGCCAGCATCGTTAACAATATTAAGTGTACGCACTAGAAGATATAGTAAGATATTGCTCAGTAAACTCTTTCGGAGCAATATCTTTTACTAGATCTTCTAGTGTGTATGGGGCTTTATATTATGTCCACAGGAGTTTGTCATATGTACTAAGTTGCAGATGGATCAGCGATAACAGACGCTGCTGTGTGCAACTCCGAGCCAGGCTACACACAGATGACGGCTGCCTATATCGGTAGATGTATAAGCGGGTGCGGCGCTACCGTAGTTACATTACCGTGAGCATGACTTGAAAAGCTGCCTGGATATCACCCTTCTTCTCCAAGAGGTAGGCCAGGGTTTCATGGTTATTGTGCTTCTGTGCAATCTGCAAAGACAGGAGGTGTAAGCTCCGTACAGTATGTAATAGATCTATCAGGGCAGGTGAACGAACTATGGATATCCATACTAACACCCACACCCACATATACATATATATATATATATGGTCAGGTTATATATTATCCAATAAAATGGCAATGCTGCTCCCCCCTTCTCATGGTGCAGCGGCACGAAGAGGGGGAGGAAGAGTAGAAGGAGGAGGGTAGGAATAGGAGGAAGAGGAGGTGGAATAAAAGGTGCCGGAAAAAAAGGAGGTGGAGGAGGAAGAGGGGGAGGAGGCGGAGGGCGAGAAGGAGGTGGGGGAGGAAGAGGAGGTGGAGGAAGAGGGGGAGGAGTGGGAGGAAGAGGAGGTGGAGGGGGAAGAGGGGGAGGAGGCGGAAGGTGAGAAGGAGGTGGGGGAGGAAGATGAGGGGGAGGAGGAAGAGGTGGAGGAGGAAGAGGGGGAGGGGGCAGAGGGGGAGAAGGTGGTGGGGGAGGAAGAAGAGGTAGAGGAAGAGGAGGTCGAGGAGGAAGAGAGGGAGGAGGCGGAGGAAGAGAGGGAGGAAGAGGAGGCAGAGGAAGAGGGGTAGGAGGCGGAGGAAGAGGGGTAGGAGGCGGAGGAAGAGGGGGAGGAGGCAGAGGGCAAGAAGGAGATGGGGGAGGAAGAGGGGGAGGAGGCGGACGGCGAGAAGGATGTAGGGGAGGAAGAGGAGGGGGAGGAGGAAGAGGTAGCGGAAGAAGAGGGGGAGGAGGGCGAGAAGGAGGTGGGGGAGGAAGAGGAGGGGGAGGAAGATGAGGGGGAGGAGGAAGAGGGGGAGGGGGCAGAGGGGGAGAAGGAGGTGGGGGAGGAAGAAGAGGTAGAGGAAGAGGAGGTCGAGGAGGAAGAGAAGGAGGAAGAGGGGGGAGGAGGCGGAGGAAGAGAGGGAGGAAGAGGAGGCAGAGGAAGAGGAGGCAGAGGAAGAGGGGTAGGAGGCGGAAGAAGAGGGGTAGGAGGCGGAGGAAGAGGGGGAGGAGGCGGAGGGCAAGAAGGAGATGGGGGAGGAAGAGGAGGGGGAGGAAGAGGGGGAGGAGGCGGATGGCGAGAAGGATGTAGGGGAGGAAGAGGAGGGGGAGGAGGAAGAGGTAGCGGAAGAAGAGGGGGAGGAGGGCGAGAAGGAGGTGGGGGAGGAAGAGGAGGGGGAGGAGGAAGAGGTAGAGGAGGAGGAGGAGGAGGAGGAAGAGGGCGAGAAGGAGGTGGGGGAGGAAGAGAAGATGGAGGGGGAGCAAGGGGTTCTCACCTGAATAGTCTCTTCCAGCCGGTAATGCTCCAGGATCTGCAGCATTGCAGTCACGCGACCAGGATCGTACTGGCACATGAGGTCTATGAAGAGCTCCGTGATGTGGGGCTGATTCTGCAGCAGCTCGGGGCTGAGCTGGGCTCCATCCCTGGCAAAATACACAGCAATGTGATGTGGTGGTACACAGCAATGTGACGTGGTGGTACACAGCAATGTGTCAAGGTGGTACACAGCAATGTGTCGAGGTGGTACACAGCAATGTGCAGTGTTGGAACACAGCAATGTGACTGGGTGGTACACAGCAATGTGACGCGGTGGAACACAGCAATGTGACGCGGTGGAACACAGCAATGTGACGCGGTGGAACACAGCAATGTGACGCGGTGGAACACAGCAATGTGACGCGGTGGAACACAGCAATGTGACGCGGTGGAACACAGCAATGTGACGCGGTGGTACACAGCAATGTGACGCGGTGGTACACAGCAATGTGACGCGGTGGAACACACCCTCAGACGGCACCTACAACAATCTACTCGTGACTCTACTCCAAAAATGCAGTGCTTTCTTTCCTGCATCAATTCGCTTATCATCCACCCAAGAACATCACTGGTCCTTTGTTTCCCATACCCAAATGGCACCCAAGGCCGTGCTGATGAGACCGCAAGCCAGGCCGCAGCAGTTCCTGTGTATAGGTCCCCCCCCTTCGCTGTGACTTCCTCACCCCACACCCCTGGATATACGCAGACAACTAAAACTACTGGAAGTGGTAACACCTGCAACTGTTACAGGATGTAGAAACTCCAGGGAAAAATCATGTGATAAGTACAGATTGTCCATCTTCATCATTGCTGACACTGGTTTTTTGTTATAAAGCATGTCCGTATTATAACTTTAAACATGATCTTAGTTCAAATGATGACACTGCTCTAATGCTTCAAGTTTCTTGGTGGTGGCACCGGTCACACACAGACACACACACACATGCACGTACACCCCTATAGCCGCGGCACATGGCATACAACACTACCAACCTTGGGTCAAGGAGACTTCTCAGAAACTGGAAAAGCAACAACGAATTCTGCAAAGAAAAAAAAAAAGAGTTTACATCGTATTCAGAAAGAAGAAAACTGCAGTCAGAAGTGGGGGGATGAAGCTGCGGGGGGATGGTGGGGGATAAAGGGAGATATCATAAGAGACGATATATTAACGAAATGTACGATGATGACCATCGTTAATGATGCATATCGTATAGTTTATACACACTATCGATAACAATGCGATGGGTCGTTAGCGATGTCCTCCATCCTTTGTACATGCAGGGCAACAGAGGAAATTGGTAGCAAGGTCCCCATCCCCCTGCTGCGACCGGGGGGGGCAGGGGGATAGTAACCACGCATTTGCCAATGCTAGCCCTGTGCCCATCACTCCCGATATCACGCTGGGTACACATCGTCTAATGTGTGCCCAACTATAGACAACAATTCAAATAACGATAAACAATGTTGGGTAGATGTATCAGGACTTGGAGAGATGAGACATTCCCTCAAGGCAACCATTCAGCTTTTGGTATTTATCTAGCCCAGTATTTTAAAATGACAGCTATAAGTTGATTGGCCACTTTGACTAACTGCTGCACTTTATCTCTCTCCAAGAATCGATACACCTCCCCCTACATAAAATAAACAATCTTGTTTACCAAACACAGCTGAATAATGGTAAATCATGTTAGATACAAACACAACACAACAACCTGATGAGGCTGCAGCCTGAACGGCCCTGCGTTTACTTATTGCCAAAACCTTTAACATCGAATCGCCTGCTTAGCGCGGAACAGAGGCTAATGGTGATACGTGGGTCATTACAGCACGCAGAACTCGTCTTCATGCTAAATAACAAGCATCCATTCTTCTGACAGACATCTGCAAGAAATCGAAGCCTGAACCCGGCTCGGGGCTAGAACAGTAGGACGGCCATTTACGCGGCAAGTTACAGAGACAAGTGATATAAAAGAGATTGCACGGAGGAGGTCAGGGAGAAGGGAACCTGCCTTTGTTAGGAATGTGCTAATGAACTCATTAAGTGTCTGCCAGCAGAGATGATTCAATTGGAACGGTTAGAGGTAGGCGAGAATAGACGGGGAGCAAAGGCTGGTAAATACGTCTCACGGCTTTCATCTTTCATCAAACGCAAGACAGAGCAGGCTGGACAGGCTTCGGCACGACTCGAAAAAATATCCGGCGAGCCGCGAGCACGGAGAGCTGCGTCCAGGTAAGACGTCAACAAAATGATTAGTATATTCACGGGTAAATAATGATGTAGGGATCATCCCCTTGTGACTCTTGATTCTAGTTTTGCAAAGTTAACTCAGTAAGGGGGGTGGGGGGATTTATCGAGCATTGGAGAGAGATACACAAACTTTTCTGTCACTCATGGTTAGTGGTTGGGTGAAGCCATTTATTGTCCAACAACTGTGTTTACTCTTTTTTAAATCATAATGACAACAGAAATTACACAAATGTCCCTGATCAAAAGTTTACATACCCTGGAGATTTTGGCCTCATAACATGCACACACGTTGACACAAACGGTTTGAATGGCTACTAAAGGTAACCATCCTCACCTGCGATCTGTTTGGCTGTAATCAGTGTGTGCATGTATAAAAGGTCAGTGAGTTTCTGGTCTCCTGAAAGACCCTTGCATCTTTAATCCAGTGCTGCACTGACGTGTCTAGATTCTGAGTCATGGGGAAAGCAAAAGAAATTGTCAAAGGAACTGCAGGAAAAGGTAATTGAACTGTATAAACCTGGAAAGGGATATAAAAAGATATCCAAGCAAGTAAGAATGCCAATCAGCAGTGTTCAAACTCTAATTAAGAAGTGGAAAACTAGGGACTCTGTAGAAACCAAATCACGGTCAGGTAGACTAACAAAAATTTTAACCACAACTGCCAGGAAAATTGTTTGGGATGCAAAGAAAAATCCACAAATAACTTCAGCTGAAATACAGGACTCTGAAAAAAGTGGTGTGGTTGTTTCAAGATGCACAATAAGGAGGCATTAGAGGAAAAATGGGCTGCACGGTCGAGTTGCTAGAAGAAAGCCATTACTACGCAAATGCCAAAAAGCATCCCTTACTTACAATACTCCAAACACCACAGAGACAAGCCTCAAAACTTCTAAAACAAAGTAATTTGGAGTGATGAGACCAAATTTGAACGTTTTGGCAACAGCCATAAACGTTACATTTGGAGAGGAGTCAACAAGGCCTGTGATGAAAGGTACACCATTCCTACAGTGAAACGCTGAGGTGGATCGCTGATGTTTTGGGTATGTGTGAGCTACAAAGGCCCTGGAAACTTGGTAGAAATTGATGGCAAGATGAATACAGCATGTTATCAGAAAATACTGGAGGAAAATCTGCATGTTGGATGTTCCGACATGACAATGATCCAAAACACAAGGCCAATTCAACCTGCCATTGGCTACAGCAGAATGAAGTGAAGGTTCTGGAGGGCCATCTTGGAGAAAGAGGAGATAAAATGGAAAGGGCCTGATTAAGGACTGCTCGCCAGGCTCTGTAGATTTGCTGCTTAGCGAGCATGTAAATGATGCCCCGCCGAACGCACCCCCACGTCACCTAGCGAGCAGACGTGTACGCTTACGCTTCGAAAGCACTTCGGTCTGAAAAGTCTATACTTACTTTTCAGATGGCCCATTTCCGCTGAATTGGGGGCGGGCTCTGAAGTCATGTGATGTCAGCTGCCCCCGCCCCGAGGACGCGCACCTGAGTTTGCAGAGGGTTGGCGCGCCCATAAAAAGCTGGGTGGTCCCCCTGCATCCGCCCCCTGCCCGCCCATCAGTGAGCCGACGCCCCAGAGAGTGTGCATTTGCTCCAGGAGTTTGCCATCGACCAGCTGAGCGAATTCGCACCTGACAGAACCGGTCTGAATCGCCTCCAAAGTACCAACCAATCCGCTCTTAATGGTCATTTTTCAAAGTCAGTAAAATCACAGTTTGGACCTGTATGGTTGGTACTTTAACCCTCCCTAAAATATGAAACCTCTCCCTCTATGGCTCCAAGTCCCCCAAAACCAATCTGTATGGAAACAGGAAAGTTTTTGAATCTTTTTAGAGAAAAGTCCATTTGAGGAAAACACCTTACAAATAATAATAATAATTATTATTATTATTATTAACATATAACATTGAAGATGGATAAAACCATGCAGGTGGGGCAGATGTAACATGTGCAGAGAGAGTTAGATTTGGGTGTTATTTTTTTTCTGTGCAGGGTAATTACCGGCTGCTAAATTTTGACATTACATTTCAGTTTGAACACACCTCACCCAAATCTAACTCTCTGCACATGTTACATCTGTCCCACCTATGCAAATACAGTTAAGTGCTCCCCAACAGTGCGCACAGCAGCCTATCTAGTGATGTATTGAGGGTTTTCCTTTTTCCCTCACAGTGATAGATACAGACAAGAGGTATACATAACTTATGACCAGGCGCTGGTATGTTCAAGGTATACAGTATGGTACTTCTCCGCCGTAGTAATGATAAATATCATGCGGAGGAAAGACAATAATATAGTGAAGTACAGTGGGGTACAACAAACAAAGAATTTAATTGGTACAGAACAATGTCTGGTAGGTCACATTCAGATCCTCCAGATAAAAACATATATATTTAAAAATTCCAATAAATCAAGGGTATGATAAAAAATCCAAATGAGAGGGGTTTCTTATTGGCTCAACACATGGGGCAATTACCGGAAGGGATGGAACTGATGGCCAGTTCAAATAGCGCATGTGAATCTGTCCCGGGGCAAATCACGAGTCATCAGCTTCCCCAAATTCCGGCACTCTGCTCCAGAGTCAGCACCGCCAAGGCTCCCAGTCTGGGGGCGGCGGGGCGGCCGGGGGGGGCTCGACGGGGCGGCGGCGGGGGGGTGGGTATGGGCGCCCCCCCCTAACGGCGGGGGGGCGCCCAAAACGTAGCTACGCCACTGGTCAGAATTAGTCCCATATAACAATAAAGGAACGTCAGGGGCCACTTGGCTGTAAGCTCTGGGCCCCCAGGGACTCCGTACACATACAATAACAGAAAGCACTATAGGCAGATAGGTGACTGGGTAATATTACTGACTACATTACATCAGACAGGAGACACAGAACAATGTATAGAACCATAGGATTATATGCAATACCTGGAGTTTGCCAATGACTTCGTCCAGCTGTTCATTGAAGTGGGTGCACACCAAATCAGCGGCTTTGCTTGGACTCAGCGTAACCAGCTCCTAACGGGCACCAAGAGAAAACAAAGTGAGCTGGAGAATTTGCAAAAGAAAATAAAGTCTGAAGCATGAACACGGAACAGAGGAAGAGTCTGATGGAGAACCGGTGTCAGGGAACATAGGTTTAAATATATGGTATCTATCCCCATAAAGACCAGATTTATTAAGCTAGGTGAAGTGATAAAGTGTCTGGTTTTTATCACTGGCCAATCAGCTCCTACCTGTGAAGTTACACGCCTGGTTTGAAAAATGACAGGTAGGAAATGATTGGCTGGTGTTAAAAACCAGGCACTTTATCACTTCACCGAGCTTAATAAATCTACCCCATTATGTGCAAGGTGAGAGATGTAAATTGACAGTTAGGAGCTGACTGGATGGAGCATTATAACCTTGCACATAATGTTCCTTATGGGGATAGATCCCACTTCTTACCCCACAAACCCATTTCATTGTACTTGTTATTATACTAACATGTCACCAGCTGATCACTAACATTACGGAGCCCCCATCACCTATGGCGTGGGAACCGATATTCTATGACACCACATTTACTAGTAACAGTGATGTCATCGCCTCACTACGATAGTGATGTCATCGCCTCACTACGACAGACAGCGTCCATGGGGACCTATGTCGACATACACACCGGAAAAAAATATTTTCTTTCATTACTGTTGATGTAGACGATGTCGACTATTTTTAGGCATCTAACTAGATGCTGTCGACTAAGATTGGTCGGCCATGTGACTGTCGATCTAGACGCCGTTGTTTCGCTATCACCCTTGGGGTGAGTTATATGGTGAGGGGCGGGCTTTGCTTGGATTTGCCACATATTTCATGATTGGCAGCCGTCAGCACTGATCTGGCCCGTTACAATGACCATCACTTGAATTGGTCCTGGACAACCAATTTAAGGCACCCAGGGTGGCCCGGCACACAGTTTGGGAACCACTGTCCTAATGGGGTTTGATAGGAAATCCCGGTGGTCGGAATCCCGGCATTCAAAATGCCGATGCCGGCAAAAGTCTGAAATATTCTAAAAAAAACATGTTTTTTGGAATATTTCGGATAAGAGATCTCTGGATACGGGAGACTCGACCTGTACATAAGAATATTAATGGTATCCCAATTTCTGAATAAGGATACTAATCTCATTAATTAATATTAATATAAACACACACACGCACACACACATATATGTAATCTCTCTCTCTCTATGTCTAGTGTCAGATTGTGTGTTAATGAAACACTGCCATCTGTTGGCACCGAGTGAGACTATCTCTCACACATGCACAAACACAGAGGCAATCACAAGTTAGCAGACTAGCTTCTGTAGAGGAATCCAATGGCTGCCAGGGGACACCGTGGACAGCTGGGGACCGCCAGGCGACCAGGTGAGTATGTTAAAAAAAAGAAATATTCCGAAATCTGGAATAATCCCTTATCCATATACATACAGACACACACACACACACACACACATTGTGTATATTAGACACTTCCTCAGGATCTGGTTACCATGGTAACGTCATTGTATAAGAAGCACCGTACTATTAAGTACAGACAAGAGCCTCCTGATAATGGAACTGGCTGCTGTATGACAATGTGATCACTGTGGCAGTTACCTGTAATGGGTTTGCAGCGGCAGATAAGTGACAGGTCCCGCACACCAGCGGCCTGCCTCCCCCACAACTTCCAATGGGAGGATCTGTGACATACTGTGCGATCAGCACTGTAGGAATATGATGATAAAGACGCCGTACGGACTGTACAGTTATAGCAGTCACTGGTGCCGACGCGCAGCGATTCTCCCGGGAGGAATAGTATAGTCTCATAGCTATATGCTGCCTGAAATGTATCTGCATATTCCTGCCTTCATAGCGAGCAAAGGAAACATACAGGGAACCGTTTATAAGCCTATAAATATCCAGCCCAAAGTTATGTCTACACATATTCAAAGCAAAGGTTCACAGCTGATTCAGGGTGATTCAGTTTGGCTCGGAAAGCACATTTGGGGCCTGATTCCGTAATGATCAGCTGGTGTTTTAGCTCTGTGGGTGCGTATATATAAGATGCCTTCGCCAACTTGCGTTTCCACTGTCCCTTAACTTAACAGCAGACTCCGGTTTTCGCTGCGGCAACGCCCGATCACTCTGTACTGCAGCGTGGGTACGGCGCACACCCACCTCAGGACAGACCACCCACAGATATTCCATAGACTTGTTTCACATGTATAGGGGCCGTCTGATGACAGTTGTCACATTTTCCAGGTCTATTATTCCGTTCACCTGGTAAATGTCATTTGTACGGTGAGTGGGATGTGGCAGATGGGGGGGGGTACAGATATTTAGCGGGGGCTCTTTGCGTGACACATCTGATGAAAGGATTTTTGAGTAGGCAAAACATGACACGTTGTTTGATGTTCACCCGCCTACAATGATAAAGGAACCATTTGTACCTGCAGTCACGTATCGCCCTGACACCTTGGTTGGGGTCAGCCGTATCGGAATGACCCTGAACACAGATTCCCTCCTTCTGCCTGATAATCTGTTGACTTCCATAAATTCATTGGTAACAGCACATACCAAGGGTCCGATTCTGATTTGCTCAGTCCGTTAAATATATATTCACAGGTCCTGCGTGCGAACACACGCTGCGAGGGGGTCAATTAACCAGAATAACCCCCTTAGTCTCCTTTCGGAACAAGTCTACATTCTGTACGGTATATGCTTAAATATAAAACATTACTACCAATACCTGTGCTCTGCTCCCCATACACTACAGTGCTGCACAATCCATGAGATCTTCATGACAGCCGACTGGAATAAGTAATGTAAAACTAATGTACTTCCATGTATAGAATTCATTCAGCCAGAAATAGATGATTTTTACACGGCGTTCCCTACTGTGTATTGTATGAATCCACGTCAGCTGCGATGCACCTAAATTCTATAACTGCACACAGTAAGAGAGGCACGTGATGCGCATATGTGTGGTCCATGCAGGTCTACTGTGCTTCCACACAGGCACGCTAGAGAAGTGCCCACATACACCTACCCTATTCGTGCCACACAGACCCATGGTACTTAGGACTCGGGCACAAAAGGGTGGTGTCTTATAACGGATTCAGTCTTCCCCTATAGTATTGGGTGTTACACTATGTGCGGTTTGTTTCCCTTGTATACTATCAGGTGAAATCTCTGACAAGGAGAAACGCGTGGTCCATTGTTTCTCTGATGAAGAGGTGTACAGGGTTTGTATAAAAAGTCATGAGACCTATTTTTTTCTGACGCGACTGTACGGCGCAGCGCGCCTGCTCCAGGCGGGTTTAATGGAGGGGGAAGTCAGCCTCGAGCGTCAGTCGCCTACGAGCTTCCTGAGGTTCGTGTGGTGGTTTTAGTGGACCCCTGTCCCTAAGCTCGGTTGAAGCTACGCCATTAAATTCTGTGTGGGACTAGGAAAATCGGCTATGGAGACGTTAGCCACGATCCAGAGAGTGAAAGCCTATCAAAAGCTGCTGTTTCATGACAATGCACCAAGCCACACCAGCTTCATAGTCAACGACTAACAGGCCCGGAACGGCATCGCAACGCTTCCCCATCCCCCTACAGTCCCGATCTGGCCCTGGCAGACTTTTTCCTGTTCCCCAGAGTGAAGACAGCCCTCAAAGGACACCGTCATGGGACCGTAACAGAGGTCAAACCAGCTTCGACGCGCTACTTAAAGGACGTACCAGAAAAGGACTTCCAGGGCACCTTCCAAGCATGGACAATTCGTTGGCAGAAGTGTGTCGACGCACAAGGGTCTTATTTTGGAGGTTCAGCGATATCTTCAATAAATATTTTTTCCAGAATTGGTCTTGTTACTTTTCATACAAACCCTGTATCTCTGAGCCCTGAGCTTGCCTGATGACGGTACAATCTGTTACCACAATTTCAGATGATGGAGGACTTTGTTGTCCATAGTGTAATTTGGGGACAGGTTTTGCATTCTGAATTCTCTTTTATGCCTGGTACACACCAGGACGACTAGGGCCCGATCCCCTCAATCTAGATCCAATTCCGACCAATTGGATGTAGATTGTGTGGTGATTGGGCCCTTTTCTGTCCTGGTGTGGACCGATACCGATCCGATGCGCGGTCCCGCGGGTCGGTCGGTCGTTATTCAGATCCTACCTGCTGCAGGTAGAATCTGAATAACGACCATACAGCCGGGTGCGGGTCGCCATTGGATCGGACCCGCTCACGGTGCACATCGCGAGCAGGTCGTGCCCCCCCCCCCGCATCATCGTGAGCGGGTCTGAAGAAACTCTGACGACTTGCTTACAATGTGCATCGTGAGCGTGTCGTCGTGGTGTGTACCCCACATTAGTCCTACCTCCATATGCATCATGGATTTGTCCCACGCTGCCTGCTTCTCCTCCGGACTGTACCCGGGGATGGACAAGATGTTGTGTATGTAGTTAAAGACGTCTTGCTGAGAGGGAGAGAATAACCAGACAAACCCATTTACTATGCACAGGTGGCCGGGCGATCGTCAGCACATGTACATAGATCCGGCACACACAGATAGAAATGGCTTTAAATTAAATTATGGAATGAAAACGAGAAGACGAACTGGATGATCCGGCCGGTACCTTTCTGACGGGATCCAGCAGATAACAGTCTATTATCTTGTCATACAGGTGCCTCCTCTCATACATGAACTCACAGATCTGGTAGCTGGCGACATTAGAAAGAAGATGAAAGTAAGACAGACAATAGTTTTTGTTACACTTGACAATGAGACAATCTCTTATATATTTAGCCAGATCTGTCACTCATCCCCTGTGTATATAACGTTCCCGCCCAGCAGGATACACAAATCCACCCCCCCTAGGGAAAAGTGTTCTATGTGTATAACGTTCTACACACCCCACCCCCTTGACATTACCTCCCCCCGCCCAGCCAGGGCTACAGTACACGCCCACCATCCACCATTACTCCACAGCCACCATCCACCATTACTCCCGCACTCCCCCCCCCCCTCTGCCAGCAAACCCCCCCCCCCCCAGACACCCGCGGCACCCCCGCGACCCCCCCTCCCGCGATTCGCGGGACCACCGCGACCCACTTCCGCGATTCGCAAGACCCCCGCGAACCCCCTCCATCGATTCACGGGACCCCCGCGACCCCCCTCCCGCGATTCGCGGCATCCCCTGCTACCCGCCCCCTCCCCCCACGTTTGGTTATGGGGAAAAGGTCATACAATTGGGCTCGCTCCGCTAGGTGGATCAGTCTATTCTCCTCAAATTGGACGACTCCTCCGGCCTGGAGCAGTTCTAGAAGAACCTAAAGAAGAAATCAGAGTAAATGTGTCCGAAGACGTAATGCGGCCAAATGGAAAGATTTTTATTTTTTATAACATTACCATTCAATCGTTCTATCATCTACTTGTACATCTTGCGCCATTTACATTTTTTTTTTTTTTTAAAGAAGATCATCTTCACCAAAACGCAACGGTCACAATTAAGTCTCTATGCCTGTTTAGACAAACGATAGCCGGCTTCTTCTGCTTCACACAGGGACGGCTCACGTTTTGAGAGTGAGAACATTACATTTCCATTCTGTTAGGTGAGATCGTCTATTACGCTTGTAAACTATGGGTTATGTTTATTAAGGGATAATTGTCAGGGACAATGCCTTGATCATGAGATAGTACAGGAGGGAACGGTCAACATGGACCTCTGAGGTTTGGTCATAAATTTCCATGAACACCCATGGAGGTGTCACTAGGCCAATGCAATGAGCTTGGAGCTGGAATGTTGTGAACGAACCGCAAATCTGAGAAATACAGTATTTGGAGACTTTCTACAATTGACCACAAAGCACCTGACTCTTCCTGCTAGTCGTGGGCCAATGATCTTACCCAACAGTGGCCTGAATAAACCCTGTCCTGAAACGTATTATTTTTAACTTACCATAAAATACCTAATTCCGGTTTAAGTAAGTGAGGAGACGGGGGTACCTGGAAATTTGCCTCTGAACCTCTAGCTTCACCCTCTCAAAACCCAGTATTACCTCACTGCTGTCAGGGTTTTTTTTTTTACCAACCAATCCAAAAGAAATATGAAGTACTTGAGGAGAAGGACAGCCATCCTAACATAGCAAACAAAACCACCCCAAAACCTAAATTATCATCCAAAGTCCCCCCTTCTTTCATTGGTGACACTGGAAATGTGAGGGATGTTCCAAAGCTGGCTCTGAGGGTGGGAAATATTCTGGAATATGTGAGGCACCTTTCACCCGAAGCCAATATTTTTACAGATGCAAAAAATGTAAAATCTGGAAAATTCTGTGAAAATCACTGCTTTGCATCACTTGTTCAACAGTGGCCCCGTACTCAGCTGCCCATGAGGCCCCCACCGATCTGGTGTGGTGGAATGGGCCCTTCATGCCCATGAGTGGAATGGACTTACCATACCCAGCTGCCCATGAGACCCCCACTGACCTGGTGGAATGGGCCCACCATTCCCAGCTGCCCATGAGACCCCCCCAATGACCTAGTGGAATGGTCCCTCCACCCCAGCTGCCCTTAAAAACATACTGACATAATGGAATGGGCCATCCATGTCCAACTACTCATGAGACCCCCCAATGACCTAGTGAAGTTGGACCTCAAATGTCCAGACACCCATGAGACCCCTCCTCCCCCAAATGACCTTGTGGAATTGGTCCTCCATGTCCAGCCGCCCATGAGACCCCCACTGACCTAGTGAAATGGGCTCTCCACACCCAGGCAATACTGACCAAGTTGGATGGGTCTGTAAACCTGCCCCCCCCCCCCCAAAAGACCTGAGGAATCACCTTTGTAACCCTACAAGCAATAGATGGTGTAGAAGCTGGACAGTCTCATTTCCTACAATCGTATAAAACTAAAAGACTATAAAGGAATCTCCTTTATCCTATAGACATAAAGCAAAAGGATAAATAGATCCACCCTTCCCCTTCACCCGCAAACTCTCTTATCAAGGCAGGAACCATGAGCTCCTACTGATTAATGTGGAACCTTGAGACCAAATAGGGCTGAAGGGAAGACCTCAACACAGTTCTATCACCGTGAGATTCCAGAAAATCCCTACTGACACGACAGAACGCACAATTCAGAGACCAAACCCTAACTAGCCCCGATTGTAAACCTTCCAAGGGTTGTCCTGACCAATTTCCCATGGCCTTGTTGACCAAACCGCATTTCCCTGCAGCTGGGGCACTGAGTAGAGGAAAGCAACAGGAGATACGTCTCAGGTGACTACATTGGCCGAGCTATAGTCCGTGTACTGCAGTCTCACAGGAAGGAGGAACTATACTAGTTAGGCACTGCCCTTCATTCACAGGGCCAAGTACGCAACTGGTCACCATCCTAGCGGACCCACTTACAATGACTATAAGTAATTTGATTTGGTCCTAACCAGAAGCTGAACAGGAGTTACAGAATCTCACCCATCACCAGCGCAGGTGACCACGTAGCTGCTAATCCATTGCATGGTCTGTAACCACGACACATGTACGCTGGCAAGGTGGCAACCAGTCTGTTGCCGCTGGGACAACCCACATTGAAACGGGGGCCTTCAGGAGTCGAAATCAAGATCCTACTCCCATTATCATGGCTTCTGAGATATTTTGGGGAAATTCTAACCAATTTTGGTCAAATTGGAGGTCTCGTGCAATCCTCATACATTGAGAAGTAACCAGTCTGTATACTAGGTACCTGCTGTCGTTCTGAATGTCGGGAATCATCATCTGGGCTACATAAGAACTCCAGAACCTAGTAGAAAAAAAAGAGGAGGACATTGCGATGAACTACGCCTCTTTTAGCACAAGTGTAATGTGCAGGGACCAGGCGTAATAGCGAGCTTTGGTCATCAGACCATTACCAGCAAAACTGTACCGCCCTTCAGTAACTCCTCCCCACCAAGGTCTGGCCATCTCAAAGTAACATTTTAGCATAAAGGAATTCTAGATAAAATACAGTAGGAGTAGCAGTGGTCATCCCAACCTGGTCAAAAAGCACTCGGTTGACAAAGAGGGTGTTATCTGGTTTCGCCAGCTGACGCGCCAGGAATGTGAAGAGACAGCCCACCTGGGAAGGCGTGAAGTCGGAGTTCTCAACCATAACCTGTCAAGTACAAATAAAAAAAATCAGCCAAAAATAATTTGAGAGTGAGGCCAAAAAAATTCTCAGATTTTAGAGGTAAACTAAAAGGGCACGGTAAATGCTCTACAAAATTTGAGTTCATGGAATGTGAGTAGAGATGATAAATCACCTAGGTGGCAGTACTATGACAGAAGTTAAATGGTGCGACCAATGGTGATGCACTAAGCAGTGTAAGTTTCCATAGTGAGACCAATGGTGGTGCACTAAGCAGAGCAAATTTCCATGGTGTGAACAATGGTGGTGCACAAAGCAGTGTAAGTTTCTATGGTTCGACCAATGGTGCTGCACTAAGCAGAGGACGTTTCCATGGTGCGACCAATGGTGGTGCACTAAGCAGTGCAAGTTTCCATGGTGTGAACAATGGTGGTGCACAAAGCAGTGTAAGTTTCCATAGTGAGACCAATGGTGGTGCACTAAGCAGAGCAAATTTCCATGGTGTGAACAATGGTGGTGCACAAAGCAGTGTAAGTTTCTATGGTTCGACCAATGGTGCTGCACTAAGCAGAGGACGTTTCCATGGTGCGACCAATGGTGGTGCACTAAGCAGTGCAAGTTTCCATGGTGTGAACAATGGTGGTGCACAAAGCAGTGTAAGTTTCCATAGTGAGACCAATGGTGGTGCACTAAGCAGAGCAAATTTCCATGGTGTGAACAATGGTGGTGCACAAAGCAGTGTAAGTTTCTATGGTTCGACCAATGGTGCTGCACTAAGCAGAGGACGTTTCAATGGTGCGACCAATGGTGGTGCACTAAGCAGTGCAAGTTTCTATGGTGCAACCGATGGTGGTGCACTAAGCAGTATTACATTGTTCAAAGACAATGAATGAGGGCAGACTTCACACAATGATATGCCGAGCTTTGCACTAGGGCATGGTGGGTACTAGCATTAGTGTATAGTAACAGTCGTTGCTAAGGCAAAAGACGCGACAAGTTGCAGCAGTCTGTGACACTGAATCAGGCTCTACGTGATTTTAATTTTAATTAATTGGCTAAGTGTTACAAGGTGTAGATTATACAATCAAATCAAATAACAGTATTGCAATGGCATTTTAGAGAATAAGATGATTTATTTTACTTACATTTCTAATATTATTTTTCAACCATGTACTATAATGTATATAAACTAGCCGCCTTGTACTGTGGAACTCTCATGTGGAGCATCACATGGCAGATGTGGGCTCCCATTTGTGCATGTTACCTGGTACCTCTTCATACCGGATGAAAATGTTTTACGTGTAGTGTAGACGGTGTACAAAGCCCACGCCGCCGTGCCACTCACCTTCAGTAAGATGTCCACAATCCGCTGCTGGTGTTCCACCGCTTGTTTGTCGTTCGTAAAATCTTCAAAAGTCTATAAAGCAAAACAAAGGAAAACCTCACATTCTGCAATCTTCCTTTCTAATCCAAAAGTCTCCACTCTAAACCCACAGTATCCAGTGTCCCCTGATGTGCCGGAAAACCAACCAAAGTCATGGTTCTAATAGTAGACTAGACCAGAAAACAAGGGGTGAACGGTGCTTTTGTTTCCTAAGTTACATCAAGTTGCACTAGTTAAATGCTTAAACCATGTACACCGCACCCAAAAACCCACAAAGCAATTGAGAAAATGTTTGGTTAGGTCTTTCTAAAAATAACATCAAAGACATTAAACCAATCACACGCAATAAATATAATTAAAAGGCTAATTCCCTCATGCTGAAATTTCAGATGGAAACTGAATTCTCAGTCCACGGATTGCAGGTTGTGATCCCTTTAAACCTCTCGGGGCTTTCCATCTAAAAACGAATGCCAAATGATGGTCCCTTTGCCCTTCTCTGCCAGTTTTAATTAATAAATTGGCACAAGCTCATGTACAGCGTAACCTGGAACGATCAGTCAGTAATCTGCATCCATTAGCGATAATGATCTCATCAAAGCTATTATGTCGATGGTCGTAACGGGCGGCAGTACATTTGTGGTGTATGCAACATTAAATAACGGGAACAAGGGAACATTGACCTTGGACCGCACTAATACAGTTGTGCAAGTTTTGCCCCTCTCGCACAGATAGTGTGATGTTACACAACATTTGAACAAGTTGTGTTTCTCCCGTGTATCATAAAAATGCTTCGATCAATAGTACAGGAACGAGTAAAGTTAAAAAAATTTGTTAAATTGAACAAAAACACCCATCGAATCTTCCCGGATGCTAACCAAGGCTTACAGGACAGATCATTTGTCACGTGCATGTGTGTCTATGAGTGGAGCAAAAGATTTATTGACGGCCGTGAGTATGTCAAAGATGATGAATTTCCGGAGGCCTTGCACATCAAAAACAAATAAAAAAAAAAAATTTAATTGAGAAAATCGTTGCAATTAAAGGTCAAATACGAATAATAGCAAAACTGGTGAGCATCAGCTAAGAAACAGTTAGAAGGGTTTTGCATTAAGATCATAATAAGACAAAAGTTTGTGCTAAGGTGGTTCCAAGGCTTCTTGCCGCCAAGTAGAATATAGATTGAATACGAATTTGTACAGACAATTTGGAACAATTTCAAGTGGATTTGCATTTTTGAGTTAAAGTTATTACATGTGAAGAAACATGGATCTGAAGCCATGCACTAGGAAATCTCATTGTTACCAAAAATAGGGAAAACACATCAAAGCAAATCGAAATTCAAAGACATCCGAAGAAAGAGGCCAGAGTTGTGGAAAACCTTTTCATTCTCCATCACGTCAATGCACAAGCCCAGAGAGCTCACTCTGTGAAGTAGCTTTTGGCCGAGAAACAGATTGCAGTGCTAGAACACCCGCAGACCAGGAGCAATTCAATTGCTGCTCTGTCTGGGCACATGTAGCTGAGGCTGCACACAGCTCACAGACCTCAGAGAAAAGTCTCTCTGCTCAAATGTCACTATTCCTGTAGCACTCATTCGATTAGCTGGGTTTTTGGCATAATAACAGCCATAATTGAAGGCAGCCCAAAACAACTGAATTGCAATATTGTACGCCCAATAATTTTTGCAACAATTGAATTCCCCACCCATACAGTATAGAGTAATTGATTGTTTTTTTAGTCACCAATTAACCCACAATCCAAATATACATCTTTATATCTTTGGAATGTGGAAGGAAACCAGGATACTCAAGAGAAAAATTCATGCACTCACGGGGAGAATATGCAAACTCCACACATATACATATATATATATATATATATATATATATATATATATATATATATATATATATATATATATATATGTATATATATATATTTTAGACCATTGTATATAAAAACAAGTTTACATATAGTGATCGGTGCATACGGACAGAGGAATACGTGCCAGGCAGTGACCCTGGACATATACGTGGCATTCTACCCTGCGCCTTCCCAGTGGCCTCGTCGTCTGATGTCTTCGAACAACTTAATTATCATTCCCTGTTCTCTTGCTAGATTATGAGCTTGCAGGGAGTTGAATAAACCTCATTTAATTTTATTCGAGTCTCCCGAGGACTATGCTTCAGAAAAAGAGACTTCAGAGGGGAAAAGAGACGCTTGGATTAAACGTCCTGTCTTTGAACTAAAGCCGAGTCGTGGTGTTGATAATAAGCAAGCCTTCCCCAAGCAGATGAAAGCCACGCATTGGAGGGGGGGGGGGGGGGGGGGAAGTTGCGCACAGACTTCCTGAGTGTGCGACAAGAAAAACTGCACAAAATGTTGACACTGTGACGGGGACTCGCAGAAGAGGAGAAATTGGGGACACTGTCCTGCGGCGCACTAATAATATTAGCAGTCTTTTACAGGAATGATACTTAGATCACCCCCAGACGTGCCCTTACGGCAGCTGCGTTACGCTGAGCAGTCCGCGCCCATCCGCACTTCAGCACGTACATGCACTTATTCTCTATAAATCATCAAGGACAAGTGGATCCGGGGGAAAAAATTAATGAATGCTATTGAACTCTATGAGAGATGGCGGTTAATGTCTCACATCGTCAAGCGCTGCGGTAAGAGGATCTGACTCCGCTGTATACCTGTAATCCGTATGGTGTCTGAGGATACTGAACAGTAACTGCACTTCCTAAACTGTAACAGAAATAATACTTAGAAGCGGTTGCTACGGGTAACAGCAAACGTTCCAGCGCAGCCGTTTTTATGAATGCCTTGTTGATGATCCTTCTATTATCTGTATAGTGGTATTTCTCTTACGTCATATGTGGGGGTCACAAGTTAGTGTAACCGGCGCTGCAGGGTAACCGTATCCCCTCCACTCAGAGACATTTACAATCTTGAGCAAAGCCTAAATAGAACGGTGGAGGAGTTGCAGATGGGGTCACTGGTAGAGGAGGAGGATCAGACAGCCAGCTGGGTCACGGTTAGAAGGGGAAACAAGAGGGACAAGAGGGACAGGAACGACATCTCGGATCTATCACACCCGAACAAATTTGCCCGGTTGGATGAAGTTTCGGGGGAGGATAGAGACGAAATGACGGAGCTGGAGGAGACGGCTCCCTCTAGCAACCAGAGGTGCGGTCCCTCTAGCTCAAACGGGATGACAGTTAGTGAGGTACCAAGGCAGATAGTGGTGGTAGGGGATTCCATCATTAGGAGAACAGACAGGGCAATCTGCTATCGGGACCGCGATCGCCGCACGGTCTGTTGCCTCCCGGGTGCTCGGGTACGGCACATCGCGGACCGAGTCGACAGATTGTTGGGAGGGGCTGGGAGCAACCCGGCGGTCTTGGTGCACATCGGCATCAACGACAAAGTCAATGGTAGGTGGGATGTCCTCAAGAAAGAGTATAGGGAATTAGGTAAGAAATTAAAGGCGAGGACATCTAGGGTAATTTTCTCGGAAATATTACCAGTGCCACGCGCTAGCTCAGGGAGGCAGAGGGAGATCAGGGAGGTAAATGTGTGGCTTAAGGATTGGTGTAGGAAAGAGGGATTCGTGTTCATGGAACACTGGGCGGACTTCTCGGTCAGGCGCCATCTTTTTTGCCGTGATGGATTGCACCTGAACGAGGAGGGGGGTGCGGTGCTGGGGGGAAGGATGGTTAGAGGGTTGGAGGAGATTTTAAACTAGGCGACGGGGGGGTGGGGGCAGCAAGACATTATGGGACCATCAGGGAGAGAAGCCGGACTGG
Organism: Crinia signifera; assembly: GCF_055691185.1. NCBI lineage: Eukaryota > Metazoa > Chordata > Amphibia > Anura > Myobatrachidae > Crinia > Crinia signifera. The sequence continues at coordinate 172,077,425 of NC_139223.1, read as the reverse complement.
GATCAGGAATCATATGGGGGAAGGAGATGGGGGGGGGGGGGACGGAGACATAGACAAAGTCCTGGGACATAACAAGGGTATAATCGGGGGTAACTCTCAGGGTGCATCAGGAATGTCATGTAATAAAATGTTATGTTGTAACAGTCACGTTACCCCATTACAGTTCTTAGGTACAGATGATCTTAGTATACGGGAAGGAGGGAATGACAGAGGAAGAATTCCCAGAACTATAAAGAGGGCAGGCAGTGTGCATGGTGGGGAGGCCTGTAGAGAGTCTATTGAAGGGGAGAGGGGAAAGAGGAAGCTAGTAAAGAATTCAAATGGGTCCTGGGGTGAAACTAATCACAATATTAGAGCCATATCTAAAAATAAACATAAATTAAAATGCTTACTGGCTAATGCAATAAGCTTAGTAAGTAAAATCGGGGAGCTAGAAACGGTGATCAGTAGGGACGACTACGACATCATTGGTATTACAGAAACATGGTGTAATGAGTCGCATGACTGGGCATTAACCCCTTCCCGACAATTGACGTACATTTACGTCATGGTCGGGAAGTACTTCCCGACACATGGCGTAAATGTACGTCATGGCATTTAACTGTCACCGCGTCTATAGACGCGGTGACAGTTTCAACATGTCTGCTGTCCCTGACATCAGACATGTCCGTGCATGCCCAGGGGGGGCTGCGATGCCGCCCCCCCGTCGGCGATCGCTGTGATTGGCTGTTCAGTGTGAACAGCCAATTACAGCGTTTTCTGTGTCACCGGCGAATAACGTTCGCCGGTGACACGCGATCGGAGGTGATTGGTGCTGTAAAGTACAGCACCAATCACCGCGGGGTGTAAGGGTGACACTGGTGTCACCCCACCTCACCCCGCCCGCCCCCAAAGGCCGTGATTGGTCCGTCGGACCGACGGACCAATCACAGCCATGGAGGGGGGTTTAAACTAACGGTGACTGCACTGCAGACGCCATTCCGGTCTGGAATTGCGTGCAGTGCGGTCACCGTGCCTAGCTGCCGCGATATACTGACCAGAACCTTGCAAAATACTTACCTGATCCTTGCAAATATCTTGCCTGCTTCATCACTGCTTGTAGTGTGCTGGATGCTTCCTGGATCCTGTTACTTGTGACTTCCTGTGTTGTGAACTTGTGCTGCTGCAGTGTAATAGCGTTAGTTAGTTAGATAGAGAGAGATAGAGAGAGATAGTGTCAGAGAGTGCTATATTTTGTGCTGCTGCAGTGTGATATAGTTATAGAGAGAGAGATAGAGAGAGATAGAGAGAGATAGAGAGAGATAGAGAGATATAGAGAGAGATAGAGAGAGAGAGATAGAGAGGCCTAGTGACAGAGAGTGCTATATTTTGTGCTGCTGCAGTGTGATAGTTATAGATAGAGAGATAGAGAGAGATAGAGAGAGATAGAGAGAGAGAGATAGAGATAGAGACAGATTGTGCTATATATTTTTTATATAACTGACTGCTGCCCCCCCTTTTGTGCTGATCAGTATAAATTAACTGATCAGCAACTTTTTGGGGGCGCAGGTTTTTTTTTATATATATATATATACCTGTCACTGCTGCTGCTGCAGTGTCATAGAGTGTTAGATAGTGAGAGATAGAGAGATAGAGAGAGATAGTGACAGAGAGTGATAGAGAGTGCTAAATTTTGTGTCTGCTGCCCCCGCCTTTTGTGCTGATCACTATATCTGAGGTGATCAGCAACTTTTTGGGGGTGCAGAGGTTTTTTTTTTTTATATATACCTGCCAGTTGCACTGTCAGTTGCACCAAAGGTTGTGCACCTGCTGCCCCTCACTGGTAATCAGTGTCGCATCACTGATCACCTTTTTTTTTTTGTGTGTGCTGTGGGGTCTTTTTTTAATTTTTTTTTTACACACACTGTGATTTTGTGGGTGTCCTGTGGCCGCTGTGCGCTGATCAGTGACGTACATCACTGATCATCTTTTTCGGCACAGGGTTGATCTATTTTTTTTTTTTTTTTGATCAAATTCCTGTTGCCTTTGAGCGCTGTTCAGTGACGGACGTTACTGACCAACATCTGTGCTCAATTTTTGGCGCAGGACCTTTTTTTTTTTTTTTTTTAACCCCTTCAATTTTTTTTTTTTAACCCCTTCAATTTTTTTTTTTTGTATAAAGTATTTTTTTTTTTCTGCACTACATACACACTACACACTACATACCCCCCGGGTTGAAATAAAGTTTGTACCCCCCCTACACTATACACGTGTTGAAACATTTCACTACCAGTAACACAAAAATAAAAATGGCATCCCAAATGTCATCCCAAATGTCATCCCAGTCATCCAGAAGAATGTATTCAGCGGAGGAGGCATATGCCATGATTGCTTCTGACTCTGACACAGCCAGTGATGCAAGCGGGGAATTTGAAGGATTCGCCTTAAGCTCCTCTTCCTCCTCTGGTGATGAGGGACCCCCTCAAAGACGCCCCCGTAGAGCAGCTGAGACCCCCCCCCAATAATTGATCTCGTATGGACCCCACCACCAGACAATTTTGAGCCCCAGGTTCCTGAGTTTTTGGCCATGCCAGGAATCCAATTTGATTCCACAGGTCTCAGAGAAATTGACTTTTTCAAATTATTTTTCTCTGATGATTTTATAAATTTAATGGTGGACCAAACTAATTTATATGCCCAGCAGTTTATTGCTCAAAACCCCACGTCATCATTTGCTAGGTGGACCCCTGTAGATGCAGTAGAGATGATGACGTTTTGGGGTCTGGTGTTTCATATGGGCATAGTAAAAAAGCCAGAAATTAGGCAATATTGGAGTACAGATGTTCTGTACAGCACCCCATTTTACCGTATGGCCATGCCCCGGGCTCGATTTGAGACGATCCTTAAATTTTTGCATTACAACGATAATGCACAGTGCCCACCCAGAGATGATCCCACCTTTGACCGGCTATTCAAAGTCAGGCCGGTCATTGATCATTTCAGTGCCAAATTTGAAGACATGTACATCCCAGATAAATTCATTTGCATAGACGAGTCCCTTATACATTTTAAAGGAAGGGTTAAATTCCGCCAGTACCTTCCCAGTAAGAGGGCAAGGTATGGCATAAAAATGTATAAGCTGTGTGAAAGCACCTCAGGGTACACTCACAGGTTTAGGGTATATGAAGGGAAGGATTCAAGAATTGAACCGCCAGAATGCCCCCCCTCCCTCGTAGGTGTTAGTGGAAAAATTGTCTGGGATTTAGTGCACCCCTTCCTGGATAAAGGTTATCACCTCTATGTGGATAACTTTTACACCAGCATCCCCCTGTTTAAGGCCCTTGGTTCAAGAGGTACAGCAGCTTGCGGTACTGTGCGCAAGAACCAAAGAGGCCTCCCAAAAACGCACATTGCCCAAGTAATGAGAAGGGGTGAAAGCAGGGGAATATGCACCGAAAATATGTTGTTGGTCAAATATAAGGACAAGAGGGATGTCCTTATACTGACAACAATTCACGGAGACAGTACCACCTCCGTCCCTGTACGAGGTACCAGTACCCACACCTCAAAACCTAATTGTATCCTGGATTACAATAGGTACATGGGCGGAGTGGATCTTTCAGATCAGGTACTGAAGCCGTACAGTGCCCTGCGGAAAACAAAAATCTGGTACAAGAAGCTGGCCGTGTATATCATCCAGATGGCACTGTATAACGCTTACGTGCTATTCCGTTCTACCGGCCAGAGGGGGACATTTATGCACTTTCAAGAGGAAGTCATAAAGGGCCTAATATTTGGGAACCAGCAGGCAGAGGGCCCCAGTACTTCTAGTACTGGCCCCCGTATTGTACCAGGGCAGCATTTTCCTGATGAAATCCCCTCCACTGGAAAAAAGGGCAGGACACAAAAAAGGTGCAAAGTTTGCTATAAAAAGGGAATAAGAAAGCAAACTATTTTCCAGTGTGACACTTGCCCCGACAAACCCGGCCTATGTATAAAGGAGTGTTTTAAAATATACCACACATCTATGGATTATTAGGTTCATAATTTCACCGTGCTTCGGGGGTCTTGCTAATGCCACATAGCACCCACCATTCATTCCACCAGAATCTGAGCCGCAAAATCCAAAAATCACTCCTTCCCTTCTGAGTCCTGCCATGCACCCAACTGGTATTTTTTGGTCACATGTGAGGCATTGCCGTACTCGGGAGAAATTGGGGCACAGATTTTGGGGTGCTTTTTCTCCTTCATACCTTCTGAAAATGAAAAATTTTGAGCCAGAACTGCATTTTTGTGTAAAAAAATGTAATTTTTCATTTTCACTGCCCACTTGTATCAAAATTGGTGAAACCCCTGGGGGTTTGAAATGTACACTATACCCCTAGATGAATTCCCTGAGGGGTGTACTTTGCAAAATGGGGTCACTTGTGGGGGGTTCCACTGTATTGGTGCTTTGGGGGTCTTGCTAATGCGACATAGCACCCACCATCATTCCACCAGAATTTGTGCTGCAAAATCCAAATATCACTCCTTCCCTTCTGAGTCCTGCCACTTTTTGGTCACACATGAGGCATTGCCGTACTCGGGAGAAATTGGGGCACAGATTTTGGGGTGCTTTGTCTCCTTCATTCCTTCTGAAAATGAAAAATTTTGAGCCAGAACTGCATTTTTGTGTAAAAAAATGTAATTTTTCATTTTCACTGCCCACTTGTATCAAAATTGGTGAAACCCCTGGGGGTTTGAAATGTACACTATACCCCTAGATGAATTCCCTGAGGGGTGTACTTTGCAAAATGGGGTGACTTGTGGGGGGGTTCCACTGTATTGGTGCAACATAGCACCCACCATTCATTCCACCAAAATCTGTGCTGCAAAATCCAAAAATCACTCCTTCCCTTCTGAGTCCTGCCATGCACCCAACTGGTATTTTTTGGTCACATGTGAGGCATTGCCGTACTCGGGAGAAATTGGGGCACAGATTTTGGGGTGCTTTTTCTCCTTCATACCTTCTGAAAATGAAAAATTTTGAGCCAGAACTGAATTTTTGTGTAAAAAAATGTAATTTTTCATTTTCACTGCCCAGTTGTATAAAAATTGGTGAAACCCCTGGGGGTTTGAAATGTACACTATACCCCTAGATGAATTCCCTGAGGGGTGTAGTTTGCAAAATGGGGTCACTTGTGGGGGGGTTCCACTGTATTGGTGCTTGGGGGGTCTTGCTAATGCGACATAGCACCCACCAAAATTCCACCAGAATCTGAGCTGCAAAATCCAAAAATCACTCCTTCCCTTCTGAGTCCTGCCATGCACCCAAATGGTATTTTTTGGTCACATGTGAGGCATTGCCGTACTCGGGAGAAATTGGGGCACAGATTTTGGGGTGCTTTTTCTCCTTCATACCTTCTGAAAATGAAAAATTTTGAGCCAGAACTGCATTTTTGTGTAAAAAAATGTAATTTTTCATTTTCACTGCCCACTTGTATCAAAATTGGTGAAACCCCTGGGGGTTTGAAATGTACACTATACCCCTAGATGAATTCCCTGAGGGGTGTACTTTGCAAAATGGGGTGACTTGTGGGGGGGTTCCACTGTATTGGTGCAACATAGCACCCACCATTCATTCCACCAGAATCTGTGCTGCAAAATCCAAAAATCACTCCTTCCCTTCTGAGTCCTGCCATGCACCCAACTGGTATTTTTTGGTCACATGTGAGGCATTGCCGTACTCGGGAGAAATTGGGGCACAGATTTTGGGGTGCTTTTTCTCCTTCATACCTTCTGAAAATGAAAAATTTTGAGCCAGAACTGCATTTTTGTGTAAAAAAATTTAATTTTTCATTTTCACTGCCCAGTTGTATCAAAATTGGTGAAACCCCTGGGGGTTTGAAATGTACACTATACCCCTAGATGAATTCCCTGAGGGGTGTAGTTTGCAAAATGGGGTCACTTGTGGGGGGGTTCCACTGTATTGGTGCTTGGGGGGTCTTGCTAATGCGACATAGCACCCACCAAAATTCCACCAGAATCTGAGCTGCAAAATCCAAAAATCACTCCTTCCCTTCTGAGTCCTGCCATGCACCCAAATGGTATTTTTTGGTCACATGTGAGGCATTGCCGTACTCGGGAGAAATTGGGGCACAGATTTTGGGGTGCTTTTTCTCCTTCATACCTTCTGAAAATGAAAAATTTTGAGCCAGAACTGCATTTTTGTGTAAAAAAATGTAATTTTTCATTTTCACTGCCCACTTGTATCAAAATTGGTGAAACCCCTGGGGGTTTGAAATGTACACTATACCCCTAGATGAATTCCCTGAGGGGTGTAGTTTGCAAAATGGGGTCACTTGTGGGGGGGTTCCACTGTATTGGTGCTTGGGGGGTCTTGCTAATGCGACATAGCACCCACCAAAATTCCACCAGAATCTGAGCTGCAAAATCCAAAAATCACTCCTTCCCTTCTGAGTCCTGCCATGCACCCAACTGGTATTTTTTGGTCACATGTGAGGCATTGCCGTACTCGGGAGAAATTGGGGCACATATTTTGGGGTGCTTTTTCTCCTTCATACCTTCTGAAAATGAAAAATTTTGAGCCAGAACTGCATTTTTGTGTAAAAAAATGTAATTTTTCATTTTCACTGCCCACTTGTATCAAAATTGGTGAAGTCCCTGGGGGTTTGAAATGTACACTATACCCCTAGATGAATTCCCTGAGGGGTGTACTTTGCAAAATGGGGTGACTTGTGGGGGGGTTCCACTGTATTGGTGCAACATAGCACCCACCATTCATTCCACCAAAATCTGTGCCGCAAAATCCAAAAATCACTCCTTCCCTTCTGAGTCCTGCCATGCACCCAACTGGTATTTTTTGGTCACATGTGAGGCATTGCCGTACTCGGGAGAAATTGGGGCACAGATTTTGGGGTGCTTTTTCTCCTTCATACCTTCTGAAAATGAAAAATTTTTAGCCAGAACTGCATTTTTGTGTAAAAAAATGTAATTTTTCATTTTCACTGCCCACTTGTATCAAAATTGGTGAAACCCCTGGGGGTTTGAAATGTACACTATACCCCTAGATGAATTCCCTGAGGGGTGTAGTTTGCAAAATGGGGTCACTTGTGGGGGGGTTCCACTGTATTGGTGCTTGGGGGGTCTTGCTAATGCGACATAGCACCCACCAAAATTCCACCAGAATCTGAGCTGCAAAATCCAAAAATCACTCCTTCCCTTCTGAGTCCTGCCATGCACCCAAATGGTATTTTTTGGTCACATGTGAGGCATTGCCGTACTCGGGAGAAATTGGGGCACAGATTTTGGGGTGCTTTGTCTCCTTCATACCTTCTGAAAATGACAAATTTGGAGCCAGAACTGCATTTTTGTGTAAAAAAAATAATTTTTCATTTTCACTGCCCAGTTGTACCACAATTGGTGAAACCCCTGGGGGTTTGAAATGTACACTATACCCCTAGATGAATTCCCTGAGGGGTGTAGTTTGCAAAATGGGGTCACTTGTGGGGGGGTTCCTAACTTTTAGCATCTTATGGTGCCTAGAAACCTACATGGTGCCTAAAAAATAATCTCATAAAAAGGAGGCTCCAAAATCAAGTAGGTGCTCCTTCTATTATGAAGCCTGTGGTTTGGTCAACGTGCACACTAGGGCCACATATAGGATATTTATGAAAACAAAAGAATTGGGGGAATCAATTTTTAGTCACATTTCTCTAGTAAAATGTACTGTGTTCCTTAGAAAAATGTATTAAAATTGCAAATCTGCAAAAAAAATGAAATTTTGAAATTTCACCTACACTTTGTTTTAATTCCTGTGAAACACCTAAAGGGTTAACAAACTTCCAAAATGCTGTTTTGAATACTGTGAGGGGTGCAGTTTTTGAAATGGTATCATTTATGGGGGTGTCTCACATACAAGTCCCTCAAAGTCACATCAGAACTGAACTGGTCCCTAAAAAAATCAGTGTTTGAAATTTTCTTGAAAATTTGAGAATTTGCTATTCATATTGTAAGCCTCCTAGTGTCCAAAAAAATTAAAAGGAAGTTGAAATAATGATGGAAACATAAAGTAGACATATGGTCTATGTTAGTTATTAACTATTTTGAGTGGTATGATTATTTGTCTCACAAGCAGAAAATTTAACATTTTGCAAATTGCTAAATTTTCCATTTTTTTACGACATTTTGGTATTTTTCACAAAAAAACACAGACTGTATCGACCCAAATTTACCACTAATTTGAAGTACAATGTGTCACGAAAAAACAATCTCAAAATCACTGGGATAAGTAAAAGCAAAAAAAAGTTATCCCCACTTAAGTGAGACATGTCAGATTTGAAAAAAAGGGCTCTGTCAGGAACGCAAAAACTGGCTCTGTCAGGAAGGGGTTAAACATGGAGGGATATACACTCTACAGGAAAGACAGGGAAAATAGAAGGGGAGGGGGGGGGTGCCTATATGTAAATAATAACTTAACATCATGTGAGAAAAATATGAGCACAGACCTGGAAGACGACAACTCGGAGACAGTGTGGGCAGAGATAACCGACAATAATAAAAAAACAAAAAACAAATTTATAATAGGGGTATGCTATAGACCACCAAATATAAACGAAAGGGAAGAGTCTCTTCTTTTAAACCAAATCAAACAAGCATCAAATCAGGGTCAGGTATTAATTATGGGGGATTTTAATTTACCCGACATTGATTGGGAAAACGAAACAGGTAAATCAGCAAGAAGCAATGGGTTCTTAAGCTTACTTAAAGACCAGTTTATTACACAAACGGTAGAAACTCCAACTCGTGATGAGGCACTCTTGGACTTAGTATTAACAAATAACACAGACTTAGTTTCAAACACAAAAGTAATTGAACAATTAGGGAACAGTGATCACAATATGGTTTCACTGGAAATCAACTTCAGTAAATTACATCAAAAAGGATCTGCAAAAATACTAAACTTCAGAAAAGCGAACTTTGAATTATTCAGGGAAGCCCTAACAGGAATTGGGTGGGAAACGGTTATGGAGGGAAAAAATGCAGAGGAAATGTGGGATACTCTAAAAAAGATGCTTGATTCACTAACTATTGAATACATTCCTAAAGTAACTAAAGGTAAATTTAACAAAAAAAAGCCACCATGGTTGGACAAAGAAGTAAGGTCAGCTATCAACAATAAAACCAGAGCCTTTAAATTCTATAAAAATAACTTGAATGAGGAGGCGTTCGCAAAATACAAAGAATCAAACAAAACTTGTAAAGGGGTAATCAAAGCAGCTAAAATATTATATGAAGAGTGCATAGCCACTGAAAGCAAAACCAACCCAAAGAAGTTTTTTAAATACATAAATAGTAAACGTTTAATTAAGGAAAACATAGGCCCACTAACTGATACTAGTGGAAAAAGTGTAACTGAGGACAAGGGAAAAGCAAAACTGTTAAATGAGTTCTTCTCATCAGTATTTACTAAGGGAGAGCAGACTGTGGAACGAACATTTACCACAAACGGGACAAATAAGCCAGATCTCATTGTGGATTTCACGCCGAAGGAAATAATACTGAGGCTAAGCAAACTCAAAACAAATAAATCACCAGGGCCAGATGGGATTCATCCGAGGGTATTAATGGAATTAAGGGATGAACTAGCTACCCCCCTACATTATATCTTTAGCAAGTCACTATCGTCAGGTATAGTACCAAAAGATTGGAGAATAGCAGAGGTATTGCCAATATTCAAAAAAAAGGAAGATCCCGCTAATTACAGACCCGTTAGTTTAACATCAATTGTGGGTAAACTATTTGAAGGATTTTTAAGGGATGGTATCCAGGAATATTTAGATCATCACTGTCTACTCAGTACTAACCAACATGGGTTCGTGAAAAATCGTTCATGCCAAACTAATCTACTAGGGTTCTATGAAGAGGACGCGAGGGCATGAGTATAGATTAGAAGAAAAAAAGATTTCATTCAGCTAGTAGAAAGAATTTCTTTACGGTCAGAACAGTCAAACTCTGGAACTCTCTTCCCAGAGAGGTGGTAACGGCTGGCTCATTAAATGCGTTCAAGGCAAAGTTGGACAAACATTTACTGGAGAAAAACATCCATGGGTACAAATAAGAAATATAATCTGTCTGTAAAATACCAGAACCTACCAAATCAGCAATGGATATCTATACCAGGTTGAACTAGATGGACGCAAGTCTTTTTTCAGCCTTACCTACTATGTAACTATGTAACTCTCTTCCGTACATGTCCGTTTGTTCGTCTCAGCAGTGGGTGCTACTGCACATGGCGGACAGGGGGCATTCCACCCACCATTACTAGATTTTACTTTACTTTTACAAGGCAGCAAATGAAAAGTAAAATATGTAATTGTTCTTAAATGGAACCGAAGAGCATGAACGGTACCAAACAGACAATCATTCAGGTTTATAATAACCTAATACCGTATAAGAGTAGGTGTATACAGCAATACTATAGGCAAGCGTGTGCATTGGAATAGAATTATAATTAGGGCAAATGTTAAGAGGAAAGCACCAATGCCCAACCCTTCCCATCATGCAGTGCACAGCGATTGGAGCATCAATAAACCAATAATTTTGAATGTTGCAAATGTAGCAATAAGAATTAGTTACCATACGCTGTGGAGTAATAAACCACGTTCCCCGTAATGACCCCTCTTACCAGTGCCAGAACATTGAGGAACTCTCGTGTGTCGAAATGCAGCAAGGTGCGGATATAGGGGTACACCTCCTCATCATGGGGGGCCTCCGGGGAGTGGAGGTGTATGAGGAACTCAAAAACCTGGAAAACAAACAACAGATTGGGGCTCTTCATACGGCGTGTTTGCACTATATATATATATATATATATATATATATATATATATATATATATATATATATATATATATATATATATATATATATATATATATATATATATATATATATATATATATATATATATATATATATATATTCCCCAAACAGCCTGATTCTATCACAGCTGCTGAGTAAGTCCTGGGCTACGCACACACTGCACACACTGGGGAATCATTACATGGTGAGCGGCTGTTATCTGGGAGTGTCAGGTAATACACAGATGTGGCCAGGTGTGTGAGGGGAAGTCATGTGACATCAGCTCCGCCCCCGATCAGCCTGATCCTATCACAGCCGCTGAGTAAGTCCTGGGCTACACACACACACTGCACACACTGGGGAATCATTACATGGGGAGCGGCTGTTATCTGGGAGTGTCAGATAATATGCAGGCGTGGCCAGGTGTGTGAGGGGAAGTCATGTGACGTCAGCTCCGCCCCCGATCAGCCTGATCCTATCACAGCTGCTGAGTAAGTCCTGGGCTACACACAGACCACACACTGGGGCATCATTACATGGTGAGCAGCTGTTATCTGGGAATGTCAGGGATAATGCAGGCGTGGCCAGGTGTGTGAGGGGAAGTCATGTGACGTCAGCTCCGCCCCCGATCAGCCTGATTCTATCACAGCCGCTGATGAGTCCTGGGCTACGCACACACTGGGGAATCATTACATGGTGAGCGTCTGTTATCTGGGAGTGTCAGGTAATACACAGGTGTGGCCAGGTGTGTGAGGGGAAGTCATGTGACGTCAGCTCCGCCCCCGATCAGCCTGATCCTATCACAGCTGCTGAGTAAGTCCTGGGCTACACACAGACCACACACTGGGGCATCATTACATGGTGAGCAGCTGTTATCTGGGAATGTCAGGGATAATGCAGGCGTGGCCAGGTGTGTGAGGGGAAGTCATGTGACGTCAGCTCCGCCCCCGATCAGCCTGATTCTATCACAGCCGCTGAGTAAGTCCTGGGCTACACACACACTACACACACTGCACACACTGGGGAATCATTACATGGTGAGCGGCTGTTATCTGGGAGTGTCAGGTAATACGCAGGCGTGGCCAGGTGTTATAGAGGAAGTCATGTGATGTCAGCTCCGCTCCCGATCAGCCTGATTCTATCACAGCTGCTGAGTAAGTCCTGGGCTACACACAGACCACACACTGGGGCATCATTACATGGTGAGCAGCTGTTATCTGGGAGTGTCAGGTAATACGCAGGCATGGCCAGGTGTATGAGGGGAAGTCATGTGACGTCAGCTCTGCCCCCGATCAGCCTGATTCTATCACAGCCGCTGAGTAAGTCCTGGGCTACGCACACACTGCACACACTGGGGAATCATTACATGGTGAGCGTCTGTTATCTAGGAGTGTCAGGGAATACGCAGGCATGGCCAGGTGTGTGAGGGGAAGTCATGTGACATCAGCTCTGTCCCCGATCAGCCTGATTCTATCACAGCCGCTGAGTAAGTCTTGGGCTACACACACACTGCACACACTGGGGAATCATTACATGGTGAGCGTCTGTTATCTGGGAGTGTCAGGTAATACGCAGGCGTGGCCAGGTGTATGAGGGGAAGTCATGTGACATCAGCTCCGCCCCGATCAGCCTGATTCTATCACAGCCGCTGAGTAAGTCCTGGGCTACACACAGACTGCACACACTGGGGAATCATTACATGCGGAGCGGCTGTTATCTGGGAGTGTCAGGTAATACGCAGGCATGGCCAGGTGTATGAGGGGAAGTCATGTGACGTCAGCTCCGCCCCCGATCAGCCTGATTCTATCACAGCCGCTGAGTAAGTCCTGGGCTACACACAGACTGCACACACTGGGGAATCATTACATGGTGAGCGGCTGATATCTGGGAGTGTCAGGGATAATGCAGGTGTGTGAGGGGAAGTCATGTGATGTCAGCTCTGCCCCCGATCAGCCTGATTCTATCACAGCCGCCGTGTAAGTCCTGGGCTACGCACAGACTGCACACACTGGGGAATCATTACATGGTGAGCCACTTGAGAATGGATTTGCAGCTAATCGCAGGCCTTTCGCAGCATCGCACAGGGCTTTGCAAATAAGCAGGTCAGGTCTGAATAACCCCCATACTTAGAAAGGGATAGAGAGCACCCAGATAATGATAATCAAGCTCCTTAACACAAATAACAATGAGACAAAAACAGTATGACTTAATTAGTGGCCCCTGACGAGGCAATACAGGTAACTGACCTGGTTTTTCACCTGTGGAACCAAGTCTTCCGGAATGTCTCCCAAAGGATACGCCCGCCCAGCCAAACTGGAGCTGTCATGACAGGTAATACTGAGACATAAGTACATGGAAAGCATGAACGAGGGACTTACCCAGAGGGGGTCCAATGACAGTGACCCCCCCAGACTTCAATGCAAACAATGGATCAGCAATACATGCAATACAACAAATATGTAAAGCTAAAATGATCAGCAGAGACCTGGGTGGAGCCCAGAGACACACATGGTGACTGACACCACCTGAGGTGGGGCCCAGAGACACACATGGTGACTGAAACTTCCTGAGGTGGGGCCCAGAGTCACACATGGTGACTGACACCACCTGAGGTGGGGCCCAGAGACACACATGGTGACTGACACCACCTGAGGTGCGGCCCAGAGACGCACATGGTGACTGACACCACCTGAGGTGGAGCCCAGAGATACACATGGTGACTGACACCACCTGAGGTGGGGCCCAGAGACACACATGGTGACTGACACCTCATGAGGTGCGGCCCAGAGACACACATGGTGACTGACACCTCCTGAGGTGCGGCCCAGAGACACACATGGTGACTGAAACCTCCTGAGGTGGGGCTCAGAGACACACATGGTGACTGAAACCTCCTGAGGTGGGGCTCAAAGACACACATGGTGACTGACACCACCTGAGGTGCGGCCCAGAGACACACATGGTGACTGACACCTCCTGAGGTGCGGCCCAGAGACACACATGGTGACTGACACCTAATGAGGTGGGGCTCAGAGACACACATGGAAACTCACACCTCCTGAGATGGGGCCTAGAGACACACATGGTGACTGACACCTCCTGAGGTGCGGCCCAGAGACACACATGGTGACTGACACCACCTGAGGTGGGGCTCAGAGACACACATGGTGACTGACACCACCTGAGGTGCGGCCCACAGACACACATGGTGACTGACACCTCCTGAGGTGCGGCCCACAGACACACATGGTGACTGACACCTCCTGAGGTGCGGCCCAGAGACACACATGGTGACTGACACCTCCTGAGGTGCGGCCCAGAGACACACATGGTGACAGACACCACCTGAGGTGGGGCTCAGAGAAACACATGGTGACTAACACCTCCTGAGGTGCGGCCCAGAGACACACATGGTGACTGACACCTCCTGAGGTGCGGCCCAGAGACACACATGGTGACTGACACCTCCTGAGGTGCGGCCCAGAGACACACATGGTGACTGACACCTCCTGAGGTGCGGCCCAGAGACACACATGGTGATTGACACCTCCTGAGGTGGGGCCCAGAGACACACATGGTGACTGACACCTCCTGAGGTGCAGCCCAGAGGCACACATGGTGACTGACACCTCCTGAGGTGCGGCCCAGAGACACACATGGTGACTGACACCTCCTGAGGTGGGGTCCAGAGACACACCCGGTGACTGACACCTCCTGAGGTGCGGCCCAGAGACACACATGGTGACTGACACCTCCTGAGGTGCGGCCCAGAGACACACATGGTGACTGACACCTCCTGAGGTGGGGCCCAGAGACACACATGGTGACTGACACCTCCTGAGGTGCGGCCCAGAGGCACACATGGTGACTGACACCTCCTGAGATGGGGCCCAGAGACACACATGGTGACTGACACCTCCTGAGGTGGGGCCCACAGACACACATGATCACGGACACCTCATGAGGTGGGGCTCAGAGACACACATGGAGACTCACACCTCCTGAGGTGGGGCCCAGAGACACACATGGTGACTGACACCTCCTGAGGTGCGGCCCAGAGATACACATGGTGACTGACACCTCCTGAGGTGCGGCCCAGAGACACACATGGTGACTGACACCTCCTGAGGTGGGGCCCACAGACACACATGATCACGGACACCTCATGAGGTGGGGCTCAGAGACACACATGGAGACTCACACCTTCTGAGGTGGGGCC
Organism: Crinia signifera; assembly: GCF_055691185.1. NCBI lineage: Eukaryota > Metazoa > Chordata > Amphibia > Anura > Myobatrachidae > Crinia > Crinia signifera. The sequence goes on along the minus strand of NC_139223.1, from coordinate 172,062,364 downwards.
CAGAGACACACATGGTGACTGAAACCTCCTGAGGTGGGGCCCAGAGGCACACATGGTGACTGAAACCTCCTGAGATGGGGCCTAGAGACACACATGGTGACTGACACTCCTGAAGTAGGACTCGGAGACACACATGGTGACTGACACCTCCTGAGGTGGGGCCCAGATACACACATGGTGACTGAAACCTCCTGAGGTGGGGCCCAGAGACACACATGGTGACTGAAACCTCCTGAGGTGGGGCCCAGAGACACACTTGGTGACTGAAACCTCCTGAGGTGGGGCCCAGAGACACACTTGGTGACTGACACCTCCTGACACACATGATCACGGAAACCTCCTGAGGTGGGGCCCAGAGACACACACACGATCACTAACACCTCCTGAGTTAGGGCCCAGAAACACACATGGCGACTGACACCTCCATGATGCATGGGACTCCAGGAAAATGGCGGTGGGCATTTTTCTGGTGACTTTCCTGTGCAAAACACAGTGGCAGCTTCTAAAATCCAACTTCCCAGTGTGTTAGTGACTGAAACTTAAAAAGTGCAATGCTCTGTATTATAGCCATGTTCTGCTGGTAAGAGAAGAGCAAGTTTTAATTTTGGACATAGAGAAGCTGCCTCCGCCACTTAGTAAATAAAGCATTAGGTCTAATATCGGACACTGCCACACATGAGCGCTGCAATAACGGGAAATACAACATTTACCTTATATAAACGAGGAGCTTGTTTCCCATCACAACTTGTTCATCTAGGAATGAAAACACACTTTTATCAAACAGGATATCAAAAAAGTGTAATCAAACCTAAACTACACGCGCGTCCTCATACAGTATGGCTACAGTCGCACCATACGTCCCTTCTTGGCGCGCCTGGTACACTGAAACACAAGACTGCACAGATCAGTCTGATGTGTCACATTTATAGATCTGTGGGCGACTGAGCCTGATTCTGTATACGAAGTGCAGCGATACAGAGGACGCAGTTTTTCCCGCCAAGTCATAGTTACCTCCCCTCCTGCATTCTGCAGGAGACTCCCTGAAATAACAGCAATCTCCCTCTCTCCCTCATTAGTCTAGCAATTTCCCTCATGTCACCTAGCCCACATTACACTGTTACATCATAGTTACCTCCCCTCCGGCATTCTGCAGGAGACTCCCTGAAATAACAGCAATCTCCCTCTCTCCCTCATTAGTCTAGCAATCTCCCTCATGTCACCTAGCCCACAGTACACTGTTACATCATAGTTACCTCCCCTCCTGCATTCTGCAGGAGACTCCCTGAAATAACAGCAATCTCCCTCTCTCACTCATTAGTCTAGCAATCTCCCTCATGTCACCTAGCCCACATTACACTGTTACATCATAGTTACCTCCCCTCTGGCATTCTGCAAGAGACTCCCTGAAATAAAAGCAATCTCCCTCTCCCCCTCATTAGTCTAGCAATCTCCCTCATGTCACCTAGCCCACATTACACTGTTAAATTTTTTGGGAAAAAAGGAATGAGAGACAGATACATTTACATTGAATCATCAGCACCATTTCCCAGCACTTTACCAAGTATAGTAGCTCTTACTAACGGCTTTGGGGCTCATCTACATTTGGATATAAGTCATTTTAAAAGATTTCTCTCAGATGCAGCAGTAAACACCCACGCTTCTAGGTGCCACATTCACAATCTCTTTTCATAATCTCTACATATATGGAACTAGACACGCCCGTTGGGTGGAGCATGACACATGCCCTCAATGGGGTGCTTTGCAAAATTCTATTACCAACTATAATCTCCCTGAAACTAGTGTTCAAAAATAGGCAAGTATGCGCCAAGTTCTGTTGTACTTCATACAGAGGCTCAGTCGCACCCAGATAACGCACATTTTGCAGTATCATGAAGCGCTGATGCCTTACGACTTAGTCCAATTTTGTTTATATATTGGGGTTCCGTGCATGGTGGCGCAGAGAGAGGGGGGAAATTACCCGGGCCTCCGTTACCTGGCAACAGCAGCTGCATCAGCAACTCTTATCAACCCAGAAGATGCTGCTGTGTGCTTGGCTGCAGTGTGGCCACAGAGATGCTTGTAATGCTATTTTCTCTGTATTTTTTTTAACATGGCCACGCCTCCTGCAATGAGGCCACACCCCCTGAAAAGTATCTGGGCCCTGTCAGGCTCGCTATTGCGCTGTCCGTGCATTGAGGTTGCGGTAAGGCGGAGTTCTGGGGCATCGGTCACACCTGTTTGGTATATGGAAGCTTTGCTACCACCAAACCATGGCACGGCTACCACCAAACCATGGCATGGCTACCACCAAGAAACAGGACAGGCACTGCATGTTGGGCTCCACCAGTGACGTCACCGTGGGACATATGACCAGCCCAAACTAACTTTAGCCACACCTGCCCAATTTGCACCTTCATTTCTCACATGCACAAATTCCAACCTGTTTATGCATATTTGCCCCTTATATGCCGCTTTGAATGATAAAAGTAAATATTAAGAGTCACTAAGGCAGCCGTGACAACAGCGCCCCCTGCAGTGCCTGAGCAACGCTGCATTGAATATTATCTCTCACGTGTATAGATTGGTACGAGCGATCCAGAACGTACCCGTCAGGGGCTTGCCGGAGTTGATCGGTGCAGAAATGGATTTGAACAATTTCTACATGAAAAGGAAAAATAAAACAAAAAGCTTTACACTAATAAAATGGCATTATCGGCACAAGTCACGCAGTCATTGGATAACACTCTGCTCATACGGCAGAACTCTATGCAGTGCTGAGCTCCTGAATCAGGCCCAAAATGACCCATAGGTCAACAATGACACAATGTCGATATGCACAAGGTGGACAGGGACAAGTTCAACGTGTGTTTTTTCACCTGAGCAAGTGGGCCGCCCCCTTATAGTGTACCCCTTACAAGCTTTGGGACATTTTACCATTCCCCATCAGATATCACATGCATGATACAGTATGCAAAAGTCTAAAAATCGTGAAACCCCATGTCGACCTTTTCATGTGTTGCCTATTGCTATGTCACCTTTTTGTCAATGTCAACTTGTGTATGTTGAACTTTTGGTGTCGACCAATTGACTGTCCCTATATGGGATACGGTCATTTGGTCTACAGCGTGATGGTCGACATGGGGATATGTCGACATGGGTCTAGGTCGACATGGGTCTAGGTCATTGACAGGTCATTAGGTCGACACAAGCATTAGGTCGACAGTCAAAAGGTCAACATGGGGTTTTCACTGTTTTTTATACCGGCAGGCGGTATTTCATGCCCTACCATCCACTAGGGCATGGTGGGAGAATAAAATAGTGTGCCGAGCACAGCGAGGGGATGCGGTGCACTTCAAACAGTGTCGACTGTGTCGACATTCGGGTCAAAAAACAGTGAAAAACCCCATGTCGACCTTTTGACTATCGAACTAGACACTGTCGACCTAATGCTTGTGTCGACCTAAACCCATGTCGACCTTGTCCCATGTCAACCTAGATCCATGTCGACCTTTACCCTTGTCGACCTAGTGGTGTAGATCTAATGCTTGTCAACCAACATGTTGTAGACAAAACGATCCCAACCCCCCCCCCCATATGATGCTGGAAACTCTTAGACTCGCCATCTAATTGGTTGACAAGGCCGACCAACCAGATGTGTGACAAATATCCCACTTTCTGATTGGCTGGTTGGTCAATCCACCCAATTGGACTAGAAGGCAATAACTGGGGTGTAGTTGCCGCTCTCATTGCTTCTAACTTCTTGAACTTGATGCGTTAAAACCCCCCCCCCCCCAAAAAAAACCTGTTGCAATAAGAAGTTTGGCGCTGATTCCGTTGACTGAAGTGAAGACAAGAGATCTGTATTTCTGAGTTCAGGACTCCTACCTCCATGGGGCTGATAAAGTCGTTGGTGCCGCTGTTGTACACGTAGATCATCGCATCGTACAGCCTGTGCTCCCAGCACATTTGGACAATCTACAAAATACAAATTTCAGGTAAAATAAGAGAAGCGGAGTAAGGACAGCTACGGGTAGATAAAGCTGGAAAGACACGTAGATAGGAGGAGGGGAACCCCAGGTAACCGGGGGGGGGGGGGCAGATTTATTACGCCTGGTGATGTGATAAAGTGGCCGGTGGTGATGCACCAACCAATCTGCTCCTAACTGTCTATGTTTGAAAAATAACCTTTATGAGCTGCAGCATTATCACTGGACACTTTATCACTTCACCAAAGAGTAGTGGACATAGGGACAGATGTATCAAGCTTCACAAAGTGATAAAGTGGGGAGTGATAAACAACCAGCCAATCAGCTCCTATCTGTTAGTTTTCAAACCCAGCCTGTAACATGACAGGTAGGAGCTGATTGGTTGGTTATCACTCTCCATTTTATCACTTTGTGAAGCTTGATACATCTGGCCCATAGTCTATTACTGTCAGGAGAAAACCTCATAGAGGGTCACAGAGAAGAGCAGTTGGGCCATACCTGCTGTATGTCCAGGCTGGTGATGTCCATGTGCACTATACAGGCCTCCATGCTCTCCATCAGGCCGCGGTCCTGGAAGTGGAGGAGCAGTTCCTTCATGACGTGGGTGGTGAGACCGGGCAGCTTGTCCTGCAGAAGATAGGGCTCCAGACACTCCAAGAAGACTCCCTTAGCAATGCAGTTCTCGCTCAGCTTGTCGTACATCTGGCTGAAGAGGATGTCCCTGTGGGGAGACCACAGACGGGGCCATCAGTCCCACCCCATAATACAGTATATACAGTGGTGTACCGTGGCCATCAGATCAGCAGTTGTACCCGAAGCCTAGATTTTATAAAGAGCTAAACTATGGAACCAGTTGTTATAGATCCTACTGCAGCAAGTCACACAACACCGTATAAATGTATTACGTTCCATATACCAGCAGAAGTCCATATGTGGCAACAGCTACCAAATCTCTGTGTGTATAGGCAGGTGTGTATGTAGGAGATACCAGACACGCCAGCTGTACATATGTGTGTTCTCGCACACCTCTGCTGGAGGTGCACAGACGTCATGTAGGGTAGACTCAATGAAGGCTGACAAACATTGGGTCGACAGCTGAAATAGGCCAACAGGGCAAAGATTGACAGGCTCGGAGGGTCGATGTGAGTTTCATGTTTTTTTGTCCCAAATTTTGACATAATCGAAGTGCACCGCGTCCCTTCAAATGGTTCACTGCGCTCGCCATGCTCTGGGCACTATTATATTCTCACACCACGTCCTAGTTCAAATACCTCTGTGGGTGCCGGACATGCCTCATCAATGATGTCACTGCCCCAATAATGATGCCGGCAGGGCCATCTTGCACACACTAGTAACGACAGCAGGGACGCAACCCCTCCCTCCGTTTCGAGAGCCTGCGCTGTGCGTACATTCTCCACCTGCATCGATGCACCTGCCAGCATCCTAGCGGGATCACTATCTATCACATTGTGGCCTGAATCTCATACAGACCAGACTGTAGTAGAAGCACCAAAGCAGACAGCGCCACCCCAGGCATGGAAAGGAACTGCACGGGTTTTAAAGGTGCAGGATGCTAACGTGAACACTGTAAGTACCATAGGGCTTCATCTGCGACTTTGATTAATGTTTAAAACTCAGGGGCAGATGTATGAAGCCTGGTGAAGTGATAAAGTGGCCGGTGATAATGCAGCACTCAATCAGCTCCTAAATGGCAAGTTACAGGCTGGGTTTAAAAAATGACAGTTACTAGCTTATTGACTGCCGTGTTAGGCTGCTGCCCCGTTCAGTGGAACCCGCTACGCCACAACATAGTGGTGTGGCCGGATCCTGCAGAACAGGATCCGCCCGTTCCTGGCTGCATCTTATGTGTAACACAGTGTGGCACTAGAGGGCGCTACTTGGGCAATCGGCACCAGTATTCAGGCCCTGCCAATAAATAAAGGTAACAGGGGTTAATAAGTCTGACTAGCATCAAAGTATACCACTAAATGGGTCTCACTTCTTTCTCCTCCGTCAGCAACGTCCTAACACCAGACGTGACAAGCTGTCGGAATGTGTGATGCCTTTTGCAGCGAGTAACCATGGCACCAATAAAACCCCTACTCTGTGTCACTTAATGCAAATAGGGATGCTCTCGAAACCGTTGTCGGAAGCCGGGAACTCTGCGAGCCGTCGTCCAGCCATCAGGGTTCTTGTCTGCGAAGCTGTCAGTCACGGGCCTGGCTCTGGGAACACGACTTTTCCATTTTTATGGTAACGATTGCTCAGGCAGACGGGCAGGCGGACGTGACATTACCCTTCAAGTGACTCTTTCTTCCATTAGCGTTGACATTTCAATGGATCTGTCTAGGTTAAAAGGCAGAATATTCCCCTGGGTTCACACAAAGGACATCTCCTGCTCTGCCGCGGACGGACGCAGACACTTGATTTACACAATGCGGGTAAGAGCTGGAGTTCATAAATCTAAGGTGATGAATGGAAGCGTCGGTTGGCACAGTGTGTTCCGGAACTGCAGGACGCAGGCTGTACTGGGCGGTAGCGGGTAGGACTGACCAGGTTAATGAATACAATTCCGATGACTGCCTTTGCACAAGTGCGCCAAATCAATATTAACATCGCTGGTATTTAAAAGGTAGAAGACACAGGCGGATACTGAGTTGAAAGCAGAGGCGGCTGCGTTTTTATATAAATGCTGCTACAAAATCCAACTCCGGTGGGGACCCTTGAGTACCAATGTGTAGGTAACGAGACCCCCCTGTGTACATTTCTCCACTGTGTCCCATAGTGCTGCTGCCTCCTACCCAGAATCAGCTCCACTTCCTCTGCTGATCCCAGGCAGAACCGGGAGCTGAGAGTGGTCCGTTTATGTTGAATACATCCAGTATGACCGCCAGGACATTGTCTGCATATTATTAAGTATTTATATTAAAATGTGTAATATACACCGGTCACCATAGCTTAGACTTGTTAACTAGCAACATTAATTATGACATTATATATCATCCAAGGCAGGATGTACTACTAAGCCTTAAAAAGTGATAAACCACCAACCAATCAGCTCCTAACTGTCATTTTTCAAACCCAGTCTGTTACATAGCTGTTAGGACCTGATTGGCCTTTCAAGCTTAGTACATCTGTACCTCAGTAACGCGAGGGCATAGAGTGATAAACGTCCAGCCAATCAGTCCCTAACTGTCATTTTTCTAACAGCCTATAACATGACAGGAACTGATTGACAGGGCATTAATAATTCTTTATCACGCTCACGTTTATCACTTTTTAAGGCTCAATACTTCTTCCCCAATACGCGCACAGGGACGTGATGCTGGCGGGCGCACTGTGTAGAGAGGACATTTATCAGGTATACTGTGTAGGAAATTGGGGTTCCATAGTGGGGTGTATAGCTGCTAAAACACTGATTTAAGATAAAAAATTGGGCTTTTATCATGTATCACCAAAAAACCCAATTCAATTTTTTGGGGAAATAATAATTCTCCACAGGTTTACCGCAATTTTTTTTTTCTCCATGAAGGGCAGTATTCAATGACGATAATTCGCCCTGTTTCACAGGAAATTTGTGCTATTTTCGCGTTGGAAGGTGATTTTTGGGGTCAGAAAGCGAATCACCCTATTCAACGTGCACTTCTCACCGTCTTTCTAAGTGATTTTCGCTGTTTGTCGCCGTGCAGCAAATCGTGGAAAGTGAACTTTTAATATAAAGTTGGGTACTTATGTAATATCTGGGCTCCCATTTTTCTTATGAGACCGCCTCCCCTCGAGGGGCTCGCTGCGCTCGCCACACTTCGGGCACGGTGGCTCGCTGCGCTCGCCAAACTATATAAAGTCAACTCCATGCGTAGTTGGATAGTAGGGTAATGAAAAAATGGGGTGCATTTAACATGGGAGCCCAGACAATACATAAGTACCTAAAGTTGTTATTGTTTTACATTTGGTGTCAAAAAATCAGGAATTTTATTCTGTGAAGGGGCATGCTATTTTTATTCATGTGCTTATAGCACATGAATATATATTTAATTTTAAATAACATTTTTTTTTTTTACACATAGCAGCCAGCAGGGGGCCGGGAGCAGAGAGCCGCTCATTAGATATTCATATATTCACTGCACCCGATCATTACATATGCACGGTCGAGAGCAGTGAATACCAGGTCCCCTGCTGGCTCTCCTGGGGGGGCAGCTTGTGCTGCCTGGCTCCCGGGGAGTCCACCTCCCCCCCCACATACGTTCTGGGGCAGGCAGGGAGACTTCCATCTCCCTGCCTGCCGCCGTCCTCAGGCTCCCTGCGGCGATTCACACTCGCCGTCAGGGGCAGCGAGCCCCTGCCTCGTTGAAAATGGGGATAGCAGTGGGACAGCGAGGATCCGGAACACGGCGACTGTGCAGCGAATCCTAAACAGGATTCGCTGCACGCCGTGAATATTTTCATTGAATACTGCCCTATGAGTGGGACACATGCTTTCAGGCGTTGTAGGTGGGACTAACTGGTGGTAGTAGTTTTTTGGAAGGGGGGATTTATTTTTTTAAAGTGGATTAAATTGACCCAAATATACACCTATACCCCATTTAATTTCAGAATTTGCTAAAAAACTCTTGCTGTATTTAATTTGTTTGGTTTAAATGCATAGAACAGCCATTTGACCCAATTTAAGTACCCCAAATACTTTTAGGATGACCACTAATAGACTTCTATGCTGTTACCCTATATTAGTAACGCTTTTATTGCTGTCCAGGCAGATTTTCCCCTTTATCACCAACACTTTCACTGGTTTTGCAAGCGTATCCCATTATCGGACATTTGTAACAGGATAGGTTTAAAAATGGAGGCGAGTATACCAGGAAAAAGCTGTTTTCACAGAACTTTCCGCACGAAAAGTTAACCTGCGATAAATTACTGTGTTTTTGTGGGTAGCTGAGCGGAGAGTTACTGTTAGGTCCAGTGTTTCCGGGAGGGCGAGGAGGGGGCGGGGCCTTTACAGTTGCTAATGTAATGTAAATAATAAGAATTTGAAAACTAAATGAAGGTTACCTGCAATTATATGGTACGTCAGAGCAGCCTGCCCTGCCTCTGGTTACTGCACACACATTACATACTATGGGGGAGATGTATTAAGCCTTAACAAGAGATAAGTGCAAGGGTGATAAGGAGAGATAAACGTCCAGCCAATCACCTGCTAACTGCCATGTTACAGGCTGTGTTTGAAAATAGTCAGTAAGGAGCTGATTGGCTGGACGTTTATCTCTCCTTATCACCCTTGCATTTATCTCTTGTTAAGGCTTAATACATCTGCCCCAATGTGACATCTCAGTAACATTTATATACTGTATTGCCGGTATCCCAGCATGCAGCACGGTTGGATTACAGGAAAGCAGAGGCTGTAACTTACGTGCGTTGCAGAAGCAGACAGTACTCCACCATGACAGGCACCGTATCCTGCAACACAAGGGAGAAAGGGCTTGTTGTCCTACAGTAATTATATTTATGGCATTATCAAGATAATTAATATTTCCCCAGCAGGATTAAGCAGGATATGCTGCACTGCTTGGCGTAGTACATTCCCGCCATCTATGATACCTGACACCGCCACTTCTCCTGCGTACCAGAAAACTTGCCGTGTTACTGGATGTAAGCGGCTCAGCCATCTGGCCACATACCTGGAAATGCTGCTCCATGACCTGGATCTTGCCCTGCTCGGGGCACTTCCGCAGCGCTTTGTCAATGTACTGCAGCAAGATTTCCACGATCTGCAATTAGAGAGAGAGGAGACATGACACGGGGATGACCTCAGCTACAGAGACAGATTTTGGTACGGACGTTTTACATGGTATCCAATGGCCAACAGACAGGATCTAGAGGCCAACAGTCAATAGGTTGACACGCACAAAACGTCAACGGAAGCAATGGTTTGACAAGGCAGCGGCAATGCATGAAATGGTCGATATGAGATTTTCCAGATTTTGCCATTTTTAGGACTTTTTCATACATCCGTGTGGGGGAAACTTGCGAGGGTAAGCGTCAGGGATAGCCATCAACCATCGATGATCGTCTCAATCATCGATGGTTTATGGTCGATGTAAAATACTTTTGCCATCGATCAGAGAGGTTCCCCTACAATATCCCCCCCCCCCCCCCAAGGTGCCAAAACATGTAGCATAGCCCCCCCCCCCCCCCCCCCCCCCCGCACCCATGAAGCCCTGTCCCCCAGGTTCTGATTCCTAGCATGATGACCACTGGCGATGTCACCATCAAAGTCAACCATCGATGGCAAACACATCGATTTCTATCTCTAGTATGCGATACACTAACTGGGGGTCCATGTGAATGGTGTTAACACCAAAAAACTCATGTCAACCTTTTTGCCAATCTTGATCTTGTGTGTGTCGACCATCCGCTGTCCACCTCGACATTATCGGTAAGCTATACCACACACGTTTTAAACCATCGTTTCTAAATCTGCTTTACATATTCTTCCTCTTACTGCAAAGAGAAAAATGTTTCCTGTGCAGCATTCCCCCAGATTTACTAACAGGATGAGGGCTCACCTTATCAGCCACCACACTCTTCCTCTTCTTTGGATCCCCCGACAGACCTACAGAAAGAAATAGGAAGCTATTCAATCATTAAGGCCTACGTTTCAGTGTATAGACACTAACAGCACCAGTATAAACACTAAAAGCACCACTGCCTATCACTTTATTTTCAACGTAAATGCAATTCAGCATAATGTAAATCAGAAGACTAATTAAACATTGCAAAGGCAGCATCAGACTACAAAGTGCACATAATATTGAGAAATATCTGCTGCAATAATAAAACCAACATCATTCTAATGTATCTAACTTACCCACAACCGCCTTCGCTTTGCCCTCATGGAATGACCACGCCAACGCCAGAGCCTCATTGTAACAGTCTTGTTTCAGGAGATGATCGACTCTCTGAAGTGCAAAACACGATAGTTGATACATTGCGCCTCGCACTTGTGCGTGGCTATGTCATTTCATGGTGCATAATGGTCTATATTGTTATATATTTGTAAATAGTTACCCAGAAGCCTCTTCTGCAGAGAACGGACAAGTGTTTACAAAGGCCAGGGACCATTGGGAAGGTGTAATGTGCAATTAAAGGAGTACATGCATTAACAACATGAGTAAACGAGTCACAATTCTTTCAGTGCGACATTTTCTTCATGGCGGCAATATCCAATTAGTCGTGTTTGGCCAATGTATGGAATATAAAATCTTTTCAGGAACTTTTACGTACATGGGTGTGTGTAATGGGGCCATACATCTGTAAGGCACACTTGCTCTTATTTGATCAGAAACAGTTTCATTATCTCCACAATTACTGTTCGGGAGCGTAAGAATTACATCCGCTCGTGTGATTTAACCCAACAACAATATTACATGTCTGTGTATGAGTGCAATGTGACATTGTTCCCGGAACAATAGGAGTGCCCTCCTCGGACCTCGTTGTTTTATCTTACCTCCCGCCAGGTCCTGATTGACATAGCGTGCACCGACTGCGGGGGGCAGAGAGAGAGAGAGAGTGAGAGTCAGTGTTAGAGAGGAGGAAGCCGCAGAGAGATGCACAGAGAGTGATGTGGACACAGCAGAGAGCGGAAGTGTCAGGTCATGGAAAGCAAACAGCAATTAACCCCCCGACTGCCGCACATAACAATTGTGTCTAAGCTTCAAAAAGTGATAAAATACAGAGTGATAAACAACAGCCAATCAGCTCCTGCCGGTCGTGTCACAGGCTGGGTTTGAAAAATGTCAGACAGGAGCTGATTGGCTGGTTGTTTATCACTCTCCTTTTTATCACTTTTGAAGCTTGATACATCTGGCCTATATCTTATACGCAGCAAAATGATACTCATACAATTAACAGGCAGCTCTAATTAATGATAAACATGATAAATATATTAACAAATTAGTAATAGGAGTCATATGTCATTCAACATTTAATAACATGATATATATATATATACCCACGGGCAGGTCTGCCAACACCACTGCCCGCCCCCCTTCCCTCCCCTAGGGCAGCGGGTCTGCCCGCACAACCCCCCCTCACCCACGCAAGCAGCAGGTCTGCCCGCACAACCCCCAACCCCACGAGCTGCACGCACCTCAGCCCCACCCAAACCCGCAACCCCCCCCCCCCCCCCCATCAGCGGGTATGCACTGCCCCAACCCCAGGATCAGCGGGTCTGCCCGCACCCCCCACCCCACCCCCAGAGCAGCGGGTCTGCCAGCAACCCACCCACCGCAGTAGTGGGTATGGTTGCCCGGAGCAGCGGGTCAGCACGCACCCCCCCTTCTCGCTGGAGCAATGGGTATGCCCGCCCCCACCCGGAGCAATCGGGGGGGGGGGGGGGGGTTGGGGGAAGGGTTTTGCGGGCATACCCGCTGCTCCAGGGAGTTGCAGGCATACCCGCTGCTCCAGCAAGGGGGGGGGGGGTGTGTGCAGACCCGCCACACTGGGGGAGGGCGGGCATACCCGCTGCTCCAGGGGGGGGGGGGGGCAGACCCGCTGCTCCAGGGAGGGGGGGGGTGCGGTCGTAGCTCCTTATGACGGTGTGAAGAGCGCCTGGAGAATCACCTAGTATATAAGTTGTCCCGCTGCAGGGACTGTCTCCATGCTTGGATTTAGTAAATCTTGCCTGGGTAATAGAGCCTACGGGGTAAATTTTCTAAAAAGAAAAAAAGAGAGGATGCAACCAATAAGATTCAGTTTATCATTTCCCTATTGCATCCTTGAAAACGATGGATAGAAACTGATTGGTTGCTATGGGAAACATCACCACTTTTCATTTTAAGAAGCTTTAGAAAATTTACCCCAGCTTCTGCCATTTCAGAGACTGTGCTAGAAAAATGACAGCAGCTGATTGGTTGGTTCCACAAAACAGATTACTACAGACAGCAGCCAATCGAAACCAGTGTGGTCGGTAATATTGTTTAAACACTAGTCCTTTAGTGCTCGAATTATGAACTTTCTTTTGTTTTATTTTTAGAAAAACCCTTATTTGTACCTTTGTTCCCAGGTAGAAGATCTGGCCTCCGTAATTGCTGATGGACTGGTAACAAGCCTTCTCTCCGACAAGAGCCTGTAATACACATGCACCACGCGTTTCACACTGACTCACTGTCGCCGCTGTATAAATTATACATAGACAATAACACAACTAACATTGGAATTTAATTGCCTGATTCTGAGTCGCGATCAGATCCAGATATGTCCGCAGTTTTAGTGTACTGGTCAAGCGCCGTAGTGAGCGAGTGCATCTTCGTGCATCACTCTGAATTAGATTGCGCCCGGACGTTTATTTTCATCAATGGAATTTGCGTTTCTAGTTGTCCAATGAGCATACGCCTGGAATAGACCGGTATGGGGGAATGCTGTGTGTGTGTACAGTTACATCATATTCTGGGTCACACCTATGCCGATAGGTGTTAAAACAGAAATTAACGCATCAATGATTTTATGCTTTTGTTACACTCTGTTTTCTCAAATACTGTTATTTATTGCTGCAGGTGGCGTTAGCTTGTTGCACAAGGTACTAGCCACGGCGTATGAGGCCTACCCTTTGCGCTAATCAGCAGGTGTTTGTTAGAAGCAGCAACCATTTTGTCAACTATGACTTGCATAAAAATATTATAAAATGGCTGAAGATTCAGAACAGTGCTGTAAAAGTGATTTCTTATAGAGAATTGTTTTTGGGTTTAGAAGCTTAAGAATGTGATGTTGACAGTACAGAGAGCGAGGACATCCAGCTAGTCTCCACAAACGTATCAATAATATGGGAACAGGGCCACACATCCGTAGACCCCAAGGCCACTGAATCTTTGCCTAGTAACAAGGAAGTTGGGTGTTGGGTTAATTATGACATCATGATTGAAAGCACAGCTTGCCAATAAGACTCAATGCTTATGAGTGAGTCATTAATTAATTAATTAATGTGATTAAGGTTTAAATATCAGAGATGGAGAAGGAAGGGGAAGGCAGTTGAGGAAGAACAGACAAGCGGGGGCTGGAGGTAACTATGAAGGAGGTTTAATGGCTGATCACTGTCCTTGAAAGGTGTCCATTTTGTTTTGATTTAGAATTACTGTTTAAGTATTAGCTAATCAGTTTCATGTTTCCTGTGTTAGTCTGCATTTGCAAATACCTGTAATCAAGCTATTTTTTCAAGTAAAGCAGTGTCATACATTATTTTACAAGTTTGTGTTGGTGTGCCATTATTTCAGCGTTGCCGTTATATTTAAGTGTTATAATGTAATTTTCCATAACTAGGCGTTATCAGAGGATACCTATTACAGCGGTACCTCTTGCATCTTGGTGTGGTAGATGCAAGTACTGGTAGGCAACGAGTGGGGCAACGCGCACACATTAAAGCGCAAGCATTGTTGTATTAGCATTCCGTTAGCAATCCATCCACATTCAGAGCGCGGTTGCGCTGAGATCTGAGAGTGACTCATTGCAGGGAAGATAATATTGCTTCTGATTTTTTATTATAGTTGATGTCTTACAACCCATTTCCGCAGTGTGATAATGTTCTCCGCCTGCTCTGACCGAGACACAAAACTGAATTAATGTGTTCAGCCCTAAATGGTGCAATCACAAAACAGGTTGGGAGCGGCAGAGAAGCCTTGGTCATGGGTCACGTAGACTGCAATCCCCAAACTGACCATGATCCTGTCTGGCATCTAGTGGACGGTGAGTGCGCGAACTTGCGGTCAGGGGCCGCAGAGCAGAAGCGGATGAGACGACAACTTACCAAAGCCTGGCTGACGTTGCCACCAGTGGCCAGAGACTTGAAGTGGGAGCTATTGTACACGAGCTGGAAATCGGATATCTCCACAGTCTCCAGCTCCTCCTGAGTCTGCCGGTCAATCACATGGAGTTTCTCTGCGCTGTCCAGCAGGGCCACTGTGCGAGCATTGATCCACTGCAACGGGGAGGAACAGCATTAGGAGTGTCAGAGAGCATCGGCAGCCACCGGTAACCAGGGGACTGGCACAGGGGCGCCCGGTACTTACCGTGAAGTTGATGAGGTCATAGTGCAAGTGGAGCTGCTTCTGTTTGTTTATGTGGATTGCTCCAGATTCGTCTCTCTTCACCTATAGATACAGGACTTAGGTTACTGATACATTCTTATATAACAAATATCCATCACCCATTATGGAACAGTGGGGGGACCCCCATCCCTGACATCGGCTGGAAGACACGGTCAGACCCTCAGCACAACTCCCTGGGCTGCTAGCAGTACATTATAATCAGACCTTAATCCCAACACGTGAAATGTCAACATTTTGCACATATCAGCAGTGGAGGGGATTAGGATTAGCCTTTGGGAAGGGAGGGTTAGGGTTAGGCTATGGTAGGGAGGGTGTGGTATGACTGCCTGACAATCGGGATCCCGACAGTCAGTATACCGATATCTGTATCCCCCGAGAGCAAGTTTTATTCTCCCTCTGTGGGGGTCATGGACCCCCACAAGGGAGAATAGCCCGTCGGTCAGGATCCCCCTGTCGGAGCAGTGGCAGTCGGGATTCCGATGTTGGTACACTGACTGTCAGGATCCTGATTGTCGGGCAGTCATCCGGCACCCGGTAGGGAAGGGTTAGGATACGGGAGGGGAGGTTAGGGTTAGGATATGGGAGGGGAGGTTAGGGTTAGGATATGGGAGGGGAGGTTAGGGTGTGTTAGGGGTGGTTAGGGTTAGGCTGGGGGAGGGGAGGTTAGGGTTAGGCTGGGGGAGGGGGAGGTTAGGGTTAGGCTGCGGGAGGGGAGGTTAGGGTTAGGCTGGGGGAGGGGAGGTTAGGGTTAGGCTGCGGGAGGGGAGATTAGGGTTAGGATAGGGGAGGGGAGGTTAGGGTTAGGATATGGGAGGGGAGGTTAGGGTTAGGCTGCGGGAGGGGAGGTTAGGGTTAGGCTGGGGGAGGGGAGGTTAGGGTTAGGATAGGGGAGGTTAGGGTTAGGATATGGGAGGGGAGGTTAGGGTTAGGATATGGGAGGGGAGGTTAGGGTTAGGCTGCGGGAGGGGGAGGTTAGGGTTAGGCTGCAGGAGGGGAGGTTAGGGTTAGGCTGTGTTAGGGGTGGTTAGGGTTAGGCTGGGGGAGGGGAGGTTAGGGTTAGGCTGCGGGAGGGGAGGTTAGGGTTAGGCTGCGGGACGGGAGGTTAGGGTTAGGCTGGGGGAGGGGAGATTAGGGTTAGGATATGGGAGGGGAGATTAGGGTTAGGCTGGGGGGAGGGGAGGTTAGGGTTAGGCTGCGGGAGGGGAGGTTAGGGTTAGGCTGTGTTAGGGGTGGTCGTTAGGCTGGGGGGGAGGTTAGGGTTAGGCTGTGGAAGGGGAGGTTAGGGTTAGGCTGCGGGAGGGTTAGGCTGCGGGAGGGGGAGGTTAGGGTTAGGCTGAGGGAGGGGAGGTTAGGGTTAGGCTGCGGGAGAGGAGGTAAGGGTTAGGCTGCGGGAGGGGAGGTTAGGATTAGGCCGGGGGAGGAGAGGTTAGGGTTAGGCTGCGGGAGGGGGAGGTTAGGGTTAGGCTGCGGGAGGGGAGGTTAGGGTTAGGCTGCGGGAGGGGAGGTTAGGGTTAGGCTGCGGGAGGGGAGGTTAGGGTTAGGCTGCGGGAGGGGAGGTTAGAATTAGGCTGCGGGAGGGGAGGTTAGGGTTAGGCTGTGGGAGGGGAGGTTAGGGTTAGGCTGTGGGAGGGGAGGTTAGGGTTAGGCTGCGGGAGGGGGAGGTTAGGGTTAGGCTGCGGGAGGGGGAGGTTAGGGTTAGGCTGTGGGAGGGGAGGTTAGGGTTAGGCTACAGGAGGGGAGGTTAGGGTTAGGCTACAGGAGGGGAGGTTAGGGTTAGGCTGCAGGAGGGGAGGTTAGGGTTAGGCTGCAGGAGGGGAGGTTAGGGTTAGGCTGCGGGAGGGGAGGTTAGGCTGCAGGATGGGGGGGTTAGGCTGTGAGAGGGGTGGTTAGGGTTAGGCTGCGGGAGGGGAGGTTAGGCTGTGGGAGGGGAGGTTAGGGTTAGGCTGCGGGAGGGAGGTTAGGATTAGGCTTCGGGAGGGGAGGTTAGGGTTAGGCTGCAGGAGGAGAGGTTAGGGTTAGGCTGCAGGAGGAGAGGTTAGGGTTAGGCTGCAGGAGGGGAGGTTAGGGTTAGGCTGCAGGAGGGGAGGTTAGGGTTAGGCTGCAGGAGGGGAGGTTAGGGTTAGGCTGCGGGAGGGGAGGTTAGGGTTAGGCTGCGGGAGGGGAGGTTAGGGTTAGGCTGCGGGAGGGGAGGTTAGGCTGCAGGATGGGGGGTTAGGGTTAGGCTGCATGATGGGGGGGTTAGGGTTAGGCTGTGAGAGGGGTGGTTAGGGTTAGGCTGCGGGAGCGAGGTTAGGATTAGGCTGCGGGAAGGCAGCTGAGGGTTAGGCTGCGGTAGGGGAGGTTAGGGTTAGGCTGCGGTAGGGGAGGGTTAGGCTGGGGGAGGGGAGGTTAGGGTTAGGCTGCAGGAGGGGAGGGTTAGGCTGGGGGAGGGGAGGTTAGGGTTAGGCTGCAGGAGGGGTTAGGCTGGGGGAGGGGAGGTTAGGGTTAGGCTGCAGGAGGGGAGGTTAGGGTTAGGCTGCAGGAGGGGAGGGTTAGGCTGGGGGAGGGGAGGTTAGGGTTAGGCTGCAGGAGGGGTTAGGCTGCAGGAGGGGAGGTTAGGGTTAGGCTGCAGGAGGGGAGGTTAGGGTTAGGCTGCAGGAGGGGAGGTTAGGGTTAGGCTGCGGGAGGGGAGGTTAGGGTTAGGCTGCGGGAGGGGAGGTTAGGGTTAGGCTGCAGGAGGGGAGGTTAGGGTTAGGCTGCAGGAGGGGAGGTTAGGGTTAGGCTGCAGGAGGGGAGGGTTAGGCAGCGGGAGGGGAGGGTTAGGCTGCGGGAGGGGAGGTTAGGGTTAGGCTGCAGGAGGGGAGGGTTAAGCTGGGGGAGGGGAGGTTAGGGTTAGGCTGCAGGAGGGGAGGGTTAGGCTGGAGGAGGGGAGGTTAGGGTTAGGCTGCAGGAGGGGAGGTTAGGGTTAGGCTGCAGGAGGGGAGGGTTAGGATACGATAGGGGTTGGTTCAGGTCTCATATACTAAATGCATTTGGGAACCTCTGAGACAGAAGCCTCATATTGGTATTAGATCCATTCAGGCCGTGCATTGTAACAGGCAGTCACCTGTTTGCACATAACACAAGACCGTCGCCTCCACGTTGCTGTATTCGGGTTCTGTCGTCTGTTTGTTCAGAAAATAATACATAAAAGTCTTCTTACCAAGAGGAAATGCACCACGTCCCCCCTGCAGAACGCCAGCATGGGGTTCAGGGCTCCCTGCAGGATGACGAAGTGCCAGGCGAGAAGTGGTACGCTGGAGGGGTCCATCTGTCAGATGAAAGAGCGAATAATGAACCTACTCCTGGATCAGACTACACATTGCTGCCGTCTACAAAGTCTGTGCAAAGACACAGGAACCTCTGCAGGAGAACGTAAACGTGTCCTATATTTTCC
Source organism: Crinia signifera (assembly GCF_055691185.1). Classification (NCBI taxonomy): domain Eukaryota; kingdom Metazoa; phylum Chordata; class Amphibia; order Anura; family Myobatrachidae; genus Crinia; species Crinia signifera. The sequence continues at coordinate 172,043,870 of NC_139223.1, read as the reverse complement.
TAACAAGATGCTGGATTTGCTATGCATTTGTGTGCGATACAATGAAACACATTCCAGATATATACAGTTACTAGGTGATTCATCTCTTCACACCGGCGTAAGGGGCTGAGCCCCCTTAATTTGTGAACAATTGTATTGTGAGAAATATGGTTAGAATTGTATGTAAGATGCCTGTATTGCAACTTGAGTTATAGGTGAAATGTGTTAAATAGAGAGCATATGATGTGTATTGGGGTGTGTATTGTTTTGTTTAACTAAAAAGCGGTTACAGAGTAAGATGTATAGTGATAGTGTGGATGGTACAGTGACATGTGGGGGGGGGGGGGTGTGCGTGTTGTTTAGGTGTGTGTGTGCAATAGTATAGTAGGGTGTTTTTGAGTCAGCGGCTCCCCACTGGCGGAGGTCACGACACAGGAAAACAGGAGGCTGGGTAGTGATAGGGGTGTGTGGGCATAAGAGGGACTAAAGAGGAGGGTGGGGGACACTTTTCAGCAACTGCCAGTAGGTGTGGGTACAGCAAGGCAGCACAGGAGTACTGGACGGTGCCCCTGAGTCAGTGTCTCCTCCTACTGGGTGGGAGTTAGGGTGCATGAGAGCAGGAGGCTGGGTGGTAAAGCATGATAGGGGAATGTGGGCAACACAGGGTGAGCGGGTCCCCACTGGCAGAAGTTACGGGGCAGGAGAACAGGAGGCAGGACAGTGATAGAGGTGTGTGGGCATGAGGGGTAGTAAAGGTTTTTGCCAGTTGCAGAGTAGGGATGGGCATTGGTGCAGACGCCATCGATGGTTGGCATTGATGCGATTTTGCACTCTGCCATCGATAATAGTAAAATCTTACTTGGATAACCATCGATTGTTGTAGCTATCGATGGTCATCCATTATATCTGACTGAATAGGCCGTGGGACAATCAGAACTCGGTGGCGGGACTGTCTGGTGTGGGGGGCGGAGCTATGCTCCGTGTCCCGGCACCATAAAAATTTTTTTAACTTGATCCTTTGCCATCGATGTAGGGAAATCATCTGGTCCTCCCACATCGATGGCAAAAGTATTCAACATCGGCCATAAACCATCGATGATTTGAAATCATTGATGGTTGATGGGCATCCCTAGAACTGGAGGAGGGTGGGGGACAGTATGCAGCTCCCGGCAGTGGGTGAGCGTCTCCTCCCACTGGGCGGGAGTGAGCGTGCATGAGAGCAGGAAGCAGTATAATAGTGGTATGTGGGCAAGAAATTGATAAAAGTTGTGGCGCTGGTGCAGAGGACCGTGGGGACACTTCTGGCAGTGGGGGAACCTGCAGCGCGGCAGCCAGGGCCAGATTTCCCACCTAGGGGCGGCACCTGCTTGTGGCGGTACAGGATCCCCCATTCTCACGGGGGTACGTGAAATGCGGGAGCGGGGTCGCGGGGGTCCGCAAAACGCGGGAGGGGGGGGGGCGTGAATTGCAGGAAGGGGGGGGTCGCGCGCGTGGGGTGTGACGCGAATCGCGCGAGGGGGGGCCGCGGGGGGGGGCTGTGTGCTGCGAATCGCGGGAGGGGCGCGGGGGGTTGCCGGGAATAGCGGGAGGGGGGGTTGCTATAAGAGATAGCGTCCTGCTGGGAAAGCTGCATGTATTAGGTTACCATACGAGACTGTGGCCGGAATTCCCCAGGAAGCCCCTGATGTTCTAGAACAGATTGTACGATGCTTCTCTAGGTCTGGGGACTGCAGACAGGAAATCTTGTGCTAATAATTGCAATCATAATATTGGGGCCAATTCAGCCTAGCGAACAGGTCTGAATCAGGCCTATTATTCTGATGTATTGAGAGACAAAGGAGGACCATATACAGTACATGGAGGTTCTTAGGTGAGATGGACCGCCGGCCACAGAGGCTCGGTAATACTGGGAATATTGTATCTCAGGTTGGAAGGCATCCACCTTCCTGCCACAGAAGAGACATTTAAACATTGAAAAGTATTTGTGGGCATGCTGGGCTGTCAATCTCAGGAGAAGAGGGGTACAGGGGCACAGACCATGTGTATCTCAGGAGAAGTGGGGTACGGGGGAAACAGACCATGTGTATCTCAGGAGAAGAGGGGTACGGGGGGAACAGACCATGTGTATCTCATGAGAAAAGGGGTACGGGGAACAGACCATGTGTATCGCAGGAGAAGAGGGGTACAGGGGAACAGACCATGTGTATCTCAGGAGAAGTGGGGTACGGGGTGAACAGACCATGTGTATCTCAGGAGAAGAGGGGTACGGGGTGAACAGACCATGTGTATCTCAGGAGAAGAGGGGTATGGGGGGGAACAGACCATGTGTATCTCAGGAGAAGAGGGGTAGGGGGGGGAACAGACCATGTGTATCTCAGAAGTAGAGGGGTACGGGTGGAACAGACCATGTGTATCCCAGGAGAAGAGGGGTACGGGGGGGAACAGACCATGTGTATCCCAGGAGAAGAGGGGTACGGGGGGGAACAGACCATGTGTATCTCAGGAGAAGAGGGGTACGGGGGGGAACAGACCATGTGTATCTCAGGAGAAGAGGTGTACGGGGGTAACAGACCATGTGTATCTCAGGAGAAGAGGGGTAGGGGGGGGGGACAGACCATGTGTATCTCAGAAGTAGAGGGGTATGGGGGAACAGACCATGTGTATCTCAGGAGAAGAGGGGTACGGGGTGAACAGACCATGTGTATCTCAGGAGAAGAGGGGTATGGGGGGGAACAGACCATGTGTATCTCAGGAGAAGAGGGGTAGGGGGGGAACAGACCATGTGTATCTCAGAAGTAGAGGGGTACGGGTGGAACAGACCATGTGTATCCCAGGAGAAGAGGGGTACGGGGGGGAACAGACCATGTGTATCCCAGGAGAAGAGGGGTACGGGGGGGAACAGACCATGTGTATCTCAGGAGAAGAGGGGTACGGGGGGGAACAGACCATGTGTATCTCAGGAGAAGAGGGGTACGGGGGTAACAGACCATGTGTATCTCAGGAGAAGAGGGGTAGGGGGGGGGGGGGAACAGACCATGTGTATCTCAGAAGTAGAGGGGTATGGGGGAACAGACCATGTGTATCTCAGGAGAAGAGGGGTACAGAAGAAAAGATCATGTGTATCTCAGGAGAAGAGGGGTACGGGGGAAACAGACAATGTGTATCTCAGGAGAAGAGGGGTACGGTGGAAACAGACCATGTGTATATCAGGAGAAGAGGGGTACGGGGGGAACAGACCATATGTATCTCAGGAGAAGAGGGGTATGGGGGGAACAGACCATGTGTATCTCAGGAGAAGAGGGGTACAGGGGGGAACAGACCATGTGTATCTCAGGGTTTATGGGTAAAATAAAAGATATAGAAATATAAACAAGATCTTACTAACGGTGTTTCCCAAACCTGATCCTCCAGGCATCCTAAGACTGCAGGCTTTAAGGATATCTATGGTTCAGCACAGATAATTAAAGTCAGCTAGTAATCAAGTCACCTGTGCTCAAGCATGGATATCCTTAAATGTTTGGGAAACACTGTAATATTATATACTGTATATAAACCTGTGTAAGTGATTATATCCAGCAGGATTATAGACGATACATTACATGATATAACTTTCCATTCAGTATAGGTCAGAACAAAGGGGTCACTTACCCGGCCATAAGGAAACGTCATCCAAACCTTCAGAGAGGGCTTTAACCCAATGACGAGTATCTGCAGGAGTCACGGAGAAGCGTTACCAATCTGTCTACAGAGGGCGCAGGGCAAGAACAAGCAAGGTCTTACATTAACCCCTATGCTGCCGAGGATTTTCTCCCCCTGTGCCGAGCCCATTTCATGAGACCATCACATTAAAACATCATCATCGATGCATATGTTTTTATTGCAGGACCCAACACAAATGATTCCCTGTTTTATTCAGAGGACTCTGCACATTCGGAAAATACCTGTAATCTTCCAGTTCTTCAGACTGTCCAATAAGTTGAGTTTTTTTTTTTAAAGAAATTATCCAAAAACAAACACGATTTGAAAAATAAAGAAAGAAAGAAATCACAATTACTTTGATACTGGCTTCAGCAGTAATGCAACGTTGCAAAAATGCTAAATAACCCGGAATTCTACACTTGATAATGATAATGGATTTATTTTTATTATTATATTTATTACGTGCTATATGTCTAGGAATTATAAGACCTAACGAGAACTTCTGCAGCATTAAACGAGGGGTCACAACACAACGTGAAGCAGGATCTTCCCCATTCCGCCTTCTTCTGCAGTGTAAGGGATTAATCCCTGGTGCTAACACCTGGGGGGGTCATTCTGGAATTTCGCAGCTTTGAGAGTCATCTAAACGCTGCCCGCACGTACGCAGATTTCTCCGCGCGCATGCAAATGGCGTTACCATGGCGCGACTCCAGTCCGGTCACGGCCCGGTGACTATACAAGTCAATGCGTCCGCTCGCACAGATAGCCTGCACATGCCCATACCCGTATCTGTGCGTGCGCAGCCCATCAACATCGCTCACTGTTGCGAATTCACAATTGTGAGGATAGATCAGAATGACCTCCCTAGTTTAAAAGAGACAATGGGGGACATTTACAAAGATTGGAGGTCTGTTTTACATGGGATGTTGCTATAGGCAACCAATCAGAATCTACTTCTTATTTATTTATTTAGCACCTTCTAGAAGATAATAGATAGTATCTGGTTTCCATAGCAACATCCCATGTGAAATAGAAGTCCCATCGTAGTAAATTTCCTCCAATCCCTCTTTTTTCTTTTTCATTAAACTGTTAACATCCCTTGTTTGCACATTACAATTATACATTATACATACCCTCCAACATGACCCATTCCATTAGGTACAAAATGCTCTGTTCCTGGACTTCCCTGCCAGTGGCAGTTACAGATGTGAGCCTGCAGCACAGTCCAATATTCAAATAGGGGAGCCACACCTACTGCCACCCCAGACATCACTGTCCTGGACTCACTGACCCCGCTCTTTGAAATTTGGACTGTGCTGGAGCCCCACCTCTGTAACTGCCACTGGCAGGGAAGTCCAGGAACAGAGCATTTTGTACCTAATGGAATGGGTCATGTTGGAGGGTATGGAGTACGGAAAGCCGATACCTTAGTTAAAGACGCCATGGCCAGCAGTGAGTACTGAGTCACCGGATGCTCTCGCATCTCGGCCTTTGTGTGAAAGGGCTCAATACAGCAAACTTCGCCCTTGGATCCACTGAACAGGCACCGGGATTCACAGGTCCGTACCCCCATCACTCGTCTGTAAAGATAGGAGACGTTGGCTTGTTATCCTACAGCTGTACAGAGCAGATGGGCCCCAATACGGGCCTATTACCGATTTCCATCTTGGGGCATACACAGTACTCATCCACTGAATCTGCCAGCAGGACACGTCTCACATCCACTCTCGGGGGGTAGATTTACTAAAAGTCAGTCTTTTTACACCAAATTAAAATCAACCGATTTTTAACTCGGGTTTGTCTAAAATCGGGTATTTACTAAAAGTCTATTTTTTGGGCATTTTCAAAATTTATGGTTATGCGAGTCCGTTTTAAATGTCTATGTTCAGCGGGTTTTATTTCAATTGACGTTAGAAACCGTCTCTATGTCCATATTGATTTAAAGCCCAAATCAACGTCCTGCTGATCTACTATTGGCCAAAATATGTCACATGCACATTTAAACCCGCAAACCCCTTCTTTCAGGTGGTGATTTGCACATGGCAGGAGAATGCAAAGCCTGGTACTTATGTATTAACTGGGCTCCCATGTTAAATGCACCCCATTTTTTCATACCCCTACTATCCAACTACGCATGGAGTTGATTTTATATAGTGTGGCGAGCGCAGCGAGCCACCGCGCCCGAAGCGTGGCGAGCGCAGCGAGCCCCGCGAGGGGACGCGGGCTCATAAGAAAAACGGGAGCCCAGATATTACATAAGTACCCAAAGCCTTATTGTATCATAGTTAGATTTCCGCCAAATGCACGCTTTAGAAGTTAAACAGAGCAGCTGCTCTTCTTTTAGTCGACGGGTTGGTCAAAAATATATTCCGTCTTCAAGGCAGAAGCTGAAATTCTAGGTTTTCCACTCACTACTACTGTAGCATTCGCTAATACACCCCACTGCCTACAGTTACATAACAGGACACTAAATGAAATCATAACTACATAACAGTTTCTAATTAAGAGATGGTCTGATGCCTGTTTATTGGCCAGAATGACACACAGGTTGATCACGTAGCGCCATCTTGTGCCCACATATGGAATTGCGCTACACATTGCTGATTACTAGAGACAGGATTATATGCATTTGCATATTTGCATATGCATTTGCATATTTTGCCCATTCTCACTGGTTATTGCATATTTTACCTAAAATCTAGTGATGGAGCATATTTTAGGCCCTGCCCCCTTTCCACCCGCGAATCACGGCACTGCTTTGCCCTGCTGCTGCTGGCCAGGTAGTGGTAGAGTGTGCAGGCTGGGGCAATATGTGCGCAGTGTGGGGACCCTTGGATGTACGATGTGTCTGACACTGCTCTAGGCTGCCAATTCATGTTGATAGAAGTCAGTCGGGACGGATGCCATTACGAAGCTCCTGAACCTTTGCCTGCCCCTGGCCTGGGACTTTACACCAAGAGGCAGAATTCTGCAGCAGAAGGGTTGTGACATCACGCGGCACGGAGGAAATGCCCTATCACAGTGAGTATGTTGCGCCCTCACACACTATGCTGACATTTGATCCATCGGCGCTGGAGATGAGGGTCCAAGTAGTTGATGCAAGAGCTTTGGACGATGCAGTCTGCTGTAGCAGCCAAAAAAAGTCCTGTTTATAGCACTAGACATTTCTAGATGCTGTGGGCCTATTTTTGAGGTTTATTTGCAACTAATTTTATGCTGATTTTTAAATAAATAAGTTAAAAATTACTTTTTTTATTATTTAATGTAGCATATTTTAACACTTTTCAAGCATATTTTAAGTATTTTTCATGCATATTTGCATGCATATTTCAGGCTTTTTATGGTGCATATAATCCTGTCTCTACTGATTACAAACTAATGATCTTTGGAAAATCTGTTTTCTGGGGATATGTCGACAGTAATTGGGTAGACAGTAATCAGGTTGACACAAGAAATAAATCATTGTCGACCAATAGTGTTTGACGAAATGCGTGTCAATAGTTAGTGTCTATCTAATAATCCACACCCTGGAAAAGCGCAGTACTGCATGCTGAATGAGATAATACCACCTACTTGAAAGTCAGTTCAAACACGGATCCTCCACTATCATTGCAGACCGCAAGAGTTGGATCATCTGTAAACTGGAAAAAGAAAGGACGTCAAGTTTTCAATACGGTCATTTATTTACCACTGACCCTTAAATAGTAAAAATTGCACAATTAAAAATATACATATTAATGATATCTGGAATTCACTTATCTCTCATGATTGTCAGGGCAGGATTTCTGCAAGTTGCAAAAACTTGGAAGTTTACGTTTTAAGTGTCCGAATGATTCCTAATTCAAAATATATATTTTTTTATATTATCGCATCTGCTCACCAATAAGAAAAGGGGGAAAAAATGTTAAATATCCGCTGTCCTGGCTTTCTTATATAGCCGGACTGGCCAGCAGGGGTCACTATAACCGTGTCTGGTTGGGTAGATTGGAACCAGTAAGAAGACATGCCAGGTAGAATATAATTGCAACGGCTGCTTAATAGATAGGTACCTTTATATGCAAAATGGCCGTTCCAGGAGGGTGAGCATCCGTTATAGATCTCAAAAGTTTTCCACCGGCCAGGTCCCACATTGTAATCTGACAAAAGAAAATCACACAAAAGGAGTTAAAAATCACAAAATATTTGACAGATTTGTAAACGGAAAACAAACCGACTTTACCCTCTTTGCTGTGCTAGCCTATATTTTAATACAGGATATTTTAAAAATTGTTGGGCTCTATGTCGCAATCCAACATCGTTTTACCCAGTCTGTTGTTTGCGGTCTCAGAAAATACAAGTAGCGTAACAACATGCACAAACTTTTTTTTTGTAATTCCTGATATTTCAAGGGTCTGAGCTAAAAAAAAATGTGATTTTGAAAACATGAAAAACATGACAAAAATAATGCATTCATTTTTACATTTTGTTTTCTATTATTCGCTGAAGTATTACCGGCAAGTGTAGCCAAATAACGACCATATTTTAAACTAAATAACCTACCACATTAAACGGGGGGAGTCCTTTTTTTATTTCACACACACATTGTGGAGATTTGGGCATTAGATCAACTCCAAGGAGTTCAATTACGAAGAATCAGGTTGGTTAAATCAGACACACCTTAGCGTGTTTATGCCGGTATTTTAAAGCGGCAATGCAAGTTACAGTACAGCTTGTTTGAGCATTGCCCTTTTAAATTCAAGGCATGAGCACGATCAGAAGTGTCAGGTTTACCATCTGGACTCTCTGTAAATAAGCCCCTATGTTCTGTCGTGCAACCGTTTTAGAGGAGACACTTTATTACCCATTACGGTGTACCCCCCAATAAGATGATAGAGAAATCCCCACTGACTGGAATCGTATGTGATAAAGGAGACATGGATCACCTTTGACTGAAGACAATGACAAACGCTAAGCAATGTGTGACGGATAAGCTGCACTTACACGATTGCGGAATGCATACACAATATTAATTGGAATAATGGGTCCGTACAGGAATCAGCCTGTAGCTGCCAAATACTATACAGCAGAGATGTTCAACATGCGGCCCTCCAGCCGCTGTAAAACTACATACCCCAGCATGCCCTGCAACATATTTATGTCATGCCCTCATAGCAAAACGGTGGCACGTCATGCTGGGATGTGTAGTTCCATAGCAGCTGTAGGGCCGCGTGTTGACTAGCCCGGCTTTACAGCTACTGACGCATCTGTCACACACAGAGCTGCAGAAAATCGTTATCCTTACCTGCCCCTTGGCAAATCCGCAGAGTAGTCTGGAGCAGTCGTTATTAATGCTCAGAGCTGATACGGCGCCATACTCTGCACCAACCGCCGTGCTGCCCAGGCAGAGCCGCAGGGCTTGGTTAGTGTCTGCGGGAGAAGGTAGATGTCAGTTCCTGGCACTAGAGATGTCAGCGTCTGTGCATTATAAACATGATCAACGTCTGCACAAGGAACCGGACACTTCTGTAGCTGAATACGAGATCTTATAACAAGTGTGGATCGTTTGGTCTACAGCAAGATGGTGGACAGTCATTAGGTCGACATGCTGAAACATGACATGGGTTTAGGTCGACAGGTCATTAGGTTGACACAAGCATTAGGTCGACATGGGCAAGGTCGGCATGGGATTTTTCACGTTTTTTTTAGCCAACATGTCGACACAGTCGACATGGACACTGAAACGTAGCACCGCGTCCCCTCTATTTTATTCTCCCTCCACGCCAGACCTAGTGGATGGTAGGGCATGAAATACCGCCTGTCGGCACATGTCAACTCAAAAAACACAGGAAAACCCCATGTTGACCGTTTGACACATGAATAGCTAGGGTGAGGTTATGGCAGTAGATGTCTCCTAACTACCTCGGCCACCTGTTCTCATCATGGACATTAGTGTGATGCCTACTGGAGAAGCTCCACCACGTACAAGAAGCTCTGCTCCGGGACTTCCCGCACAGTCCATCATTGCAGCCACCTGTTCTCATCATGGACATTAGTGTGATGCCTGCTGGAGAAGCTCCACCACGTACAAGAAGCTCTGCTCCGGAACTTCCCGCACAGTCCATCATTGCAGCCACCTGTTCTCATCATGGACATTAGTGTGATACCTACTGGAGAAGCTCCACCACGTACAAGAAGCTCTGCTCCGGAACTTCCCGCACAGTCCATCATTGCAGCCACCTGTTCTCATCATGGACATTAATTAGTGTGATACCTACTGGAGAAGCTCCACTACGTACAAGAAGCTCTGCTCCTGGACTTCCCGCACAGTCCATCATTGCAGCCACCGGTTGCACTACTTTATTGATGATGAGGGTGACAGCTATCATCTGGTAAGAAGTCCAGGAGCAGGGCGCAGGGTACCCGGGTGAAGGGGTCCTCTCAGAGGGTACTGTACTACCAAACACCAATGTGCCCGGTCTGTAGAATTTGAAAGCGAGGAAGCAACAACCGGCACTGTACCCAACACCGGCACTGTACCAAACACCGGCACTGTACCCAACACAATGCCGCACAATGGTCTGCATGCAGAACATCACCCTACCTTTGCCTTCTCAGTTCCGCGAGGTTAGGAAAGGGACAGAAAGAAAAGTTACAGATCATTAGAATCCAAGAGGAGGGGACAGATATCCACCTCTATCTATCTGTCTATCTGTCTGTCTATCTGTCTATCTATAAAAGGTTAACTACTCCTCACCTCTATGAGGTGAACTACCACCAGTGACCACTAGACGGACCAAATTACTCCTCTGTGTGCTATATGATTTTACAAAAGAAAGTGAAAGCAATCTTTTGCAGGGACACTGATCTCTTTCAAGCTTGCTGGATATGGAGAGAGGGAGCTGGGAAGACAGAGATTGGAGGTAGGAGCAGATAGGTACTGGGGGCGGGGTGGAGAGGTTTGTGGGATAAAAACTGTTACAGCTCAAAGTGAAAGTGAAAACTGTCACAGCTCAAAGTGAAAGCAAATTGCAGAAGCCGTAATTTTGACAAGCTTTTTACTAGTATTCTATAAAGATCCCACCGGGACCTGGTCCTGCCCCCTTGGAGACCTCCATGCTGCCACCAGAATAGGCCCCAGGATCCCTGCACTTTTCACGAGAGGCAAATAGGAGTGGAACCCAAAGCATGAAGTATCGAAGTGATGGGGGAGAACCGTCAGTATTGGATCAGCTGATCCCTAGTAGATTCCTGCAAGGTGCTTAGCAGATCTCTGTGACATGGAGACCCAGTGGAATCCGTAGCCAGAGAATACGGTCACATACAAGGGTGCATCCGCCAAAGGTTAGCACTTAGAGAGTATAGCCACAAAGTCTAATGGATCCCCTGGTGTTCCCTGAGTAACCCCACAAGGGAGTGGAATCCAAGGGTCACAGGGCCCAGATACACCCCTGGGCGTAATGAGCTGGTATAAGTAAGCTGGGTGGCATAGAAAGTATCTGACGTGATCAGTAATCATAAGAATGTAGTGTTCATTCTCGCACTCTGCACCTGTCACACCTGTGGTGCTACACTCTGTTCTGGTGCTTCTGGCACACTCTGGTCTGCAACTCAGTGCTGACATACAGACCAGAGTGTGCTAGAGGCAAAATAACATTTGCAATATTTTTGGCGATGTTTTGGCTGAGATTACTGCACAATACAGAAAAAAATACACGGGTAGAGCAATTTGAATATAAGTTAAGATGATTGGTTATTTACCATACTGAAAAAGTCTTGAAAATTTAGCGTTATTACACAAAGTGGTAAGGTGGAGAGTACTAAACTACCAAACAATCGGCCCCCAACTGCAATTTCAAACTCAGCCTGTAACATGACAGTTAGGGGCTGATTGGTTGGTGGTTTATCACTCTCCGTTTTATCACTATTCAAGGCTTGATACAGCTGGCCCTTAAAGCATATTGGGGCAGATGTATGAATCAGCGTTAAGTGCAGAAATGCACTGAACGCTGGTTAACTGGGGGGGGGGGGGTTACGTTTTCCCCAATATATTACTAGCGCTAGTGACAGCCCGCCGAGTTACGCTAGGCAGGGGCTGTCCCCTGTAATCCCCCCCAGTGATTAGCCAGCTCAGGGCTAGCGTTATCCTATCCCCCACTGCGGGGACAATGCTAGTCCTGCTTCTGGCTCAGGCTGCGCTGGAGATCTCGCGCATGTCCAGAAAACCGGCTGGGGGAAAAGCCGCGAGTGCGCATGTGCAGGGAGCGGATAAGGAGAGCCGTTAACGCTGGGCATAGCGGTTCTCGTTATCGGCTTGGGGGGGTAATACATCTGCCCATAATCGGTGCCCGCTTCTCCTCGTTATGCTGGATAAGCGGGACTCGTTATTTAAAAAACGTTAAAGGCACATTGATAAATGGAACTATCGCAGAAAGATTCAATAGCTATGGGGCCTACACAACAATAAAGGGGTATTTTGTGATCTGACTAGATCGCTTACAAATTAAAACACACATCGTTGCGTGTGTAGGGCCCATAGCGATATTGATGCGCGGCGCCATCACTGGGAGATGTATAACCACCCTACTGGATAAACCTAATCAGATCACTTAGCAAGAGGCTGCACATCGCCCGTGTTTTGAGTAGTGGGCGATAGCGTTCAGCGATCTGCGTTAACTTGCGTAACTTAAATCTCCCATGCTCACATTTACTATGCTTAAATCGCTGGCGCACAACTTTGCCACTTTCTGAGCGATCTAGATTCGGAGAAGCTCAAGGGGAATCTCTTATGGTGAATCCGGCACAGCCCTGCCATCGCGGTCACAGCTGGTTATCGGATGGGCTGGCGTGGCTGACCGGATAAATCCTGACTATGAATTTGGTCGATGTCATCACTAAACATAGCGATTTCACTCGTAAATTAACAGGTTTTTTTTTTTTTATATAGATTAATAATTAGATTGTATAAAACTTACCGAATATCAAAGCCAGACCATGGGACGTGCCCACTGCAATCAGACTGGAGACCGCCTGAAAATTATACACGGAAAGTAAAGAAATTAAATTGGAGACAACTTTAGACAACGTAATCCCATATTATATGGAAAGTAAGAATGACGTTTTGCAGAAATAAAAGATGTTACAAGATGTTTATCAGAAGGAAAACATAAGGACTCACAATGGCAGTAGGCAATCCAGCATCCACTTTATCCTGTAATGAAAGAATAAACTCAGTATTATGGTTACCAGCAGGAAATTGTCCACCCTGCTGCAGCGAGGCTAAATCTTTATATGCCACACAGCCGGAGATGCAACTCTTTTTTTCCCCCCGAAAATGCATTTTATTGTGCGCACCATGGATGGTGTAATGGTTAGCATTACTGCCTCACAGTACTGAGGTCATGGGTTCTATCCCCACCATGTGTTATATATACGGGGCAGTACGGATGGTGTAATGGTTACATTACTGCCTCACAGCACTGAGGTCATGGGTTCTATCCCCACCATGTGTTATATATACGGGGCAGTACGGATGGTGTAATGGTTAGCATTACTGCCTCACAGCACTGAGGTCATGGGTTCTATCCCCACCATGTGTTATATATATACGGGGCAGTACGGATGGTGTAATGGTTACATTACTGCCTCACAGCGCTGAGGTCATGGGTTCTATCCCCACCATGTGTTATATATACAGGGCAGCATGGATGGTGTAATGGTTAGCATTACTGCCTCACAGCACTGAGGTCATGGGTTCTATCCCCACCATGTGTTATATATACGGGGCAGTACGGATGGTGTAATGGTTAGCATTACTGCCTCACAGTGCTGAGGTCATGGGCTCTATCCCCACCATGTGTTATATATACGGGCAGTACAGACGGTGTAATGGTTAGCATTACTGCCTCACAGTGCTGAGGTCATGGGCTCTATCCCCACCATGTGTTATATATACAGGGCAGTACGGATGGTGTAATGGTTAGCATTACTGCTCACAGCACTGAGGTCATGGGTTCTATTCCCATCATGTGTTATATATACGGGGCAGTACGGATGGTGTAATGGTTACATTACTGCCTCACAGCGCTGAGGTCATGGGTTCTATCCCCACCATGTGTTATATGTACGGATGGTGTAATGGTTAGCATTACTGCCTCACAGAACTGAGGTCATGGGTTCTATCCCCACCATGTGTTATATATACGGGGCAGGACGGATGGTGTAATGGTTAGCATTACTGCCTCACAGCGCTGAGGCCATGGGTTCTATTCCCATCATGTGTTATATATACGGGGCAGTACGGATGGTGTAATGGTTACATTACTGGCTCACAGCGCTGAGGTCATGGGTTCTCTCCCCACCATGTGTTATATATACAGGGCACCACGGATGGTGTAATGGTTAGCATTACTGCCTCACAGCACTGAGGTCATGGGTTCTATTCCCACCATGTGTTATATATACGGGGCAGTACGGATGGTGTAATGGTTACATTACTGCCTCACAGCGCTGAGGTCATGGGTTCTATCCCCACCATGTGTTATATATATAGGGCAGTACGTACGCTGTAATGGTTACATTACTGCCTCACAGCACTGAGGTCATGGGTTCTATCCCCACCATGTGTTATATATACGGGGCAGTACGGATGGTGTAATGGTTAGCATTACTGCCTCACAGCACTGAGGTCATGGGTTCTATTCCCACCATGTGTTATATATACGGGGCAGTACGGACGGTGTAATGGTTACATTACTGCCTCACAGCGCTGAGGTCATGGGTTCTATCCCCACCATGTGTTATATATATATATATATATACACAGGCAGTATGGATGGTGTAATGGTTAGCATTACTGCTCACAGCACTGAGGTCATGGGTTCTATTCCCATCATGTGTTATATATACGGGGCAGTACGGATGGTGTAATGTTTACATTACTACCTCACAGCGCTGAGGTCATGGGTTCTATTCCCACCATGTGTTATATATACGGGGTAGTACGGATGGTGTAATGGTTACATTACTGCCTCACAGCACTGAGGATATGGGTTCTATCCCCACCATGTGTTATATATACAGGGCAGTATGGACGGTGTAATGGTTATAGCATTACTGCATCACAGTGTTGAGGTCATGGGTTCTATCCCCACCATGTGTTATATGTACGGATGGTGTAATGGTTAGCATTACTGCCACACAGAACTGAGGTCATGGGTTCTATCCCCACCATGTGTTATATATACGGGGCAGTATGGATGGTGTAATGGTTAGCATTACTGCCTCACAGCGCTGAGGCCATGGGTTCTATCCCCACCATGTGTTATATATATATATATATATATATATACACAGGGCAGTATGGATGGTGTAATGGTTAGCATTACTGCCTCACAGCGCTGAGGTCATGGGTTCCATTCCCACCATGGCCCTAACTGTGCGGAGTTTGTATATTTTCCCCGTACTTGCGTGGGTTTCCTCCGGGTATTCCGGTTTCCTCCCACAATCCAAAAATACACAGGTAGGCTAATTGGCTCCCAAAAAATTAACCCTAGGATGTCTGTGTGTGTGTGTACATGTGGTAGGGAATATAGATTATAAGCACCACTGGGGCAGGGACTGATGTGAATGTTCAAATATTCTCTGTAATGCATTTTATTGTGCGCACCATGGATGGTGTAATGGTTAGCATTACTGCCTCACAGTACTGAGGTCATGGGTTCTATCCCCACCATGTGTTATATATACGGGGCAGTACGGATGGTGTAATGGTTACATTACTGCCTCACAGCACTGAGGTCATGGGTTCTATCCCCACCATGTGTTATATATACGGGGCAGTACGGATGGTGTAATGGTTAGCATTACTGCCTCACAGCACTGAGGTCATGGGTTCTATCCCCACCATGTGTTATATATATACGGGGCAGTACGGATGGTGTAATGGTTACATTACTGCCTCACAGCGCTGAGGTCATGGGTTCTATCCCCACCATGTGTTATATATACAGGGCAGCATGGATGGTGTAATGGTTAGCATTACTGCCTCACAGCACTGAGGTCATGGGTTCTATCCCCACCATGTGTTATATATACGGGGCAGTACGGATGGTGTAATGGTTAGCATTACTGCCTCACAGTGCTGAGGTCATGGGCTCTATCCCCACCATGTGTTATATATACGGGCAGTACAGACGGTGTAATGGTTAGCATTACTGCCTCACAGTGCTGAGGTCATGGGCTCTATCCCCACCATGTGTTATATATACAGGGCAGTACGGATGGTGTAATGGTTAGCATTACTGCTCACAGCACTGAGGTCATGGGTTCTATTCCCATCATGTGTTATATATACGGGGCAGTACGGATGGTGTAATGGTTACATTACTGCCTCACAGCGCTGAGGTCATGGGTTCTATCCCCACCATGTGTTATATGTACGGATGGTGTAATGGTTAGCATTACTGCCTCACAGAACTGAGGTCATGGGTTCTATCCCCACCATGTGTTATATATACGGGGCAGTACGGATGGTGTAATGGTTAGCATTACTGCCTCACAGCGCTGAGGTCATGGGTTCTATTCCCACCATGTGTTATATATACGGGGCAGTACGGATGGTGTAATGGTTACATTACTGCCTCACAGCGCTGAGGTCATGGGTTCTATCCCCACCATGTGTTATATATACAGGGCAGTACGTACGCTGTAATGGTTACATTACTGCCTCACAGCACTGAGGTCATGGGTTCTATCCCCACCATGTGTTATATATACGGGGCAGTACGGATGGTGTAATGGTTAGCATTACTGCCTCACAGCACTGAGGTCATGGGTTCTATTCCCACCATGTGTTATATATACGGGGCAGTACGGACGGTGTAATGGTTACATTACTGCCTCACAGCGCTGAGGTCATGGGTTCTATCCCCACCATGTGTTATATATATATATATATACACAGGCAGTATGGATGGTGTAATGGTTAGCATTACTGCTCACAGCACTGAGGTCATGGGTTCTATTCCCATCATGTGTTATATATACGGGGCAGTACGGATGGTGTGATGTTTACATTACTACCTCACAGCGCTGAGGTCATGGGTTCTATTCCCACCATGTGTTATATATACGGGGTAGTACGGATGGTGTAATGGTTACATTACTGCCTCACAGCACTGAGGATATGGGTTCTATCCCCACCATGTGTTATATATACAGGGCAGTATGGACGGTGTAATGGTTATAGCATTACTGCATCACAGTGTTGAGGTCATGGGTTCTATCCCCACCATGTGTTATATGTACGGATGGTGTAATGGTTAGCATTACTGCCACACAGAACTGAGGTCATGGGTTCTATCCCCACCATGTGTTATATATACGGGGCAGTATGGATGGTGTAATGGTTAGCATTACTGCCTCACAGCGCTGAGGCCATGGGTTCTATCCCCACCATGTGTTATATATATATATATATATATATATATATATATATACAGGGCAGTATGGATGGTGTAATGGTTAGCATTACTGCCTCACAGCGCTGAGGTCATGGGTTCCATTCCCACCATGGCCCTAACTGTGCGGAGTTTGTATATTTTCCCCGTACTTGCGTGGGTTTCCTCCGGGTATTCCGGTTTCCTCCCACAATCCAAAAATACACAGGTAGGCTAATTGGCTCCCAAAAAATTAACCCTAGGATGTCTGTGTGTGTGTGTACATGTGGTAGGGAATATAGATTATAAGCACCACTGGGGCAGGGACTGATGTGAATGTTCAAATATTCTCTGTAAGGCGCTGCGGAATATGTATGCGCTATATAACCAGTAATAATAATAATTATTTGCAATACGATGTGATTAGCACATACCAGGAGACTGTGTTAAGTAGTTTGATATGTGACACTTGTATATAGGCCTGATTTTGGTTCACTTGCAAAAGCAAATTCTCTCTCTAATGGACAAAACCATGTGCATTGCAGGTGGGGCAGATGTAACATGTGCAGAGAGTTAGATTTGGGTGGGGTTTGTACTTCAAACTGATATCTATATTGCAGTGTAAAAATAAAGCAGCCAGTATTTACCATGCACAGAAACCAAATAACTCACCCAAATCTAACTGTCTCTGCACATGTTACATCTGCCCCAACTGCAGTGCACATGGTTTTGTCCATTAAAGAGAGAATTTGCTTTTGCGAGGGAACCAGAATTAGGCCTGTTGTGTGTCTGCAATATTTAATTATGCACAACTAGAAATCGGACGTATGAGCTAGAAGATTATTTGGCAGACACCTAAATCCCAACCTTCCGGATTTTGGTGGGAGAGTCCCGATTTCAGAGGAAAGAAGTTTCTCTAGTAAAAATACTGACTGGGGTGTGACCATGTTCCTTATTACGCTGGAACGATGTAAATATTTTTGCTAATATTTGGGGCTCAATCCAATTATATGCAAAGGGTGCAAAGAACTGTTTTAAAGCCGGCAACAGCACAAGAACTCGCACCCTTTGCGGGCTATAATCAGCCCAAATTCTCACTAAATTGCTCGTAGCTCCGGCGGCTGTGAGCTCCGGCGGCTGTGAGCTCCGGCAGCTGTGATCTCCGGCAGTGGCTGCTGCGATAATTTGGGACACTTACTGCGGCTGACACTATCTGGGCAGAAATCCCTTTCAGCAGACTATGGCGCATCACAGAGCCATGGCGGGAGAAGGCGTCCGGTAGCCTCTTCTTCCTGTGAACAAGAAGAGCGGTCACACACAGGCGCAAATCTTAGCAGAACCCCAAAAATCCCTATAGAGGGGGAGCCTGCGAGCAGGGCCCTCCTACCCCTCTCTGTCTGTTATTACCCAGTCTTGTTTAAAAACGGTTTGTTCTCAAATGTAAAGTACAATGATATGGAAGTAACCGTTGGGAGAGCTTTCTGGTTCTGTACAGGGGTGTCAGAATATTTAATTTGTTAGTGGAAGCCAACAAATCACCCCCCCCCCCCCCCCCCCCGCCTCTGATTTAAGTGCCTCATAGTTAATTAAATACATTTACATTTAAATACAGTTACAAGATATATACTGTATAGTTATATCTCTTTTCGTTTGTAGATTTGCCCCCACCCCCTCCCCCTCCTCCCCCACTCCACATTGCCTCTTCCTTTCTCTCGCCCAAAAAACGTGCTTCTTCTTCAAATACCAAACTCCACTGATGACCATAATGCTTACAGACAGAGCGCTGTATTACCGGGGTATCTGATGTACTGCCATACCCTGTACACAATGCCCCCAGCCCCCCCCCCCCCCCCCCATCCCATCCCGCTGGCTCTGGTTCCAAGCACCAGTTTCCAGCAATACCTTCTGTGAGCACGGTCACCGCTGTCAGAGCTGGCCAACGATGAGGTGTCGCAGGAGTGGGTGTCAATGGTCTCTACATTCAGGAGAGCCGGATCCTCGGGTATGAAAGGTTCGTCCTCGTCATCCGTCTGCGGCAAAGTGACAAATCTCATATTAAAAATTGAAAATGAAGGGGCTGATTCCACATCGGACGCAGCCTCGACTGTGTCTTTTACCGGGCACACGTCTAAAACTTTATACACATGTCGCTACGAAGCCTTTCCCCGGGGTATAGCTGGGTGCCCCAATGTGCAGGGAATGAGATGGACAGATACCGCAGTACCGCTTGGGGCAGAAGCTCTGTGACAGGTGCAGAATCTCCATGACGATGGCCCCTATCTCATACTCAGCTTCCACTTTGTAAGAACACGGAACACAAGAGGGGTGTGACTCAAAAAATCATCTCATAAATTCAGTGTTACGTCCAAACCAGAATGGTCACATCCACCCCTTATTCCTATAAACGGATCCAATTCGACTTACATTAGGTCAAGCATTAAAGGTCAACACATTAACTAGTTCAACATAGCTAAGGTCGACACAAGTATTAGGTGAAGAATGGGAAGGTCGACATGAGTTTTGGCGTTTTTTTGTGCCCACAGGCGGTATTTCATTCCCAACCATCCACTAGGGCGCAGGTTCTCAATGTCGGTCCTCAGGACCCCACACAGTGCATGTTTTCCAGGTCTCCTCACAGAACCAGGTGAAATAATTATCTTCGCCTGTGGATCTTTTAAAATGTGTCAGTCGGGATGACCTGGAGAAACGGGAACTGTGTGGGGTCCTGAGGACCGAGTTTGAACACCACTGCACTAAGGTGTGGAGAGAGAATATAATAGTGTGCCAAGCGTAGCGAAGGCACCATGCCCGAAGCACGGCGAGGGGAAGCGGTACACTGATACGGTGTCCATGTCGGCTTATGTCGAAATTTGGGACAAAAAAACGTGAAAAACTCATGTCGACCTTTTGAGTTGGGAGAAAAGCAATAAAAATAAATAAAAAAATGTGACTTTCCACCTGGGCAAAATCATGCTGCTCTGCAGATGGGGCAGATGTAACCTGTGCAGAGAGGCACCAAATAGACTTGGGAGGACAAGGTGTTAGGCTGTACCTTATATTGGGTTAGTGTAAACTAACGCAGCATTATGCAACAACCTGGTCTATGCTAGCGCCACAGATTAGGGTTCTCTACCACGTGTCACTCAGGTGCACAAAGCGGGGGACTCACCTCATTGAGGATGCTCTCCAGTGTCGGAGGAGTGTCCACTTGGGGAATGTCAAATTCTTTGTCATCAATCTGAAAGAAGAAGATGTAAGAAAGGACGTGACACCACGAGGTATAATACGGGATTACGATGATCGTGTTCTGGCTATGTACATAGCTGTAAAGCACAATCTTACCAGCTCCTGCTTGGAATCCAAGTCCTTGTCCACATCGAGGTAGCCTGTAAGCATCTGGGATTTATTAAACTCATCGTCTACGTTCCCGGGTAATGAGCCGGCTTCACCCGTGATTCTTCCAGAGTCCCAGCCCCTGGCGCTAAGATCATCCTCTCCAGGGTCCGACGCCACTGCGGAGCAAAGGGGAGAGTTCAGAACAGACCTGTGAGGTCAGCTTCCCCATTGTTACATCTGCAGGCACTGGTCCTGCTCACTGGACTCATCTAGCGTTCTCCAAGTTGTCAGTCCTCTAAGAACTGAGTCATGGGAATGGCAGGTTATTGTGTGTTTCTTTATAATATTCAATATTATTTAACTTATTGGTAGGTGCCAGCAATCATATTCCCCAGTTACGTTAACTGACTCGTTTCGCTGCTTTAGAGGGTGCAGCTTTATCAAAGTCCTTTGATTAAGCTGCACCTTCTAAAGCAGCGAAACGCGTCAGTAGCCCTGTCTGGACCAGACTGTTATCACAATCCCTCCAAGTGTATTGGGACCCTTCTCAGCTGCTGGCCTCTCGCCTTTGCATATTTGGTTGCTGTCTCCCAAATTTCCAACCAAAGGAGATACAAGTTGGCATCTACATCCAGCCACCAGCAACTACAAGTTGGATTACAAACTGAACCAGTGTACCTACAGCCGTACGAACTTTGAGGACATTTGCTGTAATGCTATCCCAAGGGATTGGAATCCTCTAGCGGCGTTGGGTAATTATCAGCCCATCTTGGGCTTTATCGGTACTACCATCCAACCAACAGAGAGCTAAATTCCAGCATCAGCTGAGTCAGAACTTGCCCCCTTCCCTTCTTTTTTCAATTCCATATCCTAGTCTGGTCCAATTCCACCACCTGCAGTGCCCAGTGCACTTTCCGTAATTCAACGGGTTCAGTTTTTTATCTTTACCTATATGTACAGTTTTTTATTTTTCATTTATATGTTTATGTATCAATTTATGTATGTATATGTTTATGTATCAATTTATGTATCAATTTTTAAATTGTTATTAAATTTACTGTTTCATCAAACAAAGTGCCACTTCCCCTTTTTGTTTTTGCTACTTGCCTGCATGGGATTGACAACCCCAGTATCAAGTGGCTGCTATTAGCGAAACACCCCCGGCAGCAATGTTCCCTCTAATTTTACGAAGGCTGTGTGCGGCAAAAGATTTTGGCTGTGCAACTTTGGAAGGAAATTTAAATTTTTGTGCGTCACTTCTATATATAACTGGAAAACGACGTTCTGCATTTGTGTTAACTTAACTTTAAAAATGATACTAAACATTCAAAACATTTAAACATTTACAACACAGCACATGATGAAACATACAAAAAAAGGGACCACTGCTGCTTTGTGCGCTCTGTTGTAATGTCTGTGCGCGCGCTCGGCGAGTTGTGTGCACACGCGCACAGCTTAGAGCAGTGGTGTCAAACTCATGGCCCTCCAGCTGTTGTGGAACTACATGTCCCAGCATGGCCTGCCATCGTTTTACCAATCCATTATATAAAATATGTGGCAGGGCATGCTGGGATGTGTAGTTCCACAACAGCTGGAGGGCCATGAGTTTGACACCGATGGCTTAGAGGAAACACTGCCCGGCAGCGCCTGCTCGTGCACCCTAGGGAGCACATATTTTCCCAGGGTAAATACTGGCTGCTTTATTTCTACACTGCAATACAGATCTCACTATGAAGAAAAACCCCACCCAAATCTAACTCTCTCTGCACGTTCCATCTGCCCCACCTACAGTGCGCATGGTTTTGTCCATCTAAGAAGGAATTTGCCTCTAAGAGTGAACTAGAATAAGGGCCTTAGATCTGATTTGCAGTGTATAAATAAAGCTGTCCAGTATTTTGGAGCTACATATAAAAGCAGCCAGTATTTACCCTGCACAAAAACTAAATGCCTTTACCCCTTTGTATTGCAGCGTGGTTTGTCCAGGTGCCAAGTTACCGGCTCTTTAACCTTTACTCCCAACTCAGAGTAAAGCCCATAAAATGCTCCATTCAGCTGTGCCAACAATGCATATGATGAATCACTTATGTGCACCGTCAGTGCATGCGTGTCCGCTCTTCATAGCACGAGTGCGCATTAGTGCAACATGTATGTGTCCGCGTACCAGTGACTGCTGGTTTTGGGTGGTATAAATGGTAGACCAAGTCTAGGTCAACACCTTGAAATGGTCGACATACCAATGGTTGATTGGCAAAATGTCGACACAATCTTATAGTTGACATAGAAATGGCCCCCTATTGTCGGTCGCTGCCGGCCAATCACTCCGCAAATGAATCCTCACTGCGAGCGATAAGAAAATGCAACTTGAAGGAGCTTACAATCTACATTACCTATAACATGCACACACAATAGGGTTCACTTGGGTCAGAATCCACCGGTATATTTTTGGACTGCAGAAGGAAATGGGAATACCCAGAGGAAACCCACCTTTGCACACATACACAGGGAGAACATATAAACTCTACACTGGCTTGGTGGGAAATTAACCAAAGACATGAATGCTGCGAGGCAGTAATAGTAAACATTACAGAACCTGCGTATATAGCTAGCACGGACCTGTGTGGCAGAGCTAACGGATTTAACCCATTAGTGCCCTGGTTTTGGGCTTTTTTTTTGCAAACATTGTTTTTGAATTTTTGAGGGCTCCCTTGAGGACATATTGTGTAACGACGTCTTGTTCTATGGCTCAGATGAACTGCACACACACACACACACGTTTCAGGAACTGATATTATGTAACACCCAGCAATGTAGTCACAGGAAGGATAAGCGTTTACCGTTGGGTTCTGTTATACCATATCAGGATACCGTCATTTGGTCTACAACAAGAAGGCCGACAAGCATTTAGTCGACACCATAAGGTTAACATGGGTCCAGGTCGTCAGGGTCATTCGATCGACACAAGATTTAAGTCAACAGTCTAAAGGTTGACATGGGGTTTTTCACAGTTTTTTGAGCCGACGTGTCGACAGGCGGTATTTCATGCCCTACCATCCACTAGGGCATGGAGGGAGAATAAAATAGTGTGCCAAGCTTAGCGAGGCACCAGGCCCGAAGCATGGCGAGCGCAGCAAGCCACGCGAGGGGACGCGGTGCACTTTAATCTGTGTCCATGTCAAAAAGTGTCGACATTCGGGTAAAAAAAACAGTGAAAAACCCCACCTTTTGACTGTTTACCTAACCCATGTCGACCTAATGCTTATGTCGAACTAATGACCCGGTCGACCTAAACCCATGTTGACCTTTTTGCATGTCAAACTAATGGTGTCGACCAACTTCTTGTAGACCTAATGATCCATACCCACCATAGCTACTATACATAGACATGTATGGGAGGAACGCCGTGTTTCATATGCAGATGAGAAACCGCTGTCATGTTGGCAGAGGTCTCTATAGTTGTGACAAGAAAAACTCATGTCAGATAAGGACGACTGTACTGCTGCCCATACACTAGGGCGATGTTGCATACGATTCTACGATTTTGATCGCATCTGTGCGATGAATCGAAGGATTGAATGCACATCGAATGCGTCCCCCAACAGGCAGGGGCGGATTTAGGGAGGAGGGCGCCCCTAGGCACAACAATAATGTTTACTAAGTAGGACAGTTTATAGGGGCAGTATCTGCATGTCCTATCCATTTACACTCTATTTAAGATGGAATATAGTACAGTACAGTGGATATTTTGCAGTTATTGGTACATTTTGGGCTGACAGTACTATCACAGACATCCAAGTGCCGCCCCCAAACATGTGCCGCCCCTAGGCCGGTGCCTCACGTGCCTAATGGGAAATTCGGCTCTGCCAACAGGATGCGTGGGCCCGCCGGTCGCATATCCTTTTCACTAGATATTATGTGTTGCACATCATATTTATCGGATTGCATGAGCAATCGGTGGGCGAGGGGCGAAGGGAGCGCTTTTGGCATCTTCTGTTCGAGGAGAGGGGGCCGGAGGGAGCGTTGCCGACGATCGTTGCGCTAGCAGGTAGCAGGGGTCAACGGCAGGTTTCAAATTCTGCCGTATTGTTGACCCCTGCCCCTGCTCCCTCACAGTGCTACACTACTCCATCACCTGCCCTCTTAGTGTGTATAAGATTGTGTGTTCAGACAGACAGACACACACCCCAGTCTGTCACCAGAGACAGACACCCCATCCAGGGGGAAGCGGTCATCTATTAGAATGAACTAAGGTCTACAGTCATTAGGTCGACCCCACTAGGTCGACTGGCAGGAAGGTCGACCTGACTTAAGGTCGACATGGGCCAAGGTCGACATGACTTAAGGTCGAATTTGCATAAAGGTCGACATGAGGAAGGTCGACTGGTCATAAGGTCGACATGGGGTTTTTCACTGTTTTTTGAGCCGACATGTGCCGACAGGCGGTATTTCATGCCCTACCATCCACTAGGGCATGGTGGGAGAATAAAATAGTGTGCCGAGCGCAGCGAGGCACCGTGCCCAAAGCATTGCGAGCGAAGCGAGCGATGCGAGGGTCCGATTCTCATTGCCAACTGTGTCCATGTCGACTGTGTCGACATTCGGATCAAAAAACAGTGAAAAACCCATGTCGACCTTATGACCAGTCGACCTTCCTCATGTCGACCTTTACGCAAATTCGACCTTAAGTCATGTCGACCTTGGCCCATGTCGACCTTAAGTCAGGTCGACCTTCCTGCCAGTCGACCTAGTGGGGTCGACCTAATGACTGTAGACCTAAGTTCATTCTGACAGATGTACCGATTCCCATCCAGGACATCTGCAGAATGACCAGTAGATCACAATCAGACCCAGTTACTGTATACATACAGGACACCAGCACCTGTCCCTGTGTATGACTGTTACATCTATTATATAACACTACTGAGAAGCACAGAACATTATATATCCATTTTAAATGCTACTGCTACAGTAGGCTGATCTTCCTTGTAAGACGCTCATCGTCTGCCGATCCGCTCTGCCAGTCCCTCCATTGGTTACCTGTATCTTACCGTATTCAATATAAAACACTTCTACTCGCATATAAAGCTATTAACCATACTGCACCAGCATATATCTCTGCACTTCTCACAAAATATCTCCCATCTCGCTCTCTCCGCTCTGCACAAGATCTGCGTCTCTCTTCTGCACGGATCACTAGCTCCCATTCACTATTACAGGACTTTCATCGGTCTGCTCCCATCCTATGGAATGCCCTTCCACGCACAATAAGACTCTCCGCTAGTCTCCAAACTTTCAAGCGTTCCCTGAAAACTCACCTCTTCAGGCAAGCCTATCATATTTATATACCGAACCCACATAACCCTCTGAGGCACTTATGTATTATATAGCTTCCCTTCTGGACTTGTAACTTGGTGGGACTGCTATGCTATTACTGATGCCTGTCCTTGTGTTTCCCTCCTATATCCCTAGAGATGTATCTGTAAATAATAAATATATACTCCATATATACTCCCCCATTCTGTCACCAGAGACAGACACCCCATGTGGAGAGCTGCAGAATGACAAGGAGATATTGCACAGACCCAGTTACTATACAGATACAGGACATGACAGCAGCACCTGTTCCTGTGTGTTACTGTTACATCTATTATAGAACACTACTTGAGAAGCACAGAAGATACTTGTTTCCTAGAACGGCGCCCACTAAGCAATTTGCTTAGTGGGCTATTCTGCGTAGGAAAATCGCATCGCATGGGCCATTTTAGGGCCATGCGATGCAATGCGATTTTCCTATGTAATTTATTCACTGCTCTCTATGCCCTGGACCATCGCATCGCATCCCATGTGCCGCAAAATCGCATGCAATCGCCTGCGGTTTTATAGGGTGTGCGATGCCATGACATTAGGTATACAATAATATGATTGTATGTCCCCAAAATAGGTTTAGCACCCTCCCACTATCCACGCCACCCCGAAGTGTGGCGAGCTCCGCGAGGGGCGGCGGAACGCGTCCTCCGACTTTTTCATTCCCCCACTATCCACGTCGGCGTGGAGTTGACTTTATATAGTGTGGCGAGCCCGAAGCGTGGCGAGGGGACGCGGAATACATGTAAAGTAATCTGTGTTCCCTCGCTGCGCTCGCCACACTATATAATATCAACTCCACGCCGACGTGGATAGTGGGGGAATGAAAAGGCCGGAGGACGCGTTCTGCCGCCGCTCGTCATGCTTCGGGGTGGTGTGGATAGTGGGGGGGGGGGTGCGTTAAATCTATTTTGGGGACATACAATCATTATTGTATACCTAATGTGGGTACAATGAGTATAGAAAAAATGACATGAAATAATCGCATCGCATCACATGCTGTTATAATGGCCCATGCGATTTCCCTATGGTGCCGTACGTAGGAAATCTGGGAGCGCCACGCTAGGAAACAAGTACCGCTCAGAACATTATATATAATCCCCCATTCTGTCACCATAGACAGACAGCTGCAGAATGACCAGGAGATTACACACAGACCCAGTTACTATACAGATACAGGACATGACAGGAGCTGTCCCTGTGTGTTACTGTCACATCTATTATATAACACTACTGAGAAGCACAGAACATTATATATAATCCCCCATTCTGTCACCATAGACAGACAGCTGCAGACTGACCAGGAGATCACACACAGACCCAGTTACTATACAGATACAGGACATGACAGGAGCTGTCCCTGTGTTACTGTTACATCTATTATATAACAATACTGAGAAGCACAGAACATCACTTACTATGCCCGGGGTCCAGAACAACGTTCTCTCCTCAACAAGGAACCGAAGCAGCTGAAGTGCCCTCCGTCTGCGCATGCGAATCCCACTCCCGGAAGTGCATATTACCTTCCCTTGCGTTCCAGCCATGCGTTCCACGCTCACTTCCGGGGTGTCCTATAGCAATCACATGATCTCTCCTTCCAGTTTCACCAGATTCAGAGGTTAGATATCAGACTGTCAGACAGCGGCCCCTACTTGCTACTGCTGCACCTGCCACTATAGTACTGTGGTCCCTACTGTGTGAAGATAAGGTGGACCCAGCCTGGGTACCATCATTGTAGTAAAATAGTAATATTTTGCACACACACACACACACACTGCTGTTGTACTCGTTAGTTATTGCAGATAATAGTTTCTGTGTAGCACAAACAACAACAACAACATGACTGTGTACTACGGAGTCTGGGTAAATTGCCCACAGCTAAAATGGCGCGCCCTTGTCCGTGACGGCACTACGACAACACCAACTTCCGCCCGTAACCTGGCGTCTCCGCGACTGCGCAGTGTGTCAGCAGAAGCAGGAGCCTGCCAGTGCTAGCAGTTAGAGCGGTGTTCGTGGTGTGGAGCCCTCAGGTAAGGAGTGGGCTATGCTGGGCGGGTGGGCACCGGGCAGTAGCCGGAGCGGGGAAGGGCAGCTGGGGTCGGGTGATATACCTGGTGCTTGCTGTAAAGGGGCAGGTTACAGGGAGTCCTGCATCTCCATGGCCACATGTACATATACTGTGCCCTGTATGTGTTGTAACAGCAGTATTTTTATTATGTGGACCCTATTTATGTTGACATGCATTGGTCACAGTATTTCATGTCGATGGGATTTCATTTCTTCATGGTTTTTTTTTGAGCCTGCATGTGCCGACAGGCGGTGCTTCATGCACTACCTTCCACCACAGAGTATCAGGAGAGTAAAATAGTGTCGGCTGGCGACCTAATGCATGTTTTGACCTTCCAACCCTGTCGAACTTAGCCATGTAGACCTATTTCGACCTAAGTGTCGACCTTCAGTGGCCGGCCCAATGCATGTGGACCCATACCCCCAGACCATAATGACCGATGTGTAAGGATATCCTTACAAAGACATAAGCATCAAATACGGTACGGCTGCAATAGGGTCAGACTAGATCAGCTGAATGGTTCCTATCTGTCGTCACAGTCTATGTTTCCTGCACAGGTGCCAGAGCAAGGACAGAGACCACCTCTGAGATCCACACTGCGACCTAACAACATCCGCCGCCGCCATGAAGATCGCAGTGGAAGGCTGCTGCCACGGGGAGCTGGACATGATCTATGAGACCATTCAGTTCATGGAGAATAAAGAGAACACAAAAGTGGATTTGCTGCTCTGCTGCGGAGATTTCCAGGCTGTGAGGAACGAGGGGGACATGAAATGCATGGCCGTGCCACCGAAGTACCGCCAGATGCAGACCTTCTATAAGTAAGGAGTCTGAGGATGCTGAGAGGGGTATTCAATGTTGGACCATGACTGTCGGGCTGGCCTGACAGCCGTGTCCCTGTCCCGTTCTCGGTCTGCTCGACCGATGTTTTGCAAGTGGAATTCAATGTCACGCCTGCCACAGGACGAGAAGGGGGCGTGGCCGGGAACTCGTCAATTCCCAGCCGTTCTCAGCAGAACGAGCCCGGATGCGTGTGAAGTCAGGCTCGTTCTGCCGAGATCCCCTGTTCAATGCTGTCGAGGAAGACCACATTGAATAGAGCCCCCCCATGTCTCGCCCCATCACTCTGTCTCCCACAGTGGGAGTCCCTGGCGTTAAAGGGGTGAGAAGGCACACCCCACCTCCCACTGTGCATGGCTGACTATAGACACACCCTGTAGCTATTATGTATTTGTTATAAACCTATTGCTTGTTGTTTCTAGGTATTATTCTGGGGAAAAGAAGGCTCCGATTCTAACCATATTCATCGGAGGCAATCACGAGGCCTCAAATTACCTCCAAGAACTGCCCTATGGTGGCTGGGTTGCTCCAAACATATACTACTTGGGTAAGAGTTCTTTAAATAATATTAATCTGTGATAACCTGTGCTGCTCATGTTATATGGCCATGGTTTATTTTGTGAGATTCCATTAGAACTTAACCCCTTCATGACAGAGCCAGTTTGTGCCTTCATGACAGAGCCCTTTTTTTCAAATCTGACATGTCTCACTTAAGTGGGGATAACTTTTTTTTGCTTTTACTTATCCTAGTGATTTTGAGATTGTTTTCTCGTGACACATTGTACTTCAAGTTAGTGGTAAATTTGGGTCGATACAGTCTGTGTTTTTTTGTGAAAAATACCAAAATATCGTGAAAAAATGGAAAATTTAGCAATATGCAAAATGTTAAATTTTCTGCTTGTGAGACAAATAATCATACCACTCAAAATAGTTAATAACTAACATAGACCATATGTCTACTTTATGTTTCCATCATTATTTCAACTTCCTTTTAATTTTTTTGGACACTAGGAGGCTTACAATATGAATAGCAAATTCTCAAATTTTCAAGAAAATTTCAAACACTGATTTTTTTTAGGGACCAGTTCAGTTCTGATGTGACTTTGAGGGACTTGTATGTGAGACACCCCCATAAATGATGCCATTTCAAAAACTGCACCCCTCACAGTATTCAAAACAGCATTTTGGAAGTTTGTTAACCCTTTAGGTGTTTCACAGGAATTAAAACAAAGTGTAGGTGAAATTTCAAAATTTCTTTTTTTTTGCAGAGTTTCAATTTTAATACATTTTTCTAACGAATACAGTAGATTTTACTAGAGAAATGTGACTAAAAATTGATTCCCCCAATTCTTTTGTTTTCAAAAATATCCTATATGTGGCCCTAGTGTGCACGTTGACCAAACCACAGGCTTCATAATAGAAGGAGCACCTACTTGATTTTGGAGCCTCCTTTTTATGAGATTTTTTTTTAGGCACCATGTAGGTTTCTAGGCACCATAAGTGCTAAAAGTTAGGAACCTCCCCCACAAGTCACCCCATTTTGCAATCTACACCCCTCAGGGAATTCATCTAGGGGTATAGTGTACATTTCAAACCCCCAGGGGTTTCACCAATTGTGGTACAACTGGGCTGTGAAAATGAAAAATTACATTTTTTTACACAAACATGCAGTTCTGGCTCAAAATTTTTCATTTTCACAAGGAATGAAGGAGACAAAGCACCCCAAAATCTGTGCCCCAATTTCTCCCGAGTACGGCAATGCCTCACATGTGACCAAAAAATACCAGTTGGGCGCATGGCAGGACTCAGAAGGGAAGGAGTGATTTTTGGATTTTGGAGCACAGATTTTGGTGGAATGAATGGTGGGTGCTATGTTGCATTACCAATACAGTGGAACCCCCCCACAAGTGACCCCATTTTGCAAACTACACCCCTCAGGGAATTCATCTAGGGGTATAGTGTACATTTCAAACCCCCAGGGGTTTCACCAATTTTGATACAACTGGGCTGTGAAAATGTAAAAATTTAATTTTTCATTTTCACAGCTCAGTTGTATCAAAATTGGTGAAACCCCTGGGGGTTTGAAATGTACACTATACCCCTTGATGAATTCCCTAAAGGGTGTAGTTTGCAAAATGGGGTCACTTGTGGGGGGGTTCCACTGTATGGGTGCTTCAGGGGTCTTGCTAATGCGACATAGCACCCACCATTCATTCCACCACCAAAAATCACTCCTTCCCTTCTGAGTCCTGCCATGCACCCAACTGGTATTTTTTGGTCACATATGAGGCATTGCCGTACTCGGGAGAAATTGGGGCACAGATTTTGGGGTGCTTTGTCTCCTTCATTCCTTGTGAAAACGAAAAATTTTGAGCCAGTACTGCATTTTTGTGTAAAAAATTTTTTACACAAAAATGCAGTACTGGCTCAAAATTTTTCGTTTTCACAAGGAATGAAGGAGACAAAGCACCCCAAAATCTGTGCCCCAATTTCTCCCGAGTACGGCAATGCCTCATATGTGACCAAAAAATACCAGTTGGGTGCATGGCAGGACTCAGAAGGGAAGGAGTGATTTTTGGTGGTGGAATGAATGGTGGGGGAGGGGGGCTGGCGCTGCGACTGGTGGGGGGTGGGAGGGGTGCTGGCGCTTCGGCTACCGGGAGGGAGGGAGGGGGGGCTGCCGGGTGGGAGGGGGGGGCTGGCGATCGGTGGTGATCGGTGCTGTACTTAACAGCACCGATCACCACCGATCACTGTGTTACCGAGCGGCTTAGCCGCCGGTAACACAGAAAACGCTGCAATTGGCTGTTCACATTTGAACAGCCAATCGCAGCGATCGGCAGCGAGGGGGGATGTCTGCTGTCAGGGACAGCAGACATCTCCAAACTGTCACCGCGTCTATAGACGCGGTGACAGTTCAAAGCCATGACGTATATATACGTCAACGGTCGGGAAGTACCTCCCGACCATGACGTATATATACGTCATATGTCTGGAATATCTATCTGTGTATATATATATATATATATATATAGATAGATAGATAGATAGATAGATAGATAGATAGATAGATAGATAGATAGATAGATAGATAGTGATACGAAACAAGTAGAGGCACTCCAGCGGGCTTAGTGATCAAACAAAGTTTACTGGGAAACAGACGTTTCGGGGATACAAACACCCCTTCTTCAAGTGTACAATAACTGGTATTTTTTGTACACTTGAAGAAGGGGTGTTTGTATCCCCGAAACGTCTGTTTCCCAGTAAACTTTGTTTGATCACTAAGCCCGCTGGAGTGCCTCTACTTGTTTCGTATCACTATCTATTCATTTGGACCGGAAGGCACCCGCGGCAGCTGCGCCCAGACTCACGAGGAGTGCCAGGCTGACCACGCACCTATATATATATATATATATATATATATATATATATATATATATATATATATATATATATATATATATATATATATATATATATATATATATATATATATATATATATATATATATATATATAATTTCATTTTATACATTTTGAAGATTTTTACATGCGGGGGGGGTTGGAGCTGGGGGGGAGCGCTGCGGCTGCTTCTTGATGACAGGGAGCGAGGGAGGGGGAGCGGCTGCCTGAGGGAGCGCAGCTGCCGGGCGGGTGGGAGGGAGGGAGAGCGGCTGCCGGGCGGGTGGGAGGGAGAGCTGCGGATCGGTGGTGATCGGTGCCAGCACCGATCACCGCCGATCCCTGTGTTACCGAGCGGCTTAGCCGCCGGTAACACAGAAATAGCTGTGATTGGCTGTTCACATTTGAACAGCCAATCACAGCGATCGCCGACCGGTGGGGGCATCCCTGCCCCCCCCCCGGGCGGCGAGGGGGGATGTCTGCTGTCGGGGACAGCAGACATTTCCAAACTGTCACCGCGTCTCTAGACGCAGTGACAGTTTGAAGCCATGACGTATATATACGTCAACGGTCGGGAAGTACTTCCCGGCCATGACGTATATGTCAAATGTCGTGAAGGGGTTAAATCCACGTGATTTACTCAATTTATCCAAAAGGTCATTTTTGTCCATTTTTATGCTTCTGGTAGCAATTGGTTGATTTCCGTTTGCTCCCATACATTACTTAATTTTTGCTACAACCTGAAAGATTGGACAGATAATCTTATATTGTGTATCCAGCTTTTCTCCCAGATTTACATGGAAGGTAGATCTGTCATCTGACATTTTGTGGGTTTTATTAGGCTGCATCTACACATTACGTTTTGACAGGTGCCTTTTAAAGAGACCTGTTTGGCAGGAAGGAGCATTTAAATTTAAATCTATGGCTGTCCTGACAGTCCCCCCTCCCTATGTCCCAACCGTCGGAATCACTGGCTGGTTTCATCTGATCCGACAGTCGGAATTCAATGTTCCAACTGTCAAGTGACGGAAAGTCCGCGAATCAGTGAAAACGGACGTGAATTCGACAATCCGTGGCCGTTTCCGACAAAACAGATACAACTTTAAAAAAGTTAGATCTGACACGCTTCGATGCTGTTAGAAAATATCGGCACAGATTGAATTTGTTTAATAGCTCTGAACAGCGCTACGGAACCCTTGTGGCACCATGTAGATACATGATAGTAATGGTTAGCAGTCACTGTGGTGTGGCGCTGATCGTTTTTCTTCCACCTTTTAGCAGAGAACCCACAGACATGGAGTTATAACACTTTTTATTTTCGCTTCGTCTTCCTCAGGGTACGCCGGTGTTGTGAAATATCGTGGAGTGAGAATTGGAGGCATTTCCGGCATTTTTAAAGGGCATGACTATAGAAAAGGTAAATTACTCCCTACAAGTCCCGTGGCTGCATTGTTGTTTTAGAAATGTGATCATAGCTATAACCTTTTAATAAATACTCTGTAGGTGAAGTAAAGTCCCTGATAAGCCACAAGTATTTCGGGGCTGCGGGGTTAAAAACACACCGGTTTTGCGGAACCTGTGTGTGTTTTCGCACGAGAACCTGTTTTTTTTTCTGGGAGTTCTTAATGGATACCCATTTTTAAAAAATAAGTTAAACAAATTTTTAGCTCCCCATGTATCATCGGACCTGGGTTTAACCCTTCTTTGATCCAGGTCAAATTGCCATGTTGGTTAACCCGGGTTATTCATTGTGATGCTCACACCTTGACCCAGGACAACCCAGGTGGAAAGTGCGATGTAAAAGGGTATTAATGTGTGTGTGTGTGTCATTGACGTCTCAGTGGTATTGTACAGCGTGATGTCATTGTACAGCTTGAGAACTGATTACCACTAGATAAAAACTGTTATCCATACAACAGAAATATTATTACTGTTGTACTCTGAGATTAGCATGGGTGAAATTTTGTATCAAATTTTTTTTTTCCTTGTTTTTTTCCTTGTTTCACAGTTGCTCCAACCTACATGTACCGCCACTGGTGATCAGTAGCAACCATAAGATAACGTGTTTCCTTTGTAATTTCAATAGGTCACTTTGAATGCCCTCCCTACACCCCAGATACTATCAGGAGTGCCTATCACGTGAGGAATATAGAGGTCTTTAAACTGAAACAGGTAGAAGGAGTGACGTTCTACACCTCAGCCTTTATTTATCTGAATTCCACTTAATGCTTGTTAATGCTCCACATGTTCCATCCCTGTAATAGAAAGGCTATGCCATACTGCTAACTAGGTTATCGCAGAGATTCCCTGTGCAACTAAGCAAATGCATTTTATTATACGCTTAGAACAGAATATTTACTGCAGCTAATGCTATGATATTACACCTACAGCTGAAGGAACCCATGGATGTGTTCATGTCACATGACTGGCCCCGCAGCATTTATCACTATGGCAATAAGATGCAGCTACTGAAGAAGAAGCAGTTCTTCAGGCAGGAGGTGGAGAACAACACTCTGGGCAGCCCGGCAGCCGCAGAGCTCCTGCACCATCTCCAGCCTTCCTACTGGTTTTCTGCCCACCTGCACGTCAAGTTTGCTGCTTTCATGCAACACCGGGTAAATACAAAAAAAGAGTAATGTTATACCTACAGCTGTGTCCTCATACGCCGTGGCTGCGGTTGTGCCAAATAGACTGGCGGACCGAGAACTAGGCTGCATCTTCTTTCACTCAAAATGGCATTTTTATTCTCGTTACTGGCTGGAAGCAACAAATGGTCTACAACATTTAGGGTGGGATGTACTATTTTTTTACATCCCGCTAAACATGGCATTGGTACTAATCGCATATGACCATACGGATGCTATTAGTATCGCAAAGGACAGCTCTTGCAAAAAGAGCTGCCCTTTGTGAAGCCGTTGGCATCGGGTGCGGGTTCCCGCAGGTCCCTTTCACCTCCTACGCCCAGGAGCCTCCTGCTGAAGATGGCTGCAGCGACTCCCTGGCTCCTCCTCCTCCTCCATGCACCCGGAAGTGGAAGACTGCTGCTAGGTCCTGGCAGCACATAAGGGAGGGAGGGAGGGAGGATATATGCAGAAAGAAGCCTATAAGCTTCTATAGGTTATGCCATAAAAACTAAAAAAGCATCTGAAAATGCGGTAAAAACCCCGAAAATTTTGTTTTTACAGCATTTTCCATTTGATACATTCCAGCCTTAGATTGGCACTAGTATGTGCAGAAGGTGCGGGGATTTGCATTTAACAGGAATTCCGCTGTAAACATGGAGGTCAGACCTGTTGATAAGCACTTCTCCATGATATTCTTATTGCGACGAGATAGCAGCGGAACCTTGGCGCACACACGTTGTGATCAGATAATCGCTCTGTTGCATGAACATCGGCTATTGCATGCAGTCTTGAATAAGGCCCAGACTACAGTCCTGCAGAAGTTGCATACTTGTGATCGGGATTCCGGTGTCTGTTTCCTTATCCGATGTTTGGCTGCTAGCCGGGATGCCCGTGTCTGTATTCTGCCTGGCATCCCTTCCACCAGGGTGCTAACCGCGTCCTCTCCAAGCAGTGACCTAAAATCTAAGACATCTTATCAGGTCACTTAGCCGTTCCTGTTTCCTTCTTTCTAACCCGCTGGTATTCTCTTTGCAGAATGACGTAGAGGGACAGTTACCTAAAGCAACCAAGTTTTTGGCACTTGATAAATGCCTGCCACACCGGGATTTCCTCCAGGTAAGACTATTTGTAGCCAACCACTGCTGCATTAGTGAGCGGTACTGAATTACCCCCTATATGTTTTCTTTATTCTGTATTGATTGTCCGTGTCTGCTAGATTGTGGAGGTGGAGCACGATCCGAGTAAGCCCGACTGCTTGGAATATGACCTAGAATGGCTCTGCGTTCTCAAGGCAACCAAAGCACTTCTAAATATCACTCCGAAGATGTGGAATATGCCAGAGAACAACGGTCTCCACAGCAGGTCTGTCTCGCAAGCTTTGCTTCATCCCTAAACATATACAGGATGTATTTTGAATATTGGGAAATTTATCATAGCTTCTAATATATATCAAGTACAGTATTGACTGTTAGGGATCTGCCCAATAACCCTGTCGGCAGCGTAATATTGAGCAGTTGTTATTTTAATGCATTGTAACGTGGGGTCATTTAAACTTTTTGGTAATGTTTAACGTTATAAAGCCTAACCAATTACAGTGATTTAACTAACATTAGTTCTGTATCGACATAATGTGCTCAATAATAGGGGGTATTCAATCCCGGGCAAATTTT
This sequence comes from Crinia signifera, assembly GCF_055691185.1. Lineage (NCBI taxonomy): Eukaryota > Metazoa > Chordata > Amphibia > Anura > Myobatrachidae > Crinia > Crinia signifera. The sequence continues at coordinate 172,007,476 of NC_139223.1, read as the reverse complement.
TCGCCCCCTAAAAATGGCAAAGACTCGCCTATCAATATTCATTGCTCATATTTGAATACATTTTCACCCATGCCATTTCACTTTTTTTTGGGGGGGGGGGGGGGGGGGGGTGAAAGTGGACACAAGTTCGCCTAAACTAGGTAAGTTTGTGGCAAATTGATGATCCACGCAGTTTTCACTGTATTTTTTAAAATGGGCAAATAATCTTGGGGATTAATTTAGGGCACGCCGGGGTTATTTCACTGGTCAGTGTCCCTTATTCTAGTTGACTCGGACGGATGCGTATTTTCGGACGGCCACCAAGTGTTCTTAGCCCCGCCTACCGTATGGATCGCTCGCACCGTCCGAATGCGGTAAGACGCAGAGCGAACGGACCGCGAGTGGATGTTTCATGCGAACACCTCCTCCATCTGTGGGAACCTCCCCCATCCTCCGATGGTGCCGACCATGAAATGATGGACCGAGCGGTCAGACAGCACCGAGTGCTCCAGACCACTCAGACATTTCTCAGTGCGAATGCAGGGATGTGGGCGGCCAGCTGACATCCGGCTATGTCAGCTGTCCGCCCCCCCCCCCCACAAGCGCGTCGCGGCCGCATTACCATATGAACGCCCAGAGTTTTCATGGGAACGCCCATGAAACGCAGGGCGTACGCATATGGTAATGAGCCCAAACAGCCCTTCACGCCCCCTCTCCACCCTCTGTTCAGAATGTTCCGACCGATCGTTTTCTGTACGGAATTCACGCCGTATTCGGACGTGCGCGGCATTCGCACATGCGCAGAAATGCCTCTGCACATGCACAAACACAATACATCGGTCGGATCAGCAAGTGTTCAGTAAAAAGAACATAGACAATAAATAATTAGAATTTATATAAAGGATTTCACTTAATGTAGACCAAATATTGTGGTGGGAAGGATTTCTAGATTCCGTATGCGTACCAAGACTCACGTTATTGTATGATGGTGTTCCTCTCATAAAGGTATCTTTGGTACGTCCTTTGAAGGGCTTGCGGATTTTTCGATGGGAATCCTTCTTCCTCACCCGTGCTCAAAATAGAAAGTAGAAGGTGTCTTAGATTCTGATATATTCTAAACAATTTGTTTTAAACTGTTAGGTGAGTAGGTGGGGAGGCTGGGCAAAGATAATGAACCCTTGGCAGCGTACCGTGGTTAAAGTGAGGGAGAACACATGTAAAGGTATCTTTACTTTTGAAGAAAAAAGGGCGTACCCCTACTCACGGTGTGATTAGGTGGTTTCAAGCCTGTAAAGGTTTCTTTACGTGGGTTTTCTCCCTGGTGCAGTAAGTTATGTGGCTGTGTGAATCCAGTGTGCACTGGTTTTGAAGTATTAGACGTTTTCCCTCAAGTACTCGGAATAAAGAAAGAAAAGTGTCTAAGGTTCTAATAAACTTAAGACATATATTCTGTGACATTAAGTGAGTAAGTGGGGAGGCTGAATGGAGATGTTAAGCTCTTGACAGCGTACCTCACTTACGTGTTGAAAGTGAGGGAGAACACATGTAAAGGTTTCTTTACTGATTTAGAAAGAAGGGCGTACCCTTACTCACGGAGTGGTCAGGAGGTTTCAAACCTATAAAGGTTTCTTTACATGGGTCTCTCCCTGGTGCATTAGACTTTGTGACTTTGCAGATCCGGTGTGCATCAATTTAAACCAGAAGGTTCCCCGGTGTAGTTTTCATAAAATAAAGATTTTTCAAAAATGTGATTCAATATATAAGGGTCTCTGTAATTACTATTTATTGGGTCAGAACTGTAATGGCGTACCTTACTCACCCCTAATTATGGGGGAAACACGCATATAGCGGTTTCTTTTCCAAAGTGCTTGTGGTTGGAGTGTAGAAAGGCCAAAAATGGAGCCGGGAAGCCGATGTTTTAAAAATTTCACAGTATATTTTTAATCCAAAAAAATTGTCCCATACAATGGATTTTGTGGGCCAAACCACATAAATCCGAAATCCAGTAACAAAGATCAATTTACAAAACAGAACCATAAAAAGTTAAAAAGCAGAATAAAATCCATACGTACATCCAAAAGGTTTCTATGTGGCTGTTCACTCTCCTCCGGCAGGATCTACGCGTTTCGGTCTCTGTGACCTTTATCAAGATATCTTGATAAAGGTCACAGAGACCGAAACGCGTAGATCCTGCCGGAGGAGAGTGAACAGCCACATAGAAACCTTTTGGATGTACGTATGGATTTTATTCTGCTTTTTAACTTTTTATGGTTCTGTTTTGTAAATTGATCTTTGTTACTGGATTTCGGATTTATGTGGTTTGGCCCACAAAATCCATTGTATGGGACAATTTTTTTGGATTAAAAATATACTGTGAAATTTTTAAAACATCGGCTTCCCGGCTCCATTTTTGGCCTTTCTACACTCCAACCACAAGCACTTTGGAAAAGAAACCGCTATATGCGTGTTTCCCCCATAATTAGGGGTGAGTAAGGTACGCCATTACAGTTCTGACCCAATAAATAGTAATTACAGAGACCCTTATATATTGAATCACATTTTTGAAAAATCTTTATTTTATGAAAACTACACCGGGGAACCTTCTGGTTTAAATTGATGCACACCGGATCTGCAAAGTCACAAAGTCTAATGCACCAGGGAGAGACCCATGTAAAGAAACCTTTATAGGTTTGAAACCTCCTGACCACTCCGTGAGTAAGGGTACGCCCTTCTTTCTAAATCAGTAAAGAAACCTTTACATGTGTTCTCCCTCACTTTCAACACGTAAGTGAGGTACGCTGTCAAGAGCTTAACATCTCCATTCAGCCTCCCCACTTACTCACTTAATGTCACAGAATATATGTCTTAAAGTTTATTAGAACCTTAGACACTTTTCTTTCTTTATTCCGAGTACTTGAGGGAAAACGTCTAATACTTCAAAACCAGTGCACACTGGATTCACACAGCCACATAACTTACTGCACCAGGGAGAAAACCCACGTAAAGAAACCTTTACAGGCTTGAAACCACCTAATCACACCGTGAGTAGGGGTACGCCCTTTTTTCTTCAAAAGTAAAGATGCCTTTACATGTGTTCTCCCTCACTTTAACCACGTAAGTGAGGTACGCTGCCAAGGGTTCATTATCTTTGCCCAGCCTACTCACCTAACAGTTTAAAAAAAATTGTTTAGAATATATCAGAATCTAAGACACCTTCTACTTTCTATTTTGAGCACGGGTGAGGAAGAAGGATTCCCATCGAAAAATCCGCAAGCCCTTCAAAGGACGTACCAAAGATACCTTTATGAGAGGAACACCATCATACAATAACGTGAGTCTTGGTACGCATACGGAATCTAGAAATCCTTCCCACCACAATATTTGGTCTACATTAAGTGAAATCCTTTATATAAATTCTAATTATTTATTGTCTATGTTCTTTTTACTGAACACTTGCTGATCCGGTCATCCACTCCTATGCAAGAATAACTCCAGTCAAATTCAAGGAGGAACCTGTAACACTAAAAGAACACCAAGTATCTTACTGCGCCACTTTTCCATTTCCCTAATGTTGTTGTAGTGTATGGTTTGTGAAGTTAGGGTGTAACTTCTGGGGATTGTGAATCGAGGCAGCATTGCGCCACGTATTATCTGTCACTTGTCTTGCACAATACATCGGTCGCCCGACCGAACACGCAGCTGTCCGACTCAATCGAATAAGGGCCAGTGTGTAATTTCCAGATCAACGGCCGCAGGAATTGGCTAGTGTGTACCCAGCATTACAGACACTGGCCTGTTGGCAGAGGAAGTGTTGCTTTTTAAAGATAATTTCCTGGTCTTCCTTCTGTGTAAAGGCGCCATACATGGTGCTATGCGCACAGTGAGTTTTAAACTAGATGCTATGCTATGTGCTAAAGCACCGTGCATTTTGAACTGGATGCAATCTAGTTCTAAAAGTACAAGCAGCACATACTTTGTGCTGTGCAACGGGATGTGTGCGGGAGTCTGCATCGCATCGCACCTTGTATGGTCACCATAAGAGTAACAGTGGGAAAATGAAGGAAGCATGTTACTTCCCTGCGATCATTTTTTCCCCCATTGGCTAACGGACCTTATTTTTTTATTTATCTGTATATATGTAGGAAATTTAACATAAAATTTGTGTCCGTAGATTAGCAACTTTAAAAACAATTCCCACTGGGATTAAAGTTTGAAGATGGATCTGGTTCAGACCACCTTTATATTAGTAGCGCTTTTAATGTTTGTTTTTATTTCTAGATGGGATTACAGCGCCACCGATAAATCTCAGCAAGACGTTTTGAAGGACCTTAATCACGACCTCAAAATCCCGGTCAACTTCAGCATGAATATGCCTTGTTACAACCCAAATAATCCTCAGAAGAAGAGGGTGGCTTCCCATGTTGTTAATCCCCAGACAACAGAGTTCTGCGCCCGTTTTGGACTTATCGATATAAACGCTAAGATCCTCCAACAGGATGATGAGGGTGAAGAATTTGAGGCCACAGAAGATAATGATGAAGACAGCAGTGGTTCATTGGAAGATCCCAGTGAATACAGCACGGACACTTCCATTCTCTCTTCTTCCATTAACCCTGATGAAATCACTCTGGAAGAGGAGGAGGAGGATGATGAAGAACTCCCTGTACGGTCTGTGGAGCCCTCTCCAGAACATACCACCAATTTGCCAACGAGCTTCTCTGCCGTTCGGGTTACGCCCGATTCCATGGCTGTTTCTTCAGATGATGCTATCGATTCAACCAACGATGAGTTAGAACGGTCCGAGAGCAGCCAGACTGAAGGGGAAGATAAGAACTCTGAGAGACCGTTGAAGAGGCTGAGCGATGAGAACGGACGTGGCGGTGTGAAGATTAAAAGGCGGAATCAGGCCATCTACACAGCTGACAATGAGGATAATGAGTAGCCTCACTGACTCTCTGGCATATGGACTACTCCGAGGCTTGGCCCAACTTTCTTGCCTGCAAAATCTGAGCTTGTGCCGGACTTCGCGTTAGAGTCATTGTTTTCAAATCTTTATTTTACTGTTAATATTTTAATACTATTTTGTTCTGTTGTCAGAATGGAAATATTTTGTCTCGTGTTCCTTTTTAAAAAGTTTTTTATATTTGAGTTAAATGTGCCCATGTTATTTCATTTACAAATATACAGTCCTGTAAAATTGTAACTTTTCCAGCATATAAAATATGCTTTTTTTTTTTTTTTTTTTATTTATTTACGGAACCTTTATTTTACTATGTTAAACAGAGCATTTATGGGCATGGGATTCATTTAAATAAATCAGGACCGTTTTTAGCAAAGGATTTTTTGTTTCTTTTCTTCGTTTGTTCGTTTAAAGTACAATGAAGGGAGGTGACTTATTCTGGGAGGTCAATCAGGAAAAAAGAGAAGAACGTCTTCTATGTGGTGCACCTCAGAATGTAGAGCTGGTAGCGTAAAATTTAACTTTTATTAGTTTTTATTAAAAGACAGAGGCAAAATATTGACATACAGTGAAACATACTGTATAACACAGACAGTGTAATAAAAAGGATAAAGAAAATGTTATCCTCGCTCAGTGTGGCCCAATTCCCCTATGATCCCCTAATGGTTGCATGTGGTATCACTTAACAATTAAACCGTGCTGACAGGCAGTCGACACTTTTATTATATGAGTGCTTAACACTTCACTTTACGACCTGTCAGGAATTGAGATGTGTTCATATAGCTTGATATTGCCTGCTACCTGAAGACGCTGTAGTTTTTTATTAGCTATGAAGCTTGTGTTTTAAATATGCCCTATATCAACAATGTCTCAGTGTGTACGGGGCTTCAATGACCCGTCCTAATATGCGCCAATGTATGGGCAGTCACAATTCATTCAGGGCTAAGGGCCTTCCCAGCGGGTGGTAGCTGGTATGGACTGCCACTCCTCCAGCACCACGTCGTTGCTGGGAGGCAAAGGTGACAGGTAGCGGCTGATACACAGAGCTCGGCGAGCGGCGGCGTGTCTAATACAGCGCCGTCCGTCTTATCGCCTGCTCTGAGGTTTACAAGCTGCGGCGCAGACGTCACACGCCGCGGCTTGGAGCGAGAGAGCGAGCCCAGTGAGAACTGGCGCTCGCTCAGTCCTATAGTTTTAAGCTAGACACAAATCAAAATACAATATATTATTGGGGAGGGGAAGAGGGAGTCACACACTGAGGGTTAGGTCAGTGTACACTTCGCAAACAGCTTCATCAGGACCTGATGTAATATTTTGCCTCTTTGTCTTTTAATAAAAACTAATAAAAGTAAAATTTTACGCTACCAGCTCTACTCTCTGAGGTGCACCACATAGAAGACATTCTTCTCTTTTTTCCTGATTGAATTCTCCTTCATGTCCAGTGGTAGCACACCGTCCTCAAATTATAAGTAGAAAACATCTACACTGACTGTAATGAGGGTCCTGCCATTTGATTAATTACATCAATCCTGTGCGACTGACCTTTCCCCCTCCCCTGTCCCTGATTTTGAGTTATTCTGGGAGTTCTATATTATGCCAGGAGTTCTATATTAAGTCGCTTCTGTATTTGAGACCAGTGGTTCCCAATTTATTTTTTTAATCCCGGCGCACCAACGTATCAATCTTTCTTCTACGATCCCCATGGCAGCCATGACAGTGGGATATTCCCCTCCTCCTACCAGATTAGACAGGACTTTTTTCAGGGACCGCCCACCTTGGGTATAATAGCTCACACCTCCCTTCCCTCTGTGTCTTTTTCTCCTGTCTCAGTCTAGATAGGACAGGCAGGGCGTTATTTTATTTTTAAACAGGGCTACCTCTTTATACTGTATGGGATGGCTTCCCGGGAAGAAGGAGAGTTGCGGAGGAGTGGGGCCTCTGAGATACCTGCCTCCAGCAACTGTGCGGTGTAAGGACTGTGCTTAGCGCCAGTTACTTGCTAAAATCCCGGCAGCATATCACATGCTAAAGCCCCCGTTCAGTGTGGGTGAATGGCGGCAGTACCTGTAGGAGTCTGAGCGGTGAAACACGCTGGAGGACGGAGCTGGCAGGGAGAACTGTCGCGTGGCTGTCAGCGCGTGTAAGCGTCTGGCTGGGAGCCGACGCTGAGAGGTGCTGGGACGCGTGCGGCGGAAGTGCGCATAGACATCACTTCCGCCGGCATGGTGCACCAAGTGTGCGGCCGAATATTGTCCCCGGAAACTGGGACCCGTTTTTTTGGTTCCGCATTGTGGAAATCAGCGCTGGAATCGCCATAATGAAGCGCTGCTGGCGGTGAAGGGTTAAAGCTGTCCTAATATAAACGGACATGCATTGCAGCTGCTATGGTGTTGTACAAGCAGCAGAACCATGGAGGAAAGCCAGCAGCAAGCACCTTCTTCCCAGCAGCCTGACATTGCCCCTTTGAGGTAAGCCCTTTGGTTTTGGGCATTAGTTTGATTTTATTTTGCATGATACTAGTTAGGTTTCTGCTTTGTTTTCAGTGTGCCTAAATCACCTGTTCATAAAAAAAGGACAGCTAAGAAGAAATTCCTTACCTGCACCTGCATGAGTTGTGATAAAGCATTTGCCAGTGCCGATAAGAGGACTCTGTGCAAAGATTGTGACAAAATCCCACAGCCTAAGGTGGACAAGCTGGACCAATCAGATGTCCTTAAAAAACTAATGGATTGGATGCAAAAGTCATTCGTCTCTAAAGAGGAGTTCTTGCAGTCTCAGAAACCCAAGAGGTCTCGGGAGCAGGCTGGAATGCTGACAGAAGGGGGTGGTTCTTCGGAGGAGATAGAACCATTGGAAGCAGAGGACATTGAGGAAGGTGAAATAGAGGAAGATGTGAGATCTTTCAACCTCGAATTGGTGGAAAGTGTGTTGAAAAGCATTTACAAATCCATGAATTACCCAGAAGTTTCAGACACCACAGCGGATCCACTTTTCGAAGATAGATCGAAGAAAGGAAGAACGTTCCCAGTTCACAAAGTAGTCCGTGAGATGATCAATAAGGAATGGGTCAACACGGATAAAAGGATGGCTGGATGGGCGAGAGTGGATAAGATGTATCCTTTCAAGGATGAGGATTTCCTAAAGTGGTGTCTAGTGCCCAAGGTTGATGCAGCGGTGGCAGAGCTGACGTCTAGAACAACCATACCGTTGGAAGATGGGGCTGCGTTTAAAGACGCTATGGAAAGGAAGATTGAAAATTCGCTTAGGAAATTGCACCAGACCTCTGCGCTGTCACTTAAATCCAGCGTGGCTATCGCTTCGGTGGCAAGGGCAATGAGGTTATGGTCGTCGGAGCTCCATACAGACATATCCGAGAAGATTTCCAAGCAATATCTGCTGAGAAGCTTACAGACCATACAGAAGTCTATCGAATACCTGTGTGAGGCCTCTTAGGACGCGGTGTCGTTCTCGGCTAAGGCGATGGCACAAGGGGTGATGGCCAGGAGGGCGCTCTGGCTCAAGCCCTGGAGTGCGGATGCCAACTCCAAAAATCGTCTAACTGCACTACCCTTTGAAGGCGGGTTCTTGTTCGGCTCAAAATTGGATTCGATGATCCAGAGAATTTCGGGGGGAAAATTTGTGAGACTACCCCAAGATAGGAGGAATAGGTTTCCCATCCCTATGTCTAGCAGGCAAACTTACAGAGAGGCAAGAAGTTATCGGCCCGGACACCAGTACTCCCGTAGGGGGAATCCGAATATGACTCGCCAGTCCTTTCGTCAGCAGTATCGGAGAGGTTCCAAGTTATGACGGTGGTTCAATGGTGAGAGTCGGAGCCCGGTTGGTTCAGTTTTCGGAAATCTGGAAGACATCGATCTCAGACAGATGGGTCATCAACATTGTGGAGAGGGGCTACCAAATAGAATTTCTAAGGAGGCCTTGGAAGAACAAATTCATCAGGTCAAGAGTTCCAGTGAAGAAACTGGAGAAGGAGACTCTCACCTTGAAGATTTTACAGCTTCTACAAATAGGAGCGATAGAACATGTCCCGAAAGACCAAGTAGGTCTGGGGTATTATTCAAATCTTTTTTTAGTGGAGAAGAGTACAGGTGGTTTCAGGACCATCTTGGACCGGAGAGGATTGAATCTCTTTATCAAGAAACTAAAGTTCAAGATGGAGACTATAAATTCTATCCTTATGGGTCTCAGGCAAGAAGACTGGTTAGCGTCCATAGACCTAAAAGACGCTTATTATCACGTACCCGTGTCACTAGAGGACAGGAAGTTTCTCAGGTTCTCGCTTCTCGACCAACATTATCAATTCACATGCCTTCCCTTCGGGCTCAGGACATCGCCGAGAGTGTTCACAAAAGTCTTGGTGACACTTGTGGCAGAACTGAGGAAGCAGGGGATCCAAGTCTGGCCGTATTTGGACGACCTATTGCTGGCAGGAAGATCGGTGAAAGAGGTCCAGATAAATGTCAAGACTACAATAGAATTTCTGCAGGAGCATGGTTGGGTGATCAACCAAGAGAAAAGTCAGCTGCAGCCAACCCAGACAATCAAGTTCCTGGGTGTTCTTATAGACACCGTAAAGTTTTCAGTGAGCTTGTCGGTAGACCGCTGTCTGAAGATACAAAAGCTGGCGAAACTGTTGTTAGCAGAAGAAAGATGCTCCCTGAAGATGGCGCTGCAGCTTCTAGGGATGATGACATCGTGTATACATATCATTCCATGGGCCCAGTGGTACATGAGGAAACTACAGTGGCAGTTGCTCCCATTCATGAAGGATCAAACCCACGAGGGGTTCCAGATAGTCCTGAATGCCAAGACGAAGAATTCGTTAAGGTGGTGGAGCTCTGGCTTAAGGACAAGAAGCTCCAGTCTCTCAAACCCAGAATTTGTGGTGATGACGACCGATGCGAGTCTTCAAGGTTGGGGCGCTCACCTCGGGAAAAGCTCGGTTCAAGGGGCTTGGACCACAGAAGAAAGTGCAAGGTCATCGAACGTCAGAGAATTGCTCGCCGTTTGGGAAGCTATCTGTTGCCTACAAGACAAGGTCCGGAATACCAACCTAAGGATCATGTCAGACAATATGACAGTAGTGGCACATATAAACCACCAAGGGGGTACAAGGAGTCTGCCTGTACTGAGAGTGTTGGAAAAGATCATGTTGTGGGCAGTGAACAATCTGCAATCAATCTCGGCCGTGTACATTCCGGGTCCAGAGAATACGGTAGCAGACTTTCTAAGTCGCAAGAGGATTCTGCCAGGAGAATGGGAGTTGGACTCGAAGATTTTCAGTCAAATAGTCGCCAGATTTGGCAAACCCGAGATAGACCTGATGGCGTCGTTCTCCAACAAGAAGGTGAGCAGATTCTGCTCGAAATCCTTTCACCCGCAAGCCACGGCACTGGACACATTTTCAGTGAAATGGGAGTTCACTCTGGGATATGTCTTCCCGCCATTTCCCATGATCAGCAGAGTGCTCAAGAAAATCAGAGAGGACCGAGTGGAAGTACTGATAGTGCTCCCATTTTGGCCGAGAAGAGCCTGGTTTACTTCAGTGTTAAGAATGGCGGTGCAACCACCTTGGGTGTTGCCAGTGATACCAGACCTGTTAAAACAGGGACCAATACGTCATTCAGAGCCAGAGAGCTTCTCGCTGAGGGCATGGCGATTGAGCGGGCGACTTTGAAGCGTCATAACTTGTCTGAGCAAGTGACCGAATTGTTGTTGAAAGCAAGGAAAGAAGGTTCCTCGCTCATATACTACAAGACCTGGAAGAGGTTCATCTCATGGGGGAAGTTTGAAGGGCAGTTTGCCGATATCCCTACGGCCAAAGTCTTGCAATTCCTGTATGAAGGGTTCGAGTTGGGGCTGGCGGTAGCCACCATTAAGTCACAAATCTCTGCTCTCAGTGTACTGTTGGACAGAAAACTAGCTGAAGAGAAGCTAGTAAAAAAGTTCTGCAGAGCAATCAAGGGAATACGGCCCCCAAGAAAATCTTTAGTGGCCCCCTGGGATTTGAATTTGGTGCTAAAGGCACTAATGCTACAGCCGTTTGAACCCTTGGAAGACACTTCGGTAAAGTACCTAACATGGAAAGTACTGTTCCTGATAGCTATAACATCAGCGAGGAGGGTGAGCGAGATTCAGGCCCTCTGGATTAAAGAACCATACCTAGTGATCTTCCCTGACAGGGTTGTGCTGAGAACTCACCCAGACTTCATGCCGAAAGTCATATCAGCGTTCCACTTAAATCAGGAAATATCCTTGCCTAGGTTTTTCCCTGACCCAATTAATGAGGAACAGAAGGCCTATCATACGCTGGATCTGGTGAGAGCAGTTTCAGTGTATCTGGACCGTACAAAGGAGGTCAGAAAGTCTGATCACTTATTAATTATTCCTGAGGGTCCGAAGAAGGGCTCGAGGGCCACGAAACAGACCATTTCAAGGTGGATACGAGAAGTTATCGTATTCGCCTACAAAAATGAAGATAAGAGACCACCTCCAATCATCAAGGCACATTCAACCAGGGCAGTCGCCACATCATGGGCTAGAAGGGCCAAGGCGTCAGTATCGGAGATCTGTCAAGCCGCTACATGGTCTTCCGTTCATACCTTTACTAACCATTATGCCTTGAATGTGTCCACAGCCCACTTTGGGAATCTTGTAATCGAAGAGGCCTTGTCCATAAGATAAGTCTCTTGAATAAATTACTATTGCATTCATATTGGCTCCCTCCCGTTTATTATACAGCTTGGGTATGCCCCACTGTCATGGCTGCCATGGGGATCGTAGAATAAATATGCGAATTATACTCACCGATAATTCCTTTTCTTCCTAGAGATCCCATGGTAGCCAATTATTTCCCACCCTTTGTGTTAGAATTTTTTTCAGGGACGTTGGTGCGGAGACACTCGAAAGACACAGAGGGAAGGGAGGTGTGAGCTATTATACCCAAGGTGGGCGGTCCCTGAAAAAAGTCCTGTCTAATCTGGTAGGAGGAGGGGAATATCCCACTGTCATGGCTGCCATGGGATCTCTAGGAAGAAAAGGAATTATCGGTGAGTATAATTCGCATATTTTTCATGGTACCCCCTCTGACTGAGAAATTTTGAAAAAAAATATTAAAGTAATATTAATTTATATAATCTTTAGGGTCAGTTATGTGGTCATGGACAGGATTCGCTTCTGTTTGTCCATTACATTGGCCATAAATAAGTTTAATTGATCATGGACCACCAATCCCTCAAGGCACCTTAAGGCCCAGCATTTGAGAACCACTGATTCAGAAGTTTGTATATGGAGTTCTGCATGACCAGCCTCCATAAAGACCTCCTGTGGTCCCTTGAGACATTAGGTAGATTCTCGGGGCTCTGCCACATCTGCCCTTCCAGCTCTTTTGCACGGTGGACTAGAAGTTTATAACCTGGAAGACTTTCTTCCTCACTAGTATAGGGCCATGTTCAGGACTAAGTCCTCTTTTTAAGCCCTAGGTGGTCTGTAGGTTTTACTTGAACCCCATGATTGTGACTTGGCTATGTGTTGATATGAACCATTGAACAAGGAGCACTCTCTTCACTCCCAAGCCCTGAGGGTAAAGAGGTTGACTATATCAACCACCTTCTCAAAGGTCTTCTCCTTTTCAAACTCTTAAACAGTTGTGCTAGATTGCTCTATCTCTGCTGATCCCGCCGCTGGACATCTTCAGAGGTCTTGAAGAGAACATTCCTTGTGTTGTCAGAGTACTTTATGCGGCACGAGGGGGGCCTAGGCAGGCCTATAGTTTTATTATTATGGCTGATCAGGGTGTGTAAATATGTATGTATACCGGTATAATATACATGTATGTGTGTGTATATATCTATATATAGTGAGCGAGATAGGGGGATTCTAATGATGAAATCTCCCACATATTGTCCTGAACAAAAAAAGGGGGAGCAACTTCATTTGATGTGCCATGTTTTCTAGTCTCTGAAATGCTATTCGTTGTTGGGACACTGCATTATAAAAATGGCTGCCTCCATGGTAGATATTATGCTTTGAGCAGTACGGATGGTGTAATGGTTATAGCATTACTGCCTCACAGCACTGAGGTCATGGGTTCCATTTCCGCCATGGCCCTAACTGGGGAGTTTGTATATTCTCCCCGTTCTTGCGCGGGTTTCCTCTGGGTACTCCGGTTACATTCCACAATCCCAAAATATACTGGTAGGCTATTGGCTCCCAAAAAATTAACCCTAGAATGTGTGTGTGTGTACATGTGGTAGGGAATATAGATTGTAAGCTCCACTGGGGCAGGGACTGATGTGAATGTTCAAATGCTCTCTGTAAAACGCTGTGGAATATGTGTGCGCTATATAAATAACTGGTAAATAAATTGGTAGGGGGGGGGAGATTCAATTGTTCCTCCCCACGGCCATTACTAGATGGTGTCCAGTGTTGCTCAGTTCGGGCCGGCTGAGCTGTGGGATGATGCCTTTCCAGCACTTTGGTCGGGCTTACCGTATTATATCCATGCGCTCCTGTTTCTTGCCAAGGTTACAGCCATTCGATAACTGTTTCTTAGGGGTTGTTAGGAAAAATACAAACATTCATATTTAGGGGTGTGGATCGTATTGTCAACCCGACAGGTTGACAGTCATTAGGTCGACATGGGACAAGGTCAACATGGGTTTAGGTCAACAAATACGTTAGTTCGACATGGGTTTTTTCACAGTTTTTTTACCAGAATGTCAACACAGTCTACATGGACACAGTTGGAAGTCAACCGCAGCCCCTCGCATCGCTCGCCATGCTTCAGACACGGTGCCTCGCTGCACTTGGCGCACTATTTTATGCTCCCACCACGCCCTAGTGGATGGTAGGGCATGAAATACCGCCTGTCGGCGCAAAAAAATGTGAAAAAAAAACCATGTCGACCTCGTGACGCGTCGACCTTGTTCCATGTCGACCTAGTCACCTGTCGACCTTCATCTATGTCGACCTACAACCCTGTCGACCTTGTTGCCTGTCGACCCAACGGTGTCGACCTAAGTCGGGCCGACAATAGGACCGTATCCCAGATTTAGTCGTTTCAAAGAAAAATATTTTTTGCCCATTTTGGTAGATTTTATTTGGTGCGTCGCAGAGTAAGCAGACGAATGGTAATCTGTGGATATTTTTTCATAAAAACACTACAATTTGTGTGGTTACTGCATAAGCAAATCACTGATATTGATGCTGGAATGTGATCAGGCCAAAAAGTGCCAAATTAGGCTCCGCACAGGTGTAAGAATAGTCTTGGCAGCAAATGGAAGAAACACAACTTATTTAAAGATTATTTTTATTTTATTAAATACTTAGTGATCAGTATATAAACATAAGCAAACTTTACAACGTCCCTAAAACACAACTAAGTTTAAAATGTTTTTGTTTTGTTTTTGTTTGTTTTTTTATTTCCAATTTAAAGGAACCATGGATTTAGAATGACTTAAACTGCTTACCATTTACTATAACCACACTATAACCGGTATTAACCTGTGTTTTTGTGATTGTTCATCCATTCATTGCACTTTTACCCATCCACCAAATGCGGACAACTGCAGAGGTATGAGCGTGTTGATAATGTCTAATAATGTTGTCTTTATGTAATGCGCCATTCTCCTGAATGCCGGTATAACACTAACTATCGCCCACAGCTGCTGTGTCCTCCTCATGCTCCGCACTCTGCATGTCCTCACTGGCAACATCCTCTGTAGCTGTATTAGTTGGAGATCCTGTGACGGGAAAAATGAATCCAATAAACATCGTTACAGATACAAGTATTCTATTGGCTGCTGGGAAATGCGATGTACCAATGGAATTAGACAAATGTTAAAGTTTAAATGTCTTTTTTTTTAAGTCGCACACCCTGGGCCTTAGTCAGATGTAAGCGCGGTTTGTGGCTTTTTTTGGCAGAAAATTACATTTTACATTAGAGTACGTGCATGCTCATATTTTTTTAAGTGTGCATCTTATTTACTGGTATGCCAGACTTGGAACGGCTTACAATGTGGGGACCAGGGACGTAATAGGTGTGCAGAAGTGGACAAAGTACAGTAAGGGTGTGGTATGGCTTAGTAGACTCTAAAGCCCCCATACACTAGTCCAACTTGCCTTAAGGGTAGGTCGGACCCCAATTATCTATAGCTCCTACGGCAGCTCCCTGGGAGTTCTTCATCCAAAGTTTAAAGGAAGTCAGGTGTGATACATCGCCGGTGCTAAAATCCCCCACAATTTCCCTTTGACACCTGCACATACGATTTATTTTATGTACAACCCGTCCGGCCTCCAACTTGATGTGCACAGGACCACACATCAGCTTGGAGTGTATGTCAAGCAAACACAATTCAGACCGATTTCACCCAATTTCTCCTCCTGATCCGTCTGAATCAGGCCAAAATTGCACTATATATGTGTATGGGGGCCTTTAGTGTGACTAAAATCTGTTTGTTTTTCACATCTGGCTGGACATAACCAGGGAATTCAGCAGATGGGTGGGCCAATGTGCAAGGTGGGTGGAGACTTAAATGAGCAGGCAGGTACAATGGTGGAGTAGACAGAGACTAGGAGCATGAAGGAAGGTGAACGTGGATGCCATGGGGGTTCAGTCACCGTTGCACTGTGCACACGTGACGATTCATTGGTAACAGAGGATTTATTTGCTAAGTGCAGTGAGCACTTGTGGGAGATAACGGAGTGGAGGCAGAAACACCGGCATGTCGGGACCATTCAATAAATACATTCTCAGGGCGTCTCATTCTGTGTTTGAAATCCTGCGGCCATGTCTGATGACCAATTCATCTGCGAGCAATGATGCTTCTTTGTAAACAGCTGCAGAGAATGGCAAATCCCGGCGCCTGTGTAATTTGCACAATCACTACCTACAGGATTGCAGCTGCGAATGCATTAGTGCACATCTGAGTCAGGCCCTTCATGTGTACCGGCGGGTGGCATCTGGGGGACTCGCAAGGCTGCCTTGTGAGTCAACCAGAACCAGGGCCTTTATGTTTGCACTGTTTGGTCAGTACACTGACACTAGGGGCGGGATGTAATGTTGCCTGATATTTGTTAGTTGGGCATTTTTTTTTAAAGGGGCAATCACGGCAAAACTGTGCCTTGTAAGTCCTTGATAGCTAATCTTGACACTCCAGATGTTTTTAAACTACACATCCCAGCATGCTCTGCTTCAGTTTTGCTATTTTGGCCATGCTAAATCTGATGCAGAGCATGCTGGGATTTGTAGTTCAACAACAGCTGCAGTGTCAAGGTTGTAAGTCATTACCCCTTTATATTAAAGTCGAACTTGATTGTCATTTCATCCCGCCCTATATAGCGATGAGTTCCAGTCCTGCTCCAGTCACTTTACCGTTCATTGCTCTCTCCAGGTCAATATCACCGAAGAGGAACTTGATCTTTTCGGCAGCGTGGTCTGCGTTGGAGGCGCCGTGGACAGCGTTTTCCAGCACGCTCTTTGCAAACAAGCTCCTCAGAGAACTGGGAGAGCTTTGCTGGGCCTCGGTGGGATCCGTGGGTCCCATCAGTGATCTCCACTCCTGCACTGCGTTCTCTTTGCTGAGGATCATCATTAAGCAAGGACCCCTGGAAGCAACGAAACAGAAAAATATTCAAGGGTGACGTCCATGTACTCTCGTTCCCTCTCTGCGTCAGGGCCGTAAAGAAGAGAGACGCTTGCCACCTCATAGTATGTTTACCTGGCATATATATACACAAGGTCACCTCAATCTCCGTCCATGTCTCCCAGATAATCTGAGATACTTTTACATTTGTCACTTAGAGGCCGATTCAGACCTGCTCTTTGAGCACAAAAGTCAGCCCCGTCTTCGATGGTGGGAGAATACGCATAGTCGCTCATACGTATGTGTACATCCCCTGAACCGAGCGCCTTCGGTGATTTTTCCACTCGCCGGGGTGTCCAAATAATAATGATGGGCAGGCAGGAGGCGGTCTCTGAGGTCTTCCCGGCGTTTTATAGACATGCCCACAAAAATGGTGGGCACGCCCATGGAACGCTGGTGGGACACTTCTGAAAGGAGGTGTGGCCCGCTTGTTTGGCAGATTACATCACATCCCGTCAGCACCCGCCCTGAATTCATACAAGAGCGGCCGTCGTAAGTCTAAGCTTTTATGTGCAAAGAGAGGAAAAATCATCCGATGACGTTTACTAGCGAGCAGGTCTGAATACACCTGTGCACCATTTAGGAGATCTGGAAAACATGAACTGTTACGAGTACTTGAGGACCGAATTTGGCCACTCCTGTAGTAGAACAGAATATCAAATTATGCAATTGGTGAGCAACAAGTAAACGAATATGAACATACCACATAGCTGATTAAAAGCACAGAGAGCTACTAACTAAAAATAGTGATGTCACCAAAGAAAGCCTCTAATTACAGCTTAATTAAGATTGTGCTAATGCGGTTGTGAGGAGCTGCTAACGATGGCAAGAGATGCCGGAGCCATCGCAAACCCTTCCGCACCTGCGTCCACATTGGCGGCCTATATGAAACATCGACCGCTCAAGAAGGTCTATGCAGGCTGATCGCAGCAGTAGCGAAGCACGCACCATGTTTCTCTGCGCGCAGGTCTTCACCTACCTGCACATATAGTCGACGAGTTGGCCATAAAACGGCTTGCCCTTGTGCTCTTTGTAGAACTCCTCTGCCATCTCCTTGCTCAGGCTCGTCTCCTTTATTTGGGAGATGTTAAATCCGGAAGCCTGAATCCGTTCCATGATTTCCTCTGTGGATATACTTTATTTAGGCACAAGCACATTTCTCAGTATACACAAAGCCTCTATGTACAGTAAGTGTTTGTCTTCCACTAGGAGGAGTTCAAAACTTCTGTAACTTTAATCCTGGACAACAGATATTTGCGAGAACATTTCATAAGTATAAATAACAATAATGAGCGATAGGCCTGATTCAGACTTGGCCGCTAATGAGAGAATTCGCAAGTGCGAGGAGGAGGCCGCCGCCCAGGCAGAAATATAAAATGCCCCTTGCTAAATTGCGAATGGATCGCTAATCGCAATCCACTCGCAGATCCATTCACAATTCCCGAACCATCGGAAAAGTTCTTGTTATCTGTAGGTTTGATGCTTCCAATATTTTACGTCTGAGACAGGGCGCAAGTTGTCATCGCTGTCGTTACAGATCCTACTGAAAAATGCCCGAGCGTGCCTGCGTGTTTTCTGACACTCCCAGAAAATATCCGGCTACTATCCCCTAACGCCGGCTTCCTGCCAGTCAAGCTCCGTCCTGTTTATGTCTACGATCTGTACGCATGCGCGATGTGTACGGTAAGCATGCACATTCATTCGATAATTTCTTGATTTGCAACAGTCAGAAGGGCGTATCGCACCGATGCAGATGAGCGGCGGGGGGCAGAGGAAGCGCTGCGTGCGGATACATACAGTGTAACCCTTTGTTGTTGCCGTATTGCGATAGTTGCCGTATTGCGATATTTGTGCTTGAGACCATAAATACATTATATTGCAGCATTAAAAGGATTGCATTCAACCACACTACTACAGGCATGTCCAAACTATGTCTCCCCCCCCCCCCCCCCATTACAGGTGTATGCCCAGCATTTTTATGGGTGTGGGCACTCTAGGGGTGTGCATGAGCATCTATGCGAAAACTAGGCCAAATTCACTGCTCACCATAGAGGTCTGAATCGGCCTTTGAAAGTGGCCCCGGAAAATTCAGTAGAAGCGGCCAACATGGATGGAAAGTGACAGTGTTAGACCATGCTGTGTAGCCATGGTTGTTACGGCTGCCGTTGAGCCCGGAGTGCAGATACAGGGAAACGGGGATAGGAGGTTTAGGCGTGAGCCCACAGCCGGGACCGCCGGTCAGGACGGCCACGGCGAAACCTACGCTGACTCTGTTGAGAACCCCGGGCAGATGTCAAATCCCTGCGGGAACTAGGTTTCACCTGTGGCCGCCGCGTCCGAAGGAGCGAGTTATGCCCGCTCCAACCCCGATGCAGCTAGGTCTATGTGAGGACAAGGGATAGGGGATCGCCAGGGGTAACTCAAAAGGATGTACTGACTACAGGGCCTAACTGGGAAAAACCCCTATCTGCCGGCACCTGGCCCGAACCGGGAGGGCGACCCAGTCGCAAACACCTGGGACCAAGAAATGGGGAATCACCACAATACTGGGGGACACCTACAGTACGAATCCCCAAAACCAAACACACAGAGATAAAAAATACAAAAGATCCCTACCTATGAAGAAGGCTAAAAGGAGGGAGGAGAACAAGAGAGAAGTGGGGAGCAGGGTACAGGCAAAGAGGAAGACTGAAGCCCTCGGCGGGGCTAGTCCAGCGTTCCTAAGGGAACCGTACAGGTGTCTAGGAGAGGTGGTATAAAAGCAGGAACTAGGCAGTCCCCAAAAGAAAGACACCAGGCTCCACTGGAGCACTTACTTGTACCTGCGAGCACCAACACCAGGCAAACAGATATCCCACAGGGGAGGCAGGAGAGGAGATCCACGAGCAGGACTGGCACAGAGACTCTGGAACAGGTCCTAGGAGCAAGGGGAGCAGGCACGCTCCAGGCCGGGAACACGCTGAAAGAAACGCTATAACCGGCGTCTGTGCCCAGCAGACGCTGGCTATTTATTTGAATAACGCGCCGCCTGGATGACGTGCGCGCGTATTGCGGCCGGGCGGAAGTCGGGAGCGTTGCCTAGCAACGCCCCGACTCTCTGCCTCAGAAGGAGGCTTGCAACGCGGCTGACGTGTGTCAGCTGTGCTGCCATCCTTCGCCGCGTTACGGCCGGGCGGAAGTCGGGGACGTTGCTTAGCAACGCCCCAACGCCTGGCCTCGGAAGGAGGCCTGGGACGCGGCTGACTCACGTCAGCCGCGTTGTTGCTGCTGGCACAACTCGCCGTCCGTCCGGGCACAGGGAGCACCGGACGGCGGCGCGCAACAGTACCCCCCCCCCCTTGAGGAAGGGTTAACAACCCTTTACCACCGGGTTTACTAGGGAATTCTCTAAAGAAAATCCTTTTGAGGTTGGGCGCGTGAAGATCTTTGTCCGGAACCCATGACCTCTCTTCAGGACCAAACCCTCTCCAGTGAACCAAAAACTGCAAAGAACCTCTCATGAACTTGGAGTCCAGAATCTTTTCTACCGGGAACTCCTGTTGTCCCTGTACCATTACTGAGGAAGATCCCGTGTCCCTTCTGCGAGGAAACTTTTGAGAAAAGAAGACTGGTTTAAGCAGGGAGGCATGAAAGGTATTGGCAATCCTGAGGGATTTGGGTAGGGACAAGCGAAACGCGACTGGATTTATCTTCTTAATGATCCGAAAGGGACCAATGAATCGCGGACCCAACCTTGCTGATGGTTGGTGAAGCTTGATATTGCGGGTCGACAACCAGACCCAATCCCCGACTTTGAAATGACAGGGACGTCTGCCCTTGTCTGCCGACACCTTCTCCCTAAGTGCCGCCTCTTTAAGAGCCACGTGAACACTCCTCCAAATGACTCTGAGTCGAGAAGCCGAAGGGGAGGTGGAGCTAGAAGCTTCGGGACCCAAAGAGTTTGCTCGGGGATGAAATCCGTATACCGTGAAGAACGGGGAAGTCCTGGAAGCAGAATGGTGTGTGTTGTTATATGCAAATTCGGCAAGCGGTAAGAAACTTGCCCAATCATTCTGCCATTTGGACACAAAGCATCTCAAATATTGTTTGAGTGACTGGTTCAACCGCTCCGTTTGTCCATTGGACTGAGGGTGAAAGGCCGAGGTCAGGCTGGTCTTAACCTTTAACGCCGTACAGAAGAGTCTCCAAAACTGTGCTACAAATTGTGGACCGCGATCCGACACAATATCTGATGGTAGCCCATGCAGTCTAAAAATATGCTGCAAAAACAGAGTTACCAACTCCTTGGCCGATGGTAATTGCCTCAAGGCTACAAAGTGTGCCATTTTAGAAAACCTGTCAATCACGACCCACACTACTTGGCAATGGGCGGACACTGGTAACCCTACAATAAAATCCATCGCCAGATGCGACCAGGGTCTGACAGGGATGGACAACGGAATGAGTTCCCCCATGGGCCGAGACCTCGGAACTTTATGCCGGGCACAGTCCGGACAAGACAAAACAAATTCTCTGGTATCTCGTGCCATACCAGGCCACCAAACAGTACGAGAGAGAAGTTTCCCGGTTTTGATGACTCCCGGATGACCGGCCAGTTTAGAATCGTGGAACTCCATAAGCACCCTTCGCCTAAGAGATGGGGGAACAAATAACTTGTTGATGGGGGTCCGGGCTGGTGCTTGACTCTGAGCCTGACGTATGAGGGCCTCCAGAGTCTGCTGAGCTCCGACCAAAATACAAGATGTTGGCACTATCGAACTCTTGCTTGTCTTGTCGTCATGCCGAGGCAAAAAACACCGAGACAGGGCATCAGCTCGAATGTTCTTTGAGCCTGGTCTATAAGAGATGACAAAATTAAAGCGCATAAAAAATAATGCCCAACGGGCCTGTCGAGCATTAAGCCTTTTAGCAGACTCAATATATTGCAGGTTTTTGTGATCCGTGAGGACAAGGATCTGATGCACTGCTCCTTCCAACCAGTGGCGCCACTCATCAAAGGCCCACTTGATGGCCAACAATTCTCTATTACCAACGTCATAGTTGGCCTCTGCTTGTGAGAATTTCCGAGACATATAAGCACAGGGGTGTAACTCAAGTGACTCTGGATCTCTTTGAGATAAGACTGCTCCCGCCCCTACTTCGGAAGCATCTACCTCCACAACAAAGGGAAGGTCTGGATCCGGATGTCTCAGAACAGGAGCCGAGACAAATGCCTGCTTTAACAGCTCAAAGGACCGTTCCACCTGCGGAGACCACTGAGATGGATCAGCACCCTTCTTGGTTAACGCCACCAATGGTGCGACAATAGAGGAAAACGAATGGATAAAGCGTCTATAATAATTGGCAAAGCCAAGAAAACGCTGGACAGCCTTCAAGCTGGTAGGACGGGCCCAGTCCACCACCGCTTGAAGCTTCTTGGGATCCATTTGAAACCCATGAGAGGAAATAATGTAGCCTAAAAAAGAAACCTGTGTGACCTCAAACTCACACTTTTCTAATTTGGCAAATAATTGATTTTCTCTCAATCTTTGCAAGACCTGTCGAACCTGAGTTCTATGTATATTCACGTCTTGTGAAAAAATCAAAATGTCGTCCAGGTACACGACTACGAAATGGCCTAAAAAATCACGAAGGACATCATTGATAAAGTCCTGGAACACGGCAGGGGCATTAGAGAGACCAAAGGGCATGACCAAGTACTCATAATGCCCCGTCTGAGTACTAAAAGCCGTCTTCCACTCATCGCCTTCCTTGATCCTGATGAGATTGTAAGCGCCTCTCAAATCAATTTTGGAAAATATTGTTGCCGACCGCAACTGATCAAAAAGCACCGTGATCAAAGGAAGGGGATAGGTATTTTTTACCGTGATTTTATTTAAGGCCCGGAAATCAATACAAGGCCTTAAGGAACCATCCTTCTTGGCCACAAAAAAAAAAACCCGCACTGAGAGGGGACTTTGACGGGCGGATGAACCCTTTCTTGAGACTCTCTTGTACATATTCATCCATTGCCTTAGTCTCCGGGATGGATAAAGCATACAATCTGCCCTTGGGCAAGGGAGCACTGGGGATAATCTGAATGGCACAATCGTATGGGCGATGGGGCGGAAGGCTGTCTGCTTTCCCTTTGGAAAACACATCCGCAAAGTCTTTGTAAGGGGGAGGTATCCCACAGAGGGAGGCAGACGCCACTAAGACCGAGTTACTAAGACAGCGCTGTGTACAGTAAGAGCTCCAACGGGCAATCTGCGCCGCGCTCCAGTCGATACTGGGATTATGTTTAACTAACCAAGGATATCCCAAAACTATGGGAATGAGGGGACAAAACGTCAGAAAAAACGAAAGTTGCTCTTTATGAAATAACCCTATAGTCATAAGGACTGGGGGGGTCTGAAAAGAAATAGCCCCATTGGACAGGACATTACCATCCAAACCCCGAAGGGTGACGAGGCCCTGGAGCTTCAACTGAGGAATACCCATTCTCTGGGCCAAACTGATATCAAGGAAGTTTCCAGCCGCGCCACTGTCAATAAATGCTGTGCCGGAAAATTCATTCTCTTGAAAGGAAATGCTACATGGGACTAATACCGAATCACGAGAGGAAAACAATTGTAGGCCTAAGTGAACCCTCTCTTCGTTCACTTGGCCAAGGCTTTTACTGGCCTATTGGGACAGTTCTTAAGAATGTGTCCCTTGTTACCGCAGTATAAACAGAGACCAGAACTAAACCTACGAGTTCTCTCCTCCGGAGAGATACGGGTTGCCCCGATCTGCATGGGTTCGTCAACCTCGTCTGGACCCAGAGAAACATAAGGAAGAACCCGGGCTTGAACGCCCCGTTCTGACCTTCGCTCACGGAGACGACGGTCAATCTTGATAGCTAATTCCATAAGTTTATCGAGGGAACTGGGAACAGGGTACTGGATTAAACTATCTTTGATGATGTCAGATAGACCACACCGGAACTGACTACGTAAGGCAGAATCATTCCACCCACAATCATTTGACCATCGGCGGAACTCAGTACAGTATACTTCTGCGGGATCTTTCCCTTGTTTAAGGGCTCGAAGATGAGTCTCCGCAGAGGCCTCTCGATCGGGGTCATCATACAAAAGCCCTAATGAGCTAAAAAAGTTGTCAACCGAGGACAAAACCGGACTATCGGAGGGAAGGCCAAAGGCCCATGTCTGGGGGTCCCCCTGTAATAAAGACATGATTAGGCCTACCCGTTGAGACTCAGATCCGGAAGACCGGGGTCGAAGTCGGAAATATAATTTACAACTTTCCCTAAAGTTGAAAAAAGCCCTTCGATCTCCAGAAAATCGATCAGGCAAGTTTACCTTAGGCTCTACCACAACAGGATCAGGAGGACGCACCCTCTGTTCTTGGGATGCCACTTTCAAGGACAGATCTCGGACCATTTGGGTTAATCCCTGGAGCTGGTCCGAAAAAGACTGGGAAGTGGGATTCATAATACAAAAAAAAACCACGGCAACTCAAGGCAAAGGTTGGTTATATAAAGACCTCTTTATATGACCCGTTTGGGCCGGTTATAATGTTACGGCTGCCGTTGAGCCCGGAGTGCAGATACAGGGAAACGGGGATAGGAGGTTTAGGCGTGAGCCCACAGCCGGGACCGCCGGTCAGGACGGCCACGGCGAAACCTACTCTGACTCTGTTGAGAACCCCGGGCAGATGACAAATCCCTGCGGGAACTAGGCTTCACCTGTGGCCGCCGCGTCCGAAGGAGCGAGTTATGCCCGCTCCAACCCCGATGCAGCTAGGTCTATGTGAGGACAAGGGATAGGGGATCGCCAGGGGTAACTCAAAAGGATGTACTGACTACAGGGCCTAACTGGGAAAAAACCCTATCTGCCGGCACCTGGCCCGAACCGGGAGGGCGACCCAGTCGCAAACACCTGGGACCAAGAAATGGGGAATCACCACAATACTGGGGGACACCTACAGTACGAATCCCCAAAACCAAACACACAGAGATAAAAATACAAAAGATCCCTACCTATGAAGAAGGCTAAAAGGAGGGAGGAGAACAAGAGAGAAGTGGGGAGCAGGGTACAGGCAAAGAGGAAGACTGAAGCCCTCGGCGGGGCTAGTCCAGCGTTCCTAAGGGAACCGTACAGGTGTCTAGGAGAGGTGGTATAAAAGCAGGAACTAGGCAGTCCCCAAAAGAAAGACACCAGGCTCCACTGGAGCACTTACTTGTACCTGCGAGCACCAACACCAGGCAAACAGATATCCCACAGGGGAGGCAGGAGAGGAGATCCACGAGCAGGACTGGCACAGAGACTCTGGAACAGGTCCTAGGAGCAAGGGGAGCAGGCACGCTCCAGGCCGGGAACACGCTGAAAGAAACGCTATAACCGGCGTCTGTGCCCAGCAGACGCCGGCTATTTATTTGAATAACGCGCCGCCTGGATGACGTGCGCGCGTATTGCGGCCGGGCGGAAGTCGGGAGCGTTGCCTAGCAACGCCCCGACTCTCTGCCTCAGAAGGAGGCTTGCTACGCGGCTGACGTGTGTCAGCTGTGCTGCCGTCCTTCGCCGCGTTACGGCCAGGCGGAAGTCGGGGACGTTGCTTAGCAACGCCCCGACGCCTGGCCTCGGAAGGAGGCCTGGGACGCGGCTGACTCACGTCAGCCGCGTTTTTGCTGCTGGCACAACTCGCCGTCCGTCCGGGCACAGGGAGCACCGGACGGCGGCGCGCAACAATGGTAGCATCTCTGGATGGCAGAATTTAAAAAAAAAATTTTTTTTCAAAAGACTGGCCGGAATTCTCTCAGCCAATCAGCAGCCGGCCAGTCTTTTGAAATTATTTTTGTAAAATTCTGCTGCCGCTTTCCGTCCTGCTGCCAGCACCCACCACTGCCCACAGGACCACATATCGGGTCGGATGGGATGTCACACTAATCCGATTTCGGGAGGGTCCTGGAAATCGGGACTTAAGCTGGGTACACATATGTACAATTTCATTTTTCTTGCGACCGTTCGATCGACTGAATACACGTTCGGCCGTCCAAAACATACGACCGATCTGCGCGTACACATATGTACAATTTTACTTGCGACGTCCGATGTACTCCCGTCCAAACAATCGCAAGAAAAAGATTGTACCACCGTACACACTCTCCCGATCTGGCTATTCGCACGATAAAAATGAACACAACATTATCATAATGGGCTGGATTAAAAGAGCATACCAAAACGAGGCGTGATCACAGAACAAAGAATCGTTCGTGTAGTACAGTGAATAGAGCCGTGACTATTCAGATCATTGCTAGCTGTACAGGATATACGTACGTACGTTTGTCTATCGGTGCATTTGGGCCTTTTTACAAACAATTTAATTATGAGCTTGAGGAGAAGGAAGGCTCGTGCGTGCATTTTGGCTGCTATGGCCATTAGATTGCAGGCTATTAAAAAAAGAAAAAGGACCAAGAATCGGAGCTGCTGGACCAGAGACTGGCTTCTGAGGAGAGACACCTTCTCCCACATGCCATTGCTACAGGAGATACGGGAGAACAATCCTGATGACTTCAGGAATTATCTCCGTATGGATGACGCTACCTTCATGGAGCTGCTGGCACTCGTTACCCCTTTAATAGAAAGAGAGGACACCTATTTCAGGAGGCCTATTTCTGCAGAGCAGAGACTGGTGGCAACGCTGCGTTACCTGGCAACAGGCAGGACCCTTGCCGACCTGAGATTCACCACCGCAATATCATCGCAAGCGCTGGGGCTGATAATACCAGACACCTGTGATGCCATCGTCCAAGTTCTACAGGACAAATACATGAAGGTAAATATGGAAATTACATACATGTCCCCCATATGTATAGCTGTGCACATACCTGTACCCTATATGTATATCTTTACAATGCCTGTTAATTTAATCTTTTACACCAGTGGGTGGGGGGTAATTTTGATAAGGCGAGTAATAGCTTTGAGGCTGCAATGGGGAGGGCTGATGGGTCTAAAATCAACCCAACAGATTATTAATACGCATATACTTTTATATTGCAGTTTCCATCGTCCAAGGAGGAGTGGCAAATTATTGCACGTGATTTCCGTGATCTTTGGAATTTCCCTAATTGTGGTGGAGCTATCGATGGCAAACACGTCAGAATCATGCCCCCTGCAAAGAGTGGCTCTTTTTATTATAACTATAAGGGGTTCTTCAGCATTGTTCTAATGGCCATCGCTAATGCCCGGTGAGTGTATACTGCAAATCATCTTTATGGGATAGTGACGTATCATTTGTGGAAAGGTAAACATTTCTTTATCTGTACTTATTATAGATATCATCGAGATTTCAGATGTCAGTGCAGAGGGGGAGAAGAACACACCATCACCTGACACGTCCAGCGACGAAAGCACAATGCAAGAAAACATGACACAAGTCCATAAATGTCTACAAGAACTAAGCGGAAAAGTCCATACCGTAGCCCAAAAAATTTCAAAAATCCAAAAAGGCGTAGCAGTAGTACACTCTTTATACGAAAAAATGTATAACGGTTTGCATTATAAAGTCAAAAAATAGTTTGTGTACTTTATTTAACATTTTTTCTCCTTCTTGGTTATTTGGAGGGCAGCAGCATGCACCTTAAAATGGTGTATGTCGTGGAAAGCAGTCTCACGGCAGCAATGCATCACATGTGAGCAGGCCGGGATGTTCCCATGTGATGCGTTGCTGCCGTGGGACCGCTTTCCACTACATACACCACCATGTTCCAATGTGTTTGATGTTTTTTGGGTGGGTGGGCGTTCCTGCTACACCTTCACGTGGCACTTATGTCATGGCAAGCAGTCTCACGGCAGCAATGCATCACATGTGTGCAGGCCGGGATGTTCCCATGTGATGCGTTGCTGCCGTGGGACCGCTTTCCACTACATACACCACCATGTTCCAATGTGTTTGATGTTTTTTGGGTGGGTGGGCGTTCCTGCTACACCTTCACGTGGCACTTATGTCATGGCAAGCACCTGTATGTGACACTCTGTTCAGGTCCGACCACCGTTTTACCTCAAATAAACAAAGTGTTCACAGTATTTTTTGTCAGTATTTCTTAATAAATGTTAAGTGTTTATGCAGAACAATGAACATCACATATCTATCTATCTATCTTCTATAACTATATCTGTCAGGAATGCACACACAACGATTATTTATTTCAAAAGGAATGCACACACAACGAATATTCTTTAACAGCATGGCGCGGAAAGTACGGGGGAGAAGACTTCCTGTTGTTTACATGCTGCGCTGATGGAGGGATGACGCAGCTAGTCAACACCCACATGGGCGTGCTGCTTTTGGGAGGAATGATCGCAGGAACGGGCTGCATATCGATCGAACGTGCGTACACATGTCACTTTTCTTTCGACATGGAGCCGTCCTGTCGGAAGAATATTAAGCAGCAAAGAACCTGCGACCGACCGACCGTGGACGGCCAAGAGCGTTTTTGGCCGTTTATCGATCGCAACGAAGGGATCGGGACTGCGTACACATATATACAATCGAACGGCCGTTCGTCCGCAGAACGGAAGAACGACCCGACGATTGTACATATGTGTACCCAGCTTAACTGAACTGGCTCCCTGCTCCTGGAGGGGGCAGCCAGAAAGTGGGCAACCTTGGATTTGGGACGATTTTATTGGCCCGATTCATCTGGATCAGGTGAAATTGGCCCAAATCTTACTAGTGTACTTTACTGTACTGCAGAAATGGGATAATAACAGAATGAATAGGGACAATGCAGTGTAATGAGGGCAGTGGGCTGTCAGTCATACAGGGGGAGGGGTCACATGTCAGGAAACAATACAGGATATACTTCTGCCCACCAGGAATCTTCCCTGTGTGCCCTATGACCAATCCCCTGCTTCCGTACAGACCTCAGCCCTTCTCACCTTTGTGCTCTTCCAGTGCGTCCGGCTTAATAGCTGCTAAGGTGCGCTCCACCGGGAAGAAGAACTGGATTTCCTTTTCTGCCTCATCTGGGGTAGAACTTCCATGGAGCTGGTTAATGGCACTTTCCTGGGGAGTAAACTGTGCTCGCAAGCTACAACAGACACATACATGTGATACATTAGTCCTAAGGCAAAACAGAAACATTACTTATCTACACGACTGCAAGTCCGTACAGCGGGGGTACTCTGGTTCTCGCTGGAGGGGCAATGGGGGTTATTCAGACCTGATTGCACGGCTGTGAATAAGGCAATAATCGAATGCACGCATTCTGGGATGAAATCCAGTGAATTTCTTTATTGCTAGCAGTACACAAGTTGATTGACAGGAAGCCTGTTTGGGGGGAGCCCATTTTCTGGGATTCTCAGGGAAACCGCAGGAGGGGCCAGGCATTTCCGGGGAAGTCATGTGACGTCATCTATGGCCCCGATCAATCTGATTTCATCGCAGCCGCTGAGTAAGTCCTGGGCTACGCACAGACTGCACACACTGGGGAATCATTACATGGGGAGCGGCTGTTATCTGGGAGTGTCAGGGAATACGCAGGTGTGTGAGGGGTAGTCATGTGACGTCAGCTCCGCCCCCGATCAGCCTGATTCTATTACAGCCACTGAGTAAGTCCTGGGCTACGCACATACTGCACACACTTGGGAATCATTACATGGTGAGCGGCTGTTATCTGGGAGTGTCAGGGAATACGCAGGAGTGGCCAGGTGTGTGAGGGGAAGTCATGTGATGTCAGCTCCGCCCCCGATCAGCCTGATTCCATCACAGCCGCTGAGTAAGTCCTGGGCTACGCACAGACTGCACACACTGGGGATCATTATATGGTGAGCGGCTGTTATCTGGGAGTGTCAGGGATAATGCAGGTGTGTGAGGGGAAGTCATGTGATGTCAGCTCTGCCCCCGATCAGCCTGATTCTATCACAGCCGCTGAGTAAGTCCTGGGCTACGCACAGACTGCACACACTGGGGATCATTACATGGTGAGCGGCTGTTATCTGGGAGTGTCAGGGAATACGCAGGCGTGGCCAGGTGTGTGAGAAGTCATGTGGCTTCAGCTCCGCCCCCGATCAGCCTGATTCTATCACAGCCGCTGAGTAAGTCCTGGGCTACGCACAGACTGCACACACTGGGGAATCATTACATGGTGAGCGGCTGTTATCTGGGAGTGTCAGGTAATACACAGGCGTGGCCAGGTGTGTGAGGGGAAGTCATGTGACATCAGGTCCACCCCCAATCAGCCTGACTCTATCACAGCCGCCGAGTAAGTCCTGGGCTGCGCACAGTGGAAAAATCATTCGATGGCGAGTGACTTGCTGATGTATTTGCTACTAGTCGCCGATCGGCGTCATTCGCAAGCATTGCACAGCACGGGATTTCACTCTGGCTTCCCGGTGATTACCGGACTGCAGGGGCCAGCAATTAGGTCGGAATATCCCCTAATGGTACATATATCATGTAATGTCTATCTGCACAACAGATCTGAGTGTGAATATACAGACACTGGGGCTGATTCACAGGCAGACGCTGCTACAAATCCCATCCCTGGTGTACATCCACGCATCCGAATACGCAAGGACTGAGACCCCTACTGTCAGTGTCTGTAGGTGCCCAAATACCAGTTGGTGCACGTTCAGATGCACCGGTGCCGTTTCTCCGACGGAGCATGTGAGCAGTTGACATCTGTGGTCGCAGCCACTTTCACCGACCCGCCCATAAGATGAGCCATCTCCATATATACGCTTCCCTGAGTCACTGCCCAAATTGTTTTAAAATACATTTCTGATACAGCGTGGGAATTTCCACACTTGAGCAGCAGCAGGGCTGGAACTACCATTTTTGCAGCAGGTGCAATGCACTGGGCCCCATTTAGAACAAGTCATACGGCTGGCTCAGGGTGGGCCTTATTGCCTAAGGAACCTACCCCTGACTTCTGGGAGGCGGGGTTGACCTTTAATGTGTGTGTGCAGCCGCTGTGTTTGCCATCTGAGCTGGACTGATAGGGGAGTCTTGCTGCCTGTCAGTGCTGATGATCACAGATGCGCCTGTCTCTAATTCACAAAGCTGGGAATTCTACCTGAATCCGATGTAATTGGCGAAAGCACTGGGGACAGAGCCTCCTCTCACAGGCAGGGCAGTACCCACTGTGTTGCCATTGTTGGGAATGATGTATGTGCAGGTGCTGATATAGGCACACACCGTTGGATGGCTCACACTATGACCTGCCCAGTTACTTAACCAGTGGTATTGGCTTATTGGTAGATAGCAGGTACAGCCGTACTCACTGTTATATGCACACTGGTGATGGAGCAGGGCAGGAGAGAATCAGGTTTTCATACAGCTCACAAGTCGCTGAGTGTCTACTGCTTTATGGCAGGAGTTAACCAAGAGACTTCTGTCTCCCACAATGTCACTACATAGTCTTATACATTAAAGAAATGAGATGGCCCTTGCACATTCACAATAGTGAACTTGGTGGCCACCTTGGGACAAAGCATGAGGCCTCCCCGGAGGACAGGAAGACTAGAGTCTATATAGTACCACACTTCTTTCAACACCCACCACCAAGGTACATCCCCCTGGTTTCCAGACCAAATTTACTTGGCAATCAAAAGGTAATTTGGTCCGGTGTGTGGCCTCTAGTGGTCACTGGCGGTACTTCAACTCATAGAGTGAGGAGTAGTTAGCCTATTATATATATGGATATATATCTATAGTTCAGGATGTAGCTCTAGGACACTGGCACATTTAATTACCCATATACAGTATGTGCCTATGCACATCCTTGCTGGCGGGTCGCCAGAACGTACGCGCTGGCGACCCGCCAGCAGCCTCGCCAGCGAGGAGACTGAGACGCGCGTGCGTCTCACGCGCACGCGCGTCTCAGTCTCCGTCGCTAGCGTGGCGGAAACCCTGTCCGTCTCCGCCTCAGGGAGACGGACGGGGTTAGGGGGGGTGCGGGCAGGCGGCGGGGACCCGGGGTTACCGCCGGCAAGCCGGCGGGGACCCGGGGAAACGTTTGGAAGCGCCGTCGGAAGGGGGCGCGCGCGCCTCTCGTGCGCGCGCGTCCCCTTCTCACGATCGCCATGGCGCTGGCGGGGGATGGCGGCTGGCGACGCCAGCGCCATCCCCTGCAAGGATGGGAACAGACCCATCTGTATACGCAGGGCCGGATTTGTGCCTAGGCCCGTGAGGCACCGGCCTCAGGGCGGCACCAATTAAGGGCGGCAGGCTGGCTGACATTCTGTTAAATGGCACAGCGGGTGGGCAACGGCGAGTGACGAGCGCCGCCGCCGCAGAGATGAATTATCATATGTAGGCGGCAGCGCCGCTAGTCACCCGCCACTGCCCACCCACTCAGCCATGCACATTACATCACCTCTGGTGGCTGGGTCCGACGGTCCCTCTGCGCGTCCGGAAATGGCTCAGGCTCACTGCTGCCGGCTTCCACCCATTGGCTACTCTACACACACAGTCTATTGGCTGCTGTGTATCCAGCAGCTGAGCTGAGTGGCACGCAGATCCTCCCTGCACTCAGTCAGTCACAGTGTGTGAGCCGGAGAGAGACTGACAGAGACACTGTGCAAATCACTGTACTAATAAGTGCATCCCTCCCTCCGGGTCCTCCGTACAGTGAGCAGTCCAGAGTGCTTAAAAAAATGTTAAGGTGGGCTAGTTACATTTTTATGAAATATATATATAAATAACAATGTATATACATATATGATTACATTAAAATAGGGGGGGGGGCACAAAAATGTTGTGCCTAGGGGCGGCCTGACCCCTAAATTCGCCCCTGTATATACGTATGTTGTACAGTTTTGGGAAATGTTCAATATTTCCTTATTTTTTTATGGGGGACCCTTAGGACTTTTTGTATAGATGAAGTCTGTGGGGTGGCAGCCCGATTCTCTAAAAAACGACTTGGTAAATCGGATGGGGTTTTATGGAAGGTATGGGGAGAAACCCGGCGCCTGACTGGACTTATACAATAAAAAATAAATTTGTACATGTATCAAAAATTTTGATTTAAAATAAAGTTTTTTAATTAAAATAAAGATATGCACAAAATATATAGACATTTTGTATGTATAACTGTTTTTATGCAAAATCTCTATATATATATATATATATATATATATATTTTGTGCATAGCTTTATTTTAATTAAAAAACTTTATTTTAAATCAAAATTTTTGATACATGTACAAATTTATTTTTTATTGTATAAGTCCAGTCAGGCGCCGGGTTTCTCCCCATACCTTCCATAAAACCCCATCGGATATATATATATATATATATATATATATATATATATATTTATTATTTTTTATATAGAAATATTTAATTTATAGAAATATGAAATTTTTAGAACACCACTAAAATAATTGATGTTCCCCGAAACAGTCAATGAAGCGCACAGCTATAGAAATACACACAACAGGACACAATGCTGGAAGCCGACAAAATCTTCTACACACCTGTCTGGCTTCTCACTCCGTGCTATGGTAATATCGGCAGGTCCGAGCAGGTCCCTCCAGTGTCTCACTGCATTGTCCTTTACCAGCGCCAGGGCTAAGACCGGACCACTGAAAGCATAATGCAGCGCACGTCATCGTTATATCACACGGAATGGGCTGCTGTGTATTACAGGGAGAACCGCGGCATCTCACCTGGTCATTTGCTGCTCTAGTGCCGGGTAATAGTCCTCGTTTACATGCTCCTTGTAGAACTCCTGCACCTGCTGCGTCGTCAGCATGATCTCCTTCTGCATGGCGATAGAGAAACCTGCATCGCGGATACTTTGCAACACCTCATCTGAAATATAGTAAAGACAGCA